>NC_054834.1:83298715-83609027 GCF_018345385.1 Vulpes lagopus | reverse complement strand
TGAGAAGTGCTATGAAGGGAAATGATTAGGTTGAGGGATAAAGAGTGACTAGGGATTAAGGGGGCTACTAAAGATGAGATACTCAGGGCAGGTCTCTCTGCAGAGCCTGAATAAATCCATATTCCTTAGTCTGATCTGTTATAGATGTTCCACTAACACTAAACAAAGGAATAATTGCATCAGCAGGGATATACAAAAGTATAGTTGTAGCACAAGAAAGGATTCAAATAATCTGTACCTGGATTAAGAGAAACTCTAGTAAGACGCTTAAAACGAGACTGAAAAGTATGTAGGCATTAGCCAGAGAGGCAGGAGTTGAGAAAGGCATTCCAACCATAGGTAACAGCATATGCAAAGGTAGGGAGGTATGAAAGAGCACTGTCAATTTCCTATTGCTAAATAACAAATTACCACAAATTTCATGGCTTCAGCAACGTAAATTTATTATCTTATAATTTTGGAGGTCATAGATCCATAGTAGGTCTCATTGGGTTTAAATCAAGGTTCCAAAAAAATAAATAAAATAAAATAAAAATAAATAAATCAAGGTTCCAGCAGGGCTGCATGCCTTCTGGAGGTTCTACAGGAGAATCCATTTCCTTGCCCTTTCCAGCTTTTTGGAATTGCCTACATTCTTTGAGTCTGGCCCCTATCTTCAAAGCTAGCAGAATAGCATCTTCAAAACTATCTTCTCTCTGACCTCTGCTTTTACTCCCATCTCCTTCTCTATGACACTCCTGCCTTCTCTTTCCAGGACTCTTATGATTACATTGGGCCCACATGGGTAATTTCCATAGCTAAAGTTAGCCAATTAGCTACAACCTTAATTCTCTTTAGCCACATAACGTTTATTCACAGGTTCTGAGGATTAGAATGAGGACATCTTTGGTAGGCCGTTGTTCTGCCTACCATAGCAGATGTGCTGTGTGTATTCTGAGATCTGCAAATGGTTTAGGAATGCTGGAGTGTAACGCGCATGTGGGGTAATGGGTAATGGGTAAGGAAGGGGCTGGGCTAAAAGAGAAGAGCTAGATTTAAAAGGTCCTAGTGGGGATCTCTGAGTGGCTCAGTGGTTTAGCACCTGCCTTCAGCATGACCCTGGAGTCCTGGGATCAAGTCCCATATCAGACTCCCTGCATGGAGCCTGCTTCTACCTCTGCCTGTGTCTCTGCCTCTCTCTCTGTCTCTCTTATGAATAAATAAATAAAATCTTTAAAAAAATAAAAGGTCCTGGTATGCAGAGTTTGAACCTCATCCTGGAAGGCCATGAGAAAACATTTGGGGGATTAGAAATATTTGGGTTTTTGAGACATCGCTCATTCAGGCACTTGCGTGATGGCAGCCAGGGCCAAAGAACAGATAAAATGCTACTGCAAAAATCTAAACAAAAGATTTGGAGGGGCTGAATTTCATGATGCTCTTCTACTGATGGAGAAGTTAGAAGTTAAAGGGACCAGGAGGAAGCAGACAAGCCTCCAGGTGTATAGGATGAGGAACTGGATTCCCAGATGGTGTCAGAAGAAGGTTGACAAAGTGTCCAGTTTAAGCATGTCCAAAATATACACATGTACTTTCATGTGCATAGAAAATCTTTGAAAGAATATACAATAAAACATTGAAAATGACTGCCAGGGCTAAAAAATTTAGAGTATTAGGGTTAAAGTGGGGCTGGAAATTTTAATTTTTACCTTATATTTTTCTATACAGTTTCATATTATTTAACCAGTACTTTTATAATTGAAAGGATAGTTTAATATATTTATTCCACATATAGCATTAAAAAACGAACTTGTTAGGGATCCCTGGGTGGTGCAGCGGTTTGGCACCTGCCTTTGGCCCAGGGCGCGATCCTGGAGACCCGGGATCGAATCCCACATTGGGCTCCGGTGCATGGAGCCAGCTTCTCCCTCTGCCTCTCTCTCTCTCTGTGACTATCATAAATAAAAACAAAATAAAATTAAAAAAAAAAACAAAAAAAACGAACTTGTTAATATTTTAATGGTAACATTTTCAAATTCTACAAAATTCTACAAATGTATTTAGCATATCCTGTTTTTTAATAGAAGAGGAGAAATAAGTAAGTTCAATATTAGTGTGGAAAATTATATATACAAGTTCACATCTTAAAGGATTCTTGGTGTCATGAAATCCAGTTTCTTTTCTGACTCGTAAAATATGGAAACTGTGGCATCATTTCCCCTAATATATAGTGAAATAATTATTGCCTCTGCTTAGTATTTTTTTAAATGTATTTTTTTTCCTGTAAAAAATATTTTTTCTCTTTTTGTTTGAACAGAATTTCTAAATCAAAACCAACCATAATCCTACTATCCCCAAATTGCCACTGTTAAATATTTGGTCCACAGAATCAGAATTGATTTTCTTTATTTAAGTCTTGTTTCCTTTAGCAAACTTTTGTGTTTTTTTTTAGGGTATGAGTTCTACTCATTTCTTGTACAGTTTATTCCCAGATATTTTGTTTTTGTTTGTTCTGTTGTAGTTGCTCTTTTGAGTGAGAGCTTCCCCCATTATGTTTGAATTGGTTGTGAAATATTTATTATGTAACTGAACACTTTATTTTTGTTAAACTTTAATAGGTTTGCTTTGGTTCCATTAATTTTTCCAGGACAATATTTTTACCTTATGCCAACAACAATGTATAATTCTTCACAATGGAAGTAATAGGCACCATTCTACTTAGAATTAAAAAGAGAATACTGCATATTAGAAAAGTATTGCTTAAATCAGACTTTGTAGTATTTGAAGTCACATTTGAAAGGAGATCTTTCATATGAAAAAAGGTTATAATAAGATGTTACACCCAAGATATTTTTTCATATTGGTGTTGTTCTCACCAATATTGACCTAGCAAAACTCCTGACACTTCTGAAAACTTCCCTTCATAGGGTGATTGGCTAATGTACATGTCTACACAGTCAGGCAGTTTAGAGCTAACAAACCAGCTATGTGCTGTACAATTCTAAGCCTAAGTACAACTGACATTGTCTTCCTTGGTGTATTAAAAGAGATTTTCTTAGGAAAGAGAATAATACAAATTTTATCACTGTAAAAAGATTGCCTTGTTATATAAATGATCTCTTTGCTATTTTTTCTCATCTCTAGAGAAGTCCTTCTTGCTTAACTACCCCATAGAGACCAGTTGAGGTCATGTAGCTTTTTAAGTTTAGATTCTCTATCGAATCTGTAAAAATTAACTTTATATTAAAATCTTTATCCAATCCTCTAGCTACTGCAAAGTTATCGTTACATTATATATCAAAACAGTCTTCCTAAACCATAAGAAACTTCTCATAAAAATATATTATTTTAAAATATTTTCAGTAATTGAGTAGATCTAAAAGGTCTAACATTTTGATAATACTCATAAGCGATTTCTAAAATGTCACATAATGTGAACATGGAATAATTTTTAGAACTGAGTGCTTTAAAATTATTTAACATGGAAAATTCTGTTCAAATAGCCATTACTCAGCCAAAAGCGTTTTAACTCTAGGCTGAAGTAGCCACTTTGAAGTTCACTAGTAAGCATAAAATTGAAATGGCCTAGATGACATATGCTTGTTTGGGAATCAGGGATTGTTTGTTTTAGTACAGTTTCATAATATCTTATCAGAAGGCTGTGGTGCCAGATGTAGTTTTGATTTTTCAGATTTTTTTTAAAAATGTGATATAGAGCATATGCCCTACATTACTTAAAACTGATGATATCTGGGTAGCACCCCAAAATTAAACACATTAACATTTTTGGACAAATGTATGAATGTCCACATTAAATAAAATGAACTTTGATTTGGGTCAAATTTGCTGCCAAATGATTTCAGCTCAGATTGGATTTGGCCACTATATTGCTTATGATATACATCTTCATTTTCAGAGATTTTTGTATTATTAATATGAGATTTTGGACTTGAAGTTTTCTGTGATCTTGGTCATTTTTCTGGGCTGCAATCATCTTATATGTTAAAATGAGAAGTTAGACTAAATTATATGTGAACTTTTCAGATTCTAAATCTAATGCCTATCTAATTCTCTGATATTAGAAAACTACAATTGTCAATTTTATACTATTTCAGTTTAACAATTATTTAGTTCAGGGATCCTCAACATCCCTGAAAGATAAGTGTAACTATTTATGACTTATATATAAATATTAAAAAATTTAGGTCAAGAAGTGTTTTTGCTTGGTCTTCTATAGAGTTGCAACCAAACTAGATTTCAAGTTCATGAAGACAGAGTAGTTTTTGTTTGCAATTTTGATTTCCAGAATGTATTCTATTATAAGTTTCTTATTTGAATCATGTAGAAATAGTGAGAAATGTTGTGTGGACGTCCTGACTTTCCTCAGAAAATCTGAAAATCTAAGCAATGTTAGACCAAGGTAACCTAAAGGAAGTCTGCAAAACCCCACTTTGTTTCAGGGCCTCAGTCTTGCAAACTAAATTCCCCCAAAATGAATCCTAAATCTGAGGAAAACCTAAAGGTAATCAATGAGGGAACTGACAAGGTCTCTCCAAGATGGAGACAGCAAGCTCAGACAAATTCCAGGTGGGAATGGAGATGAGAACTAGAGGTAAGACTCAGTCGGCCAGAACTCATGAACTGGCTGCTGAATGTAGCAACCATTTGTTTTAGATACTTGCTTTATTTGTGGAATATCTTTATTAATAAAAAGAAAAAAAATGTATTTGATTATCTGTGGGCATGAAATGCTCTTTAATTTTTCATTTCATCTCATTTCTGCATTCCCTGTGGTTGTGTACCTTGTAACTCTTTCATTGACCTGATGACCTTCTAAGGCATGTAAATTTGCCATTTCTGTCTGTAGACTACAAAATTAAGTCAGACTTTTGAAAAGTGAAAATTTATTGTTGGGAGAGGGAAGCTGTAGTACAGACTAAGGAATTGGTATTGCAGCCCTTCTCGAGGCTAGAACACATCAAGCTATCTTCAGCTACCTTTTACCCATTTTATCAAATAATATTTATTGAACATTTACTACTTGTGCTAGGCACTGGGAATGCAATCAGAAGTAAGACACACATAGGCCACCAATCTGTGGAGGAAGACAGACTTTGAGTCAGTAACATGCAGATGTGAAGACAGATATAAATTATCATGGGAGGGAAGGAATGGGATGAGAGAGAGTTTCCAAAAGTCATGAACTTGTGCTTTCTCTTCCCTTTAAGAAGACTTAAGCTACTGCAAAAGTCACTAGACATGAGTAGTTCAACCTAGTGGATATGGAACAGAAATTTATGAAAAATGTTACAGTTACTTAAAGCACCACTTGACCAATCTGTTGCCCTGGAGGCACCCTAAAAATATGTTAATTTAGTTTGGTGCTACTGCAGGTTGGGTTCTCAGGAAGGAGATACTGAGATAGAGCTTGGGGTGGAAATTCATTAGAGATCCATACCCATGAAAGGAAGAAGGAAGAAGCAGGATTGAGCAGATGAAAAAGTCAGTTTCAATGCAGGTCCAACAAAGTCTGGATCAACCCCGCAGGGAGCTTTGGATGAAATATTGTCCATCAGAATGACCCACATTGGGCCCAAACTGGTAGGACTTATAGTCCCTCCTTGCTTAGTCATTGGGTATAGGCTGCCCCTTAGGACAAGTCTACTCTCTGAAACTGAGTCCAGCTCTGAAAGAAGTGGCAGCTGTGTGTTGAGTGCTTTCTAGAAGTCAGCCACAAAGGCTGATTGGTTTAATGGTAGTAGTGAGTTACTTGACTTTATTCTTTAATTTATGTAGTTTTTTTCCTCCTAGGAACTCAAGATAAAACTTACACAATTTTTAAATCACAAAATATTTATCAGTCACTGATACAATCCAAGAAAAGGAGATTAAAATTTCAGAGGTTGGAAGGAGACACCAAGAACAGGAAAAGCATTGAGGGAAAAAACTAATGGAAGGAAGCTTCTAAAACTCAGAGAAGCAAATTTTAGTAGATACAAAGAGTTATGGCACTCAGTCCTGAGCTTTGTTTTAAAAAAACACAATGACTAACACATCTTTAAAAACATTTGGAAAATAACAGTGTGAAATTTTAGCTGTCTTTTTTTTTTTTTTTTTTTGACAGATATGGAGGACTTGAATAAAAGAGACCAACCATTCATGGCAGTTCAGAAAAACGATATTTTAGGTATTTTTCCTACTTCCAAATGTGTTCTATGACTTATTGTGGATTATGCATGATGTAAAGTTGGAATGTTGATTTTCAAAATTTTATTGGAAAGCTCATTGTTTGGTCATACTGAAGATGTCTCCAGTTGCCCTACAATGCATGCTTTAATCTTCTTCAATAGTGGTCAAGGTAACCATACTTTCCTTTACTGTGCTTGTCCTCAATCATTTGGAGTCTACTTTTTTTTTTTTAATTTTTTTTTTTTTTTATGATAGTCACACACAGAGAGAGAGAGAGGCAGAGACACAGGCAGAGGGAGAAGCAGGCTCCATGCACCGGGAGCCCGATGTGGGATTCGATCCCGGGTCTCCAGGATCGCGCCCTGGGCCAAGGGCAGGCGCCAAACCGCTGCGCCACCCAGGGTTATGTGATCCATGATATACTTAGTCTCAATTACTTTATATGGTACAGAATAAGTATTCGTATAATTGGGGCAAATTTTTTTTTTTTTGCTTGAATTACTCAGATTATTATACTTAATCTACTTGGTCTTTGAGTACCTTCTACTTATGTTTTACTTGATCAGAACAGTGAATATCATACTAAACTAGGACATTTTATGTATTTGAATGGACAATGCTTACCTGATCATTTTATATCATTTTATTCTTATTTGACCTATTAAGTTTTTTAGCTCTGAGTTTCAACCTTTTTTCAAGTTTAATTGAAATATTTTCAATTTTTCTGTTAGAAATACAACTATGAGGCAGCCCAGGTGGCTCAGCGGTTTAGCGCCACCTTCAGCCCAGGGTGTGGTCCTGGAGACCCTGGATGGAGTCCCAGGTCAGGCTCCCTGCATGGAGCCTGCTTCTCTCTCTGCCTGTGTCTCTGCCTCTCTCTGTGTCTCTCATGAATAAATAAATAAAAATCTTAAAAAAAGAAATACAACTATGACTTAAAAATCTACTTAATATAATTTATAATAAGATGATACTTAAATATTCACGGTTGATGCCTAAAACTTTTTAAATAAAAAGAATGGTCACGCTTTCTATCTTGGCATTATAATTTTCTGAAATTCTCAATATACTTACTTAAATGGAAATATTCCCTTTATGTTCTGTTAGAAGTCATTTTATGCAAGGTATATAGAGGTAATTATTTTTAAAGTTTCTAGAGCTAGAGGTTCAAATATAATATGAATGTTGTAATATTATTTCTTGGTTTTGCTTAAAAATATTTAAAAATAAGACCTGCAGTCAAAATGTTGCCATAACTATATTTAGACTTCCAATAATATGATGCTATTTTTTGTCATTTTCTGTTTTTGATGAAAAACAGATAATCTGGTGTTCCGAATGAAAAATGGAATGAGAAGCATCAAGTATAAACCAGTAGACTATCAACAGTTGCATGCATTAACAGAAGCAAAAAAATTAGCATCTGCCTCTATAGAGCCTAAGGTTAGAAGTATGTATGTGTGTTTTCTAGTTTTGGAAAATTGTGTTTCCAGAAAGTAAAATGATGTTTACAATGTAAATGTGAAATTAAATGACATTCTAAATAGTTTTTAGAATCTTCCACTATTCACTATTATTAATAGTGAATAGCAGCTAATGTTTATTGAGTGCTATGGGACACTGTACTCTATAGTTTATATGCATTCCTCAGTTAATGGTCCTAACAATCCTGAGGTCTTTATTTTTAGAAAGATAGCTATTTTATTAACATTCAGCAATTTCTAACTTACTCTGAAAAATAAGAATTGCAAATAAATGCCAGCCATGGATTATCATCTGATTTAAGGCTCCTTTTGCAATATGATATAAATATGCCCTCAGGTGCCTTTTTTTTCTACAATTCTCTTTTTTTGCCTTGATCTCAGAAAAGGTGAACCTGGACTAAATTTGAAAGGGGTTTATTTGTGATTGTGCACAGTATTTTAGGACCAATGATGATTTAGTATTACTCATGCAATATGTTTCTCTCTTTGTGCATCTTACAAACAACATTATCATTGCTCCGTTGCATTAAAAATCTGATTTGGCAAAGTGACATATTAGGTAGTTTACAAATTTTCACTTCCATTTAATATTTTTGTGTTGCATTAGTTTTGCATGCTTTTTTATGATTAATATCTTTTTAAAAAGGCAAACATGATTCCAAAGCACATTTTGTACCTATTCTAAATAAATGACTGTCTATCAATAAGATATATCCCCTCAAACTAAGGAGACCTCTTATAAAGGGCATTATTTATTCTGTTCAGATATGACTTTGAAAGAATTTGGTATTTTCAGAACATCGAAAGAAATTTTATGGGAAAATCACTTACATAATTATTATCCTAATGAAACTATTTTCATATTTCTGACTTCTATTATGACCCATTGTATGTATATCATATATATGCACACATACATATTTAGAGACATAAACATATACACACATATTTTATTTTCTCCTATGATAAACATGATAAACATAGACATGAAATCCTGTGTACTTTCTCCCTAACAATTTACCACATAGTCTTTCTGATATTTATTATATAATATTTAATTACTCTCATCAATAAATATTTATCACATGGCTAGATGATACAATAGTGAGCAAAATGCATTCCCTAGCTTCATGGCATATATTGTTTGCAGGAGAGGAGGAGGAGGAAAGTCAGTGTTTATCAAATAATAGATATGCTGTCTGATGTATACTAACAGGATTTGATCCTAGTTGAGTGGGAAGGCTTTTTTGAGGCAATGACATTGGAATTGGGATCTCAAGGCTGATAAAAATTAAGCAAAAGCAAGCGTGATGAGTACTTCAAATAGAAAAAGATACATGCCTTATCACATCCTGATTTTTGGATATTTGGATTGTCTCCAATTTTACACTATTGGAAATCATACATAGGATAAATTCCCATGATTGGAATGTTTGGGCCAAAAAATATGCATTTTTTAAAAAGTTCTTTCCCAAAGTGTTATTCTAATAAAGATACCACCACAGACACTTTCTCTATACCCTGTCAGTATTGAAATATGTACATATATATTTATATAAGTACACATATATCTTAAATATCATCTCTATATCTGTTTATCCATCAATCGTATACCAAAAAAAAATTTTTTTTGGCTGAATGTGGAATAGTTGAGTATCAAAAATCAGTGCTTGGTCACAGTGAATTTCTCTATGGTAATAGAATCACTATCAAAGAATAAATATGTTTAAAATTTTTAATTATTGATGTGGCTTTCATTTTTTGATATTAAGTACAAGGGCAGTAATTTCTCAGCCTTGTCTGCTACTAGATTGCTTCTCTGGTTCATGTGTTATGTATTTGTGAGATTAAACAGATGATCTCTTTCAACTGATATTTTAAATAACATCAGTAACTTTTTTGTTCATAGAATATAATTCAGGAAGAAGCTTTTTAGTTACATACTTTCTGGAAATAACTGTACCTGGGATTTATAGCTTGGCAAATCTAAAAAAATCCCTTGTCTTCAACTACCGAAAATGGCTCACAGTCTGTAGCAATCATTTCGATAAGCTTTTTGCTTCCATTTTTAGTCTCCATAGATTCATAATGATGAAGAATTGTCCTGCTAAAGCATTTTTATAGTATATGTTGTTTTGAATTTTGGTTAGTGAGAACAAAATGTGTCCCGGATACCTCATCATTTTCTAATACTTTCTTCTTTCCTTCTATAGTTTTCATTTTTTAGTATAGCTGGATTAAGAGAGATGTATTGGGAATGTTGTTTTACATGACTTTTGACCTTTCCTTCTCATTTAAAGATGGCAAGTTGACATTTTGCTCTTAATTGACTCTTAGAAAATGTGAACAATTTCCAAATAAGACTTTTCCTTGAAAGATTTGTGGCTTAAATGGAATTGAAATATAATTCTTAAAGTTTATTTTTTTTAATGTTATGAATGCTGATATATATATATATATATATATATATCTCAATCAATCTACACTAACTAGGATTATGATTATAATATCATCTTTGTTACTCTTATATTGTTTTTATTTTTATAAAATATGCATTGGCTCATGAAAAATATATTTTCTTCTTAATGCTATATAGTTCATACATTCTTTCAATATTTGTATTAAAGATCAGTTCATTTCCTACTTTTTTTTTCCTAATTAAAGAGCACAGGAAATTAACAGCTTTAACAATCATTGTTAATTATTACAGCAGTATACCCTGGTAATATTAAATGTAAGCATACTTAAACTGAATGATAGAATGTTAACATTTAATTATTAATAATTAATAACATTTAATTAATAATGATTATTAATTTCTTCTAATAATTATTAATTAACAGTAAATTCAGATGACTTGCCTAGTTTCTATTACTGATATTGTTATATTGATCAGATGTGTCAATGTCACCAATCATGCACAAGTTCTGGGCTACTAAAGAAGACACTGATGTGAACATAGAATGATCTAGTCTTTCACAGGCTCAGATTGAACCTGAAGCCAAATAGTAGATTTGGGCCAGAAACAGACCAGTTTTTGGTATATGTTAAGTCTTCATTTCTAATTTAAGCATTAAAGAGATCTTTATAATTATTTTTTTGAATTGCTTTGCTTACCAAAAATGAATATTTCTTGGTGTTTAAGTATCTGTCTACTAATTCTTTTTTATAAAACATTATGGGAAATTGTAAGCACATGCAAAATTAGAGTGAATGGTTAATCACTATGTAATTTATCCAGCCTTGACTATGATCAGCTCTTGGCTATTGTTTTCTCTATATCTCTATACTCTCTACCACAACTTTCCCCTGTGCCAGGTTGTTTTGAAGCAAATATCAGGCATGATAATATATTTTTTAAAGATTTTATTTATATATTCATGAGAGATACAGAGGGAGTCAGAGACACAGGCAGAGGGAGAAGCAGGCTCCCTGTGGGGAGCCTGATGTGGAACTCCATCCTAGGACCATGGGATCACAACTGAGCCAAAGGCAGATGCTCAACCACTGAGCCACCCAGGTGCCCTGGCATCATATTTAACCATAAATATTTCAGCATGTATCTCTAAAAGTTTAGGGCTAAACAGCCCCACCCCACATCCTACAATACCATTACCATTAGAATACTAATAATTTCTTAATTTCAAAGATCCAGTGTGTTAAATTTCCATGATTACAATTAATTTTTATTTTTTTAGATCTCCTATCTTCTTGTGTTTGTATAATTTATTTTTTGAAGAAATTGTATTGTTTGTCTTCTTTACTTTCTAACATTCTGGATTTTGCTGACTACATCCTGGTGGTGTCATTTAACATGTTTTTCTGTCTCTTGTATTTCTAGTAAATTGGTAGTTATATCTGGAAACTTGGTCAGATTCAGGTTCAATTTATTTTGGCAGGATCACTTATTGATGGAATTTTGTACTACAGTCTTTTTCCATTACAGGTAGTGCTGCAGTGAATAGTTTTGTTCATTTATTTTTTATACTTTTGTTGGTATAGTGTTCAGATAGATTTCTGTGAGTAAGGTTGCTAGGTCAGAGGGTAAATCCATATGAAATTTTGCTATACACCTCCAGATTCCCCTCTGTGGGAGGCTGTACCACTTTGCATTCCCACCAGCAACATAAGAAAGAATATGTTTCCCTATAGCCTCACAGAGTGTTTTGTAACACATCTGAGGTTTTGTTAGCCTGATAGATGAGGAATTGCATCTTAGCGTAGTTGGGTTTTTTTTTTTTTTATTTAGGTTAACAGTTCTTTATGTATTTAACTGTTCTTTTACCTTTATTGAAGTATGACTCACACATAGTTAAGTGCACAGATCTTAAGTATATATCTCAGTGAATCTTGACAAATGTATGTACATAGTAACCAACACTCAAGTGGTCCACTAGTTACTGTTGCCAATATTTAAAGATGGGTCATCTGGCCCAAAGGGCCTTCACGGCATATCAAGATGTCTATTTAGAGTCTTATCATCTTGGATCATCACAATAAACCACATAGAAAACCTCTAGTTTCTGATTCCTTAATGAATTTATTATTTTTGCTATTTTTAATTCACCAGTATTCTGCATAAATCATCATGCACCTTCAATATTGATTTCATATGGCTTATTGCCTAGCAAAATGAATTGGAATCACCTAGAAATCTATTGATAAAGATACAACTCTAAATCTTTTTGTTCTTTTAAGACTTTATGTTTCTTCATATTTGGCCTGAGGATAGAAGTGGAGTCAATGAGTGAACTTACAAAAACTCAAGATGTTCTTTAAAATATTGGAAGTGTCTAGTGAAAAATAGTAGCTTTATTCTGACTTTTATAGTCTATTTAATTGGTCTTTCCCTGGGCTCAAAGCAATAGCATTGATTTTTTTAAGCTGTAAAAATGTGTCTACATCTTTCACCAATGTGTTTTAATTTTTTTGTACAACATGGACCAAATATGTCAGAGAAATCTAATTTTAAAAGTTGCGTCTGCTGCAACAAACTTTAGAGGCTGTAGGTGGCAAGTAGTTGGAATGGGTTTCATACATTCTTAAAGCAAACATTAGAGTGTCAGATTTTAGAAACACTATGGACTATGGACAGTATGTTTTCAGTAGGTTAGGATAAGGATTGCTGAATGTTTTTATGCAGTGTCCTGTTCTTATTTAAATGTATTTTTCATAATTACGGCATTCTTAAGACCTCCTGAGGGAAAAATTTGACTTTGACTCCGTGTTTTTGTTTTCTTATATCCCTAATTTTGAATCAGTAACCAGAACAGTGGAAAGATAAACTCAAGGTTAAAGCAATCAGTGAATGACAGCTCAAAATAGCATGCATTATGAAGAGTCTTTTTAGGACTTGTCTTCTGAAGTTTTTATATCTTCAGCATTGATCTGTTAAGGCTTTCTGTGTACTAAGTATTCTAGTAACCCAGAAAAAATAAAATATGCATATTTCATCAAACTTCTGATTTGAGAGTAGCACTTTTGTAGATGTTTAGAAGTATTAATATGGAATATGTGAATTCAATGAACACATGAATATCAATGTAACCAGTAAACAGACATTGAGGATTTAGAGTAGAATTAGAGTAGAAGGATCTTTTTTTTTTTTTTTTCAGTAGAGGGGTTTTGAATGCAGGAAGTGGTTGGCTACACAGGTGTAGAGCTGAGAAGCCAAACAGGGTTGCCATGAAGCAATACAGAGGTTAACAACAGCAGAAGTCACTGCCATGCTTAGGGACATTATAAAAAGGGTCAGAGGGACATTATAAAAAGCAGGGCTGTACAAAATTCTGTGGGCTGAGTTTACTCAGAAATTGTTGGAACTGTAGTGTAACTGTCAGGAATAATTAGAGCAATGGAGAAGATGCAGATGCTCCTGGACACCAGTCTGAGAGGAGAGAAGGCAGGCAGAGTAATTCTTTGGCTTCTCCTTTCCTCCCTCCCTTCAATCTCCTACAACCAGTGTTTCCCTTTGGCTGAAACCAGCTGGCAGCCAGTGAATTGGGTTGTCTGGGAAATACAGGCTGCTCTGTGATATGGAGCAGACCAGGGAGATGGCCAAGAATGGATGTCAAGGCAAGCTGACCCAGGCCTGATACAACTCGCCAACAAACCCCAAAGCACTAATTACATGCTACATTTTTTTTAAAAGCCATAAAATTTGGGGAAAACTTACATCTAGTTAAAAATGTGGGTTTCAAGGTTATGTGATTTTTTCCCCACTTTTTCTTTGTTAATTTCCTTCAAATAAATATTTGCCTAAATTTTAAAAATATTTGCCTAAATTTTTAAAGACTTTATTTATGAAGTCATGGAGTTGAAAATTAAAATTGCATGTTCAAGGTCGTATTTCTAGTAGGTCCTGAAGTTGAGACTAAAGCCCAGGATTTCTAATAACTTATCCAATGACTTTTCCCTGTCCTCTGCTGAAGGATCATATAAAAGCCAACCTGAATACCAAGGTTCTATGTATTTCCGGTGTTTATGAGCTTTATGATTTTGACCAGGTTTTTTAACCTCTCTGAACCTCAGTGTCCTCATATGTCAAATGGGAATAATGATGCCCATAATGCCTGGCAGGGGAGATGTATGAAAAAGATGAGAAAATATATGGAAAGCTCTTGAAAAATTTTCTGAGACTATATGAATATGAACTAAGGTATTTTTTTTATTGTATGTAAGGAGAATAGAATTACTTCACCTTTCTTTTCATAAATACTTTAAAAACAACTCTTAAATTGGATGGTATTCCAAATCATTTTCTCTTTCACCTTCCTGCTTTTTGTCTAATGACTTACTTATTTTAAGGTGGATTTTGTGTTGCACTGATACGATTGAAAAAGGATAAATATTTAACTTAAACAATTTCGTTGTGGAAAACACATTTAGAAAACATTGGGATAGCTCCTTTTTTGTTCCTCTAAATCTAGATCAGAAAAGCAGTGCAGATTTCAAAGATATCTAAGGAACAAACACTAATAAAACAACACAAGCAAGTGTGGTGGCAGGAGCACCAAAGGCTAACTGATGTCAGGTAAGAACTGAGGGAAATCTCTATAAGATGAAATTTGCTAAGAGTGACATCTATTTAGATGTTTTAGGACTTCCATGTTAATTAAACTATTAAAATAAAAACACAGTTTGTAAGTCAAATTAAAATTCCTTCATGTCCTCAATTTAATTTGGAATCTAGTGAAGACATTAATATGGCCTTTGCTTTCCTTAGGAAAAATAGATAATCTTCTATATGTGCTGATCATTTACTCTTCTACACAATCTGTCACACTTGTAATTATTCATGTTGCCCTTAGCACATTGAATTATCCTGCTTGTTTCCAAGTTTGTCATCCCTATGAAGTGGCAAACAGGGCCAACATCCCATCAATTCCATCTTTTCATCACAGGATTCATAGGAGGAAAAATAGAAATGCTTTCACTGAATGAATAAATGAACAAATGAAAGGGGTTCAAGTTGTTGACTGCTTTCTAGATGTAGCTACATCATGACTAGCTTGGTCAATTTGCATCTTTTACTTTTGTTATTATTTCCAGCCCTTGTTTCAAGATGAAGTAACAAAATCATGATTTTATCCTTGTTCTTAATTCTTATCTGAAAAGTAAATCTCTTTCAAAGGTCAGAGCAAAAAGAGAAGACGGATGTGTTTCTCCTCCATTTGGGATATATACTAGTTTTAATGATAGTGGTATTTATTAAGTATGGTCTTAAAAATGTATATTTTTAATCACATGTTTTATATCAAACTAGATCATTTTGTGATCTTATTCTAAGTCAAATTTTCAAAGATCATTAACTTTGCTTTTGATGTAGGTACTTTTCAAATTAATAGGAGTTTCTTATTCTTGCAAGATTTTCATACCTTTGAACTAAAAGGTTCATGATTGGAAATGCTTTTACATCATTGTATAACTTAAAATATCGAAAAACAAAATGACATAGACTTTGTTACCATGCTGCTATAAAAACAAATCAGACTCTCTCTCAGAAAGTCACCTTTTATGGAGAGTATGATTAAGCTCATTAGAAATTTTTTTTCAAAATTTGCATAACTAGAGCTAGATAAAAGAGGTATATACATATCATATAGAAAATAGTTCTGGGGGATCCCTGGGTGGCACAGCGGTTTGGCACCTGCCTTTGGCCCAGGGCGCGATCCTGGAGACCCGGGATCGAATCCCACATTGGGCTCCCGGTGCATGGAGCCTGCTTCTCCCTCTGCCTATGTCTCTGCCTCTCTCTCTTTCTCTCTCTGTGACTATCATAAATAAATAAAAATTAAAAAAAAAAAAAAGAAAATAGTTCTGGTTGACCTGGAATGACACAAAGGCAATGAAAGGGAGAAGCTTTCAAGTAATACTCTTAATGTCTTGAAACTTAGAAGGACTGAAAACTGGGCAAAAAAGAATTCTAAGATAATTTTCTGTGTTAGTCTAGAAAATAGACTCATTTCAAGATGTTTTCAGTGAAATTAAAAACTAGTAGTGAAAGGAGAAAAAGTTAGAGAAGTGGTTGGATTTGTGAAGAATTTAGAGACCACCAGAAAATCGGGAGTTTGACTCTAACCTTTAAAAATCTATACTCTCCCCACAAAAAAAAAGAAAAAAAAAATAAAGAAAAACCTATACTTCCTTTTTTAAAAAAGATTTTTAAAAAAATTTATTCATTTGAAAGAGAGAGAGAGAGAGAGTGAGTGAAGGACAGAGAGAGGAGGGAGAAGCAGACTGCCCACTGAGCAGGGAGCCTGATGTGGGGCTCGATCCCAGGACCCCAAGATCACAACCTGAGCTGAAGGCAGCCACTTAACCAACTAATCTCCCCAGGTGCCCCTGTACTCCCTTTTAATAGAAAATTAAAAGTAAAATATTTTTATGCCTAACCGTAAGAGAGTCCATTTGAGAATCTCAGGCCCATGGAAGGTAGGGGACTACAATGACATTGAACTTTTGTTGAGTTATTTAGTGTGTGACAGGTAATATGATAAATAACTTATATGCTTTATTTCATTAAGTCCTTACAGCAACCCTACAGAGTAGGTATCAATGCTATCCCCACTTTACAGGTGACAATTGTGAGTTTCAGAGGATTAAAGTTATTAACAGAAGGCAAATCAGCTAGTTTATATGAAGGTGGCATTGGAGTACTTGCCTTTAACTCCTGTGTTCCATGAACTTGGAGTTGAGAAGCTTTTTTCCCCCACAGAGTTCCATTCATATCACCCAAAGGTCTAATTGGTCTGATCTTGCTAGAAAAAAAATATTTTTTTTTGCTGAACTTTAATTCTTTGAAATCTATCCTAAAGAAACTAGACACATAAAATTTCCAAGTATATATTATTTAAAATATATAATATTTAAATTTATAAAATTTAATATTTAAACTTATAAAATTACATTTAGTATTTAGTATTCTTTCTCAAACTACATCCTTCGGAGAACTTGATATACTCTCACAGGGGCACTTGCTTCCCTGTTTCAAAATGACTGATTTTAGAGGCTAACGCGGGAATTATTTGTATTGGCCATGTGGTAAAGAATTACAATTTTTATTTTAATCAGTATTGTTGAATCATACAATTTGGAGGATTTATTGTATGCTTCACTACTTCTATGATGATTCCTACAAGGGATGCTTTATAACCAAATCTCTGTTAGAAATACATGCAGTCTCTTGCTCACAGTTTTAGTTTTAAAATATGATTTTGAAAATATCTCCTTTTAACAGAGGATATCATGGGGTTTTGCCAACAACAATTAAATGTCTGTGCATGTATCCTTAAAGATAAAATTGACAGCAGTATTCATACTGTGCAACTCAGAGCCTCCGAGGATGCTCTAAGCTGAGCTCCTGAGTGCCCTCCCTCGCTGCTGGTTGTGAGACTCCCTTCTCTGCCTCTCGTAGGCTCACTCTTTCAAGTGAGACTCTTTCAAGTGAGAAGTGGATCAAATAGCCAAGTGTAAGAAACCAAGCTGTCTGACCTGCTGAATTCCTTCCCTGCGGGAGGGATAGAGCTTTGACTGACCTTTAGCCTGCCCCGGTACCTAATTTTCTACAGGTCTCCTGGCTGTTAGTTAGTTGCATTATGGAACTTTAACATATTCTCTTGCTCTGCATTTTGTGATCCATGTCCTTTTGCTTATTATTTGCTTATGGTTTCTGACTCTACCATTCTTGTACCCCATGTTTTGCTTACTCTATCCAAATTCGTAACTAAATGGTTATCCTAGAAATCTCAGGCAGCTCTGGGGATGTTTGATATTCTGAGGAGACGGAGTCTATACCTAACTTCGGCACCATCTTGGAAGGATGAGGACCTTTATGACAGTAGACTCTGAGATTTCAATAACACCCATCACCAGGCTGGTTTACCTTGCAGGTGGTTGCATTGCAACTAGGCTGACCTAGGAAATAGGTTAACATATCATCTTGGCAAATGGTCTCACAAAAACTCAGGAGGCTTTTTTGTAGTACCATCAAATTTGTTGGTAACAGAGGCTAGGCCAAATAACATTAGGAGGTACTTAAATTGGCAAATTTGGGCACGGAGAGCTGCCCTACATTTATTCACTTTTTGGATGGGGAGGACATTGTATGTGATACAAAGTTCCAACTTGGAGAACATCCAGGACCTGGTCTAGCATGTCAGTGATGAATAGGGCAGGATTCTTTTCTCCAGTTACCATTTTTAATGCTCTTATCTTTTAAAGGTTTATTTCTTTATATTAGGGGGAGGAACAGAGGTAGAGGGTTAGAGAATCTTAAGCCAACTCCATGCTGAGCACAGAGCCTGACATGGGGTTCAATCCCATGACCTGAGTTGAAAGAGTCAGACACTTAATCGACTGAGCCACTCAGGCACCCTAGACCACAATTTTTATATTTCTTAAACCATGCTCTACAAAACAGAAATATTCTTCAAGATACTCCGTTGAGAATAATGAATTTCATGTTCCTATAAATTAGAAAATGTGTTTCCTACCCTTTTTGGATAACCTCAATGTACTTTAGCATAATCAAGTTTTTGAGAAATCCTGTACTGTAGAAACATGTCATTCTCCCCAACTCCAGCATCTCATTGGCATTATTGTCTTCTACAACACAATTTGGGAAATGTTAGCCTATATTCACAGCTAGTTTCAGAGTCTCATGGTTCGTGAGGGCATGGTAAAATGGTTTTGGATTTTGTCAGGAAAGTAGAACAATCAGAGAAAAGGCCTAGTCTTGGCAGATGGATTGGGTGTCCATCTAGGAAGCCAGGATGGAACTTATTAGAATTATTACATGCAAGTAGCAGGTTGGTCTCCTGTATGAACAAACCCAGTTCTCCAGTTGGCTTGTATGTTTTACTATGGTTTTCTTGGTGATGAAATATAAGGGATCTGAGCTAGATGTTTGAGAAGTACTGTTTTTGTTTAAACAATTCAACCAGGAAATAATTTCTGTGTTTTTTTTCCACTATTATGCACCTATCCTCCATGAAACAGTTTCAAATATATTTCTGGCAAAAAACTGTATATTAAAAAAGTAGATAGTGAAGTTTCATCTACAATAACACCCGTCCTTTACAGATACATATAAAACCTCTTTCCCAGGTAAGTGAGTTGGCTTAGAAGATGGTGGCACATATATAAAATAGAATCCTGTGCAGTCATTAAAATGAATGGTAATTGTGGGAATTATTTAGACATATCTTAAAGTGTTATTGAAAAACCACAGAATAAAATGGTAAATATGCCATCATTATAGTCATTTAAAATATACAAGCATGTAGACAAGGACTTATATGCAAAAATTAAAATAATCATTGTATTAAAGTGTTGCAATTTATGCTATTTTCTTATTTTATATTATTTCATTTTTTAAAAGATTTTATTTATTTATTTGAGAGGGATAGAGAGAACAAGAGCGCAAGAGCAGGGGGAAGGAGAAGCAGACTCCCCGCTGAGCAGGGAGCCCATGCAGGGCTCTATCCCAGGACCTGGGGGTCATGACCTGAGCTGAAGGCAGACACTTAACCAATCAAGCCACGCAGAGGCCCCTATTTTATGGCATTTCTAATATTATATTTTAACAGTCATGATACATCAAAACTCCTCTATGATTTAATTAAATCTGCTATAAGCAAGGGATAGACTACAATGTTTTTGGTTGTCCACTTAGAGCTGGTTATGGTTTTATTCTAAAAATGACCATATTTAAATAATATGACAAAAAGTCATTAAGATTTATTACTTATATTAGTGTATAAAAATAAAACATACTTTTACTCCCATTTCCCTAGTTCGGGACCTCATCATCTCTTAACTTTTGAAATAACACCTCATTGGTCCAGCTTTACCTGATCCCTTCCTCTTCATTTTCTATTTTTATTGACCACCCTTCCTTCCAGCCCACCCTCCATTTGCTGCCTTGGGAATCTTTCTGAAGCAGGTGAGGTCAGCTTAATATCCCTCAATGGCTTCCCAGTGCCCTAAGCTCTTTCCACGTGAAGCAATGCTAGGATGTGCCACATGCTTGCCTTTGCTCATGCTGTTACTTCTGCCTGAAGTGTTCATTATGCTTCTTTCTATCTCAGTGTCTGGCAAGTGTCCAACCCACATTAGGAATTTAGTATATGGTCTGCATAAATGAACAGGTGAATGGGACCACATTAGATTAAAATTCTACTACTACATGTTTTTAAAATCTATATATGTTTATGATTATTTTTTAAAAAATTGATGGAGGAAATGTCTATTTCAGATGTAAAATGGAATCTGAAATAAAATCTTTTCTCAAGAACATTGGAGATGAATGTCTGTCTGACCTTATAAATTTTGGTAAGTTGTTTTTCTTTTTGATCCTATATTTAAAGGGAAGTTTTGTTTTGAAGATGAAAGTGGGCCACTCACTTTATGTTTTCTTACTATTAACTGCTTACTTTTTTCTAAAGGAATCCAAAGCTAAATCTGTGCTCTAAGGACCTGTTCTTAAAGAAACTTAAAATAATAATGTATTACTTGGATTTAATTTTGTTTCTCCATAGAACAAGAGTTATCAGAACAATGGTGCATGTATCTTAAAAATGTGATAAATCCTATTCAGCAGTTGAGAACAGATCTAAAATACAGACAGCATCATATTTCACAGCACTCATACTCACATATTGAGCTTAATGCAGTGAAAGTACTGGAAGAGGTCAGTATATTACCTTTACTTCTATTAATGTAATATTTCATTTTGGTCCCAACTAGAACCATTTGACATCAGAAACAAATGTGTGCCTTGTCTTTAAATAGAAGACATAGCAAATTCTATCTCTTCAATATCTTAAACATACCCCTGAATCTATCCAAGCATGCTTATTTCTCTCCTGAAAAGTTACAATGGCCATGAATAGTCTTCCTGCACCTGCACTCATTCTTGCCCCTCTTCACAGTGCATTTTGGAATTCTACCCTCAGTGCAGAGAGATCATTCATCAACCTGGGAGATCCCCTCAAGGCTCCTGCTGGCCCATAATTCTTCCCTATACATCTGGCCGTCTCTTTCTCAAACCTCCTCTCCTACCTGACACTTCTCCCCTTCCCCTGGGCCTTGTCACATTAGGGCTGGCCTCCCATCTATTCCTCACACGTGCCAGACTCCTTCTCATCTCAAGGCCTTTGTATCACCTGTTTTATCTGTCTCACTGATGGCACTTTTTGTCACTTAGTCTTAGCTTAAAGGTCTTCTCCCTTGAGAGGCCTATCCTGATCACCCACATGAGAGAAGCTATAGTCATTCTCTATTACATTACCCTGTTTTTATGTCACTTACCTCTTCTTGATAATTGTCTTATCTATTTTTTTTATTACTTTATTGACTACCTCCCCCAGCTACAGAAAAAGCTCCATAGTCATAGTGGCACTAGATGTATGCTTCTAGGTGGTTTTTCTTACTATTTTTCACTTATTCTGTAGTGTTGTTATATTGCTTTCATAAATAATATATATTTTTTAAAGGCATTAAAAATCTCATGCCCAGCTGGGGATTGGAGGCAAGGATGCAAGGGGAGGAAGGGGTGATTGAACCGGAGATAATCTGGTAAGCTCTCTGCCTTACCACAAACAAAATCCAAATGAGGGTACAGAGTGGCTATGACTCCACTATACATACTTCCTAGGCCCATTTTTAGTATATGTTTCTGGAAGCTCCCTCTGATAAACACTGCTTGGCTATGGCATCTCTTGAAGCCTTTTCCACATGTCCTCAAAAAGACTTTCTCTTATCTATATCCTATAGGTTGATTTCGTGAAGAAACAATTGAAAGCTGTCTTTGAAATACTTAGTCTGGAGCAACAGAAAATAGAAAATTATCTTTCAGACTGGAGTATGAGGGTAAGTGTGATGCATATAGTAATTTGTTTATCAATCTGTCCTTGTGTTAAATAAAACAGTCATTTAATTTTTTTCAGATACTAGATTATTCTTCAGAAGAAAGAAATAACCTGCTTAGTGAACTGCCCATGGAATTAGAAACATTGGAATGCCCATACCCTGATTTGAAATCTTCAATTCTTCATGAGTTCTGTAACTTTACAGAGAAATATCAAAAGAAACTTCAAGAGTTTGATTTGCAGTTAGAAGACATATCCAGGTGATAAGATAAAACTACTTGAATTATGTAGATTTTTGCCACTAAATTTTTATTTTTGTATTAAGGGTTACTATACTTCTGATTTACTGTTTTCATAGCTACTATGTGGTTAGAATATAGTCAATCAATAAATGTTTAGATTGATTATTTGTTTAATTAGGGTTCTCTTTCATCCAAAATAATTTTCCTGAACACTATTTTTAAAGATTTTTATAAAATTGAAACATGATGAAAATATGCCCCTCACAGAGCTCTTTCCTACATAGTTAAGAAATAGTTTTCAAGCATGAATTTTCAGCAACTATGAATTTTTATTTTAAGATGTGAAACTCTTCTTTAGTGGAAATTTATAAATCATTACTAGTAATAATTGGTTTCAATGGAAAATGGAAAATGTGTCCATGGAATTATGTTACCTATAATCCGCTGTGATTTTGTTCTAGAGTAAACACAAAATATGTTTTATAAATTTTTAAAAACATGTTAAATTTTTTTTTAGAAAATGGACTTTTGGATATATCCTGAAAATGACAAGTCCTCTTCTGAATGACAAATACAACATTAGGGGATTTAAAATTCAGTTTTGGCAGGGTCTTCTTTTAATTAATTATAAATGAACAAAGCCAGAAATGCCACTGTAGGTTAGATAATTAGCTTACCTCATGTATGTGTTTCATATATGAATTTCTGAGGAATATTTCATAGGAAAATATGCCTTTTATTCTATTATATTGAAGCCAATATTGAAGCCAATTTCATATAAAGGAGTTTCATTTATAGGCAATTCATTAAGAAATGTAAGAATTTTTTTTTTAAGAAATGTAAGGAATTAAAAAAAATGTAAGGAATTTAGTAAAAGGTTTACTTTAATTTACTATAAATCTGTCCCTTCAATAGTTTTCCTCTTTTTCAAAATATATACTCTATTTTATTGAAGCTAATATAATATTTTGAATAAAATATTCAAATAATAAATATTTTGAATAAAAATAAATATTTTGAATTCCTTACATTTCTTAATGAATTGCCTATAAATGAAACTCCTTTATATGAAATTGCTAGTGTTAAGAAATAAGTAACAACAAGGAAAACCTTAAATCCTACTAAAGTAGAGTTCTTTGCTTGAATAGCCTCTGGGTACAGCTTCTACTTGTCTTCACATACTTGGAGAGGCAATCTCAGATGAAGCCTGAATCTTTCCTGACCCACACTTTTTCTTACATTTCTGTGGGGATTGTCACATGTTTTTGGGCAGACACTTTTTAGGCTTGTAAGAGCCCTGGCCCTCCCTTGTCTCTCTGCCTTCTTTTTTTTCCATCCCTTTACCTTGCAGTAAAGCTCAGAAAAGAAATTAATAATATATCATTTATATGTGCGGATCAATTAATTAATTACACTTTAATTGAAACTCAGTCACAATGAAATGCTAACTCAACCATGAACTTAGTTGAAGTCTTTAATTGTAAAATAAACATCCTCTCTCCTTCCCCATCCCAACCTTGTTGAAGAGATTTTAGAGCTTATCAAGTAAGAAGATGTTTTTTAAAATTTTATTCTTTTGTTTTTCTGGGGGATGGATTATAATCAGGCTGCTTGTGGCTAGGTAAATTTAACTTCTTCCTTTTTAAGCATGCTGACTGCCCTATTACCTTTCCTCCCAGATGCATCTTGGCCCACTAGGAAATCTGGCTGAGACTGGTGTTTCTGGGTTAGTAGCTCCTAAACATGGACAAGTTTGCCTTGGTAGCCTAAGTGGATACTTTCCACTAAGACCTATCCTTCACAGCTCATTTTCCTACTTCCCTTGTCATGTGAACTCAGTTTCTGCTCTTCCTTTGTACAGTGCTGTACCACTCAGAAAAAGTTGAGATTCACAGTTCCACTGTCATTACTGCAGGTTAAATAGAGAATAAGATGAAAATATATTACATGCTAAGATTTCTGCAGTGGGAAGACACACTGATGGAAAAATAGCTTAAGAAAGCTTAGTGGAGGAAGTAAAGTTCACTACAGAGTTTAAAGATTGAGTAGGATTAGAAAAAGGCAGAAAGGAAGCAGGGAGGACATTCTAAGAAGGGATATTAAATGATTAGACTGTAAACCCCTTGAAGACAAAATAATTTATTAGCAATATTTGTATCCTTAACACCTAGCAGAACCTTAGCACCTAGCACATCCTGGCACATAGTAGCTTTCAAATAAATAATTGTTCAGTTGAGTTGAATTAAAGGTGAAAACAATGAAGGTGAGAGTGGCAAGGCATGTTATGGGAGCAGTAGGAATCCACTCTGGAGAAATATAGGTTCATACATTCTAGTTTAAAGTCTGCTTGCCACATGTAATTGTCCAAAATAAATTTTATATAATTACTGATATTTTTACTTGGTGAATGTTTATTGAGTAATCCTTAACATAGAGAGGTTTCTGCTAAACTCCTTGGTAGGGGCGACAGTAGACAGACTAGACTAGAATATGTCCTTGCCTTTTAGAAGGCTTAGAATATTTAGGGGAAGCAACATATATATACATGTATCCCGACCAAATAAGAACTACATGTAAACATTAACTGAAGAGACTATTTTATAAAAATGCTTGTAATGAATGATGAAGCATCAATAAAATTGAATGAGTTTTCAGGAGTACTTTCTTTGAGGAGAAAAAAAAGAGTAAATGGACTATTTTGAATAAATACAGAGGTGGTTGTCATCAGCAATCTGTGACTGCTGGGCAGTAAGTCACATAAATGTACTATTCTAATTTGCAAAATGAATGATATGTTTAGCTATAATATCAATTGGACTTATAGATTGCCAGTGCCTGCCACTATGTTGATATGGCCATTTCCCATTTTGCTTCTAGCTGCCTTATGAGAATTCATATAGATTGTGTACATATATGTACATACCTACACAAGTGAGTGGATGCTTATTTTAAACAGATGTGTGGTGCTATGACATAAGAAAGTTGAAATATTGAGGGGACATTTTAAAATTATAACATTTTCATTGGGCTAAAGGCAGTGGATGCATGGTTAACCCCAACATTTATTTTAATTCCTTCTATTTTGTAGCAGCTCATTGGTTTGGGTTGGAAAGACTCTATCCCCCCCCCCCCCCAAAAAAAAAAAAAAAAAAGACTCTATCCCCATATCCAAAGGTAGGCTCTGGATGGGAGTTTGTACCAGTCAGTAACCTTATTTCCCCTGAGCTACAGCAACTAGATGTTACTCTGACATGGGAAGCTATTGGAAGTAAAAGTGTGAGAGCAGTGTGGAGTAACAAGACCTAACGTGTTTTAGCAGGATCACTTTGGGAGTTGCTGTGTTTAAGATGGAGGTAGAGAGGGACAAGAAAAGATTGAACACTTAGGAGGTTACTAAAGTAATGGAGATAATGGGAGATAATGGTGGCCTGGATCAGGAAGTGGGGGTGTTATGAAATAGCCAGCTTTTGAACATATTTTAAAGGTAGAACCAACAGCATCTGCTGAAGAGTTCAAAAGGCATGTGAAAAAGAGTAACAAAAGAATAATCAAAATTTTTGAGGTTGAGCAACTGGGAAGATATAGTTATCATCAACTGAGATAGGGAAGAGTATAAGAAAAGTAGGGTTGTGCTATGTGGAAGACCAGATGTTTCGGTTTAGACATATGGGTTTGAGATCCTGTCAGATATCCAAGTACAGATTCTGGGAAGGAAGTCAGTTATATGACTTTGGAGTCCAGGAGAGAGATCTGAGCTGGAGATTCGTATTTGTGAGTCATCACCATGAAAATGGGTGTGATCACCAAAATAGTGAGTGAAGAGACAAAGGAGAGATCAAAGATGAATCCCTAGGTCTGCTGGCATTAAAGCATCAGCAAGGAGAGGGGTAACCCAATACTGTATGCTGAGGAAAGGTCTATAAGATATGAAGAAAACCAAGAAACTGTACTGTCCTGGAAGGCAAATGGAGAAGAAGTGGTCAGTAGTGTTAGCTGAGGAGGGATGATCACTGAATAAATGCTGCTAAGTCAAATAAATATGGCTGATAACGGACTGTTTGCTCGAGATGATAAGCAACTGTTGAGTCATTGGTAACCATTTTCATTGAAGAAGTGGGAACAGATGCCCAATTGGGTTTGATTTAAGTGAATGGGAGGAGAGAATTGAAGACAATGAGTATAGACAGCTCTTCTGAGAAGTTCTTTGTAAATGAGAGCAAGAAAGTAGGGCCAGACTTTTATGTTG
The DNA here is from genome assembly GCF_018345385.1 of Vulpes lagopus. NCBI lineage: Eukaryota > Metazoa > Chordata > Mammalia > Carnivora > Canidae > Vulpes > Vulpes lagopus. Next base: position 83,582,515 of record NC_054834.1, on the reverse strand, counting down.
TTGATTTGTCTTTTGTTTTGCTTAAAATGGGGGAAATATTACTCTGTTTGATACTAATAAGAATAATCCAATAATGGGATTTGGTACACAAATAGAGGAACAAACAGATAGTTCATCTACCCCAGTAACAGGTAGAGACACACAGTACATGGTACGGGTACTGAGAGGTGAATAGATGTCATAGTGGCAGTCTATAGAACTCTGGGTAGGAATTCCAAATACAAATGACAAAGAAATTTATGAAAACCTTTCTACTCATCAAAGCAATAAAATTTTTTTAAAATACTCAGATTTTTACCTATAAAATGGTAAAACATAAAAAATTATCCAAAGTTGAAAATATAGAAGAAATGGGCATTTTCATACATGAATGGTATATAAATTCTTTTGGAAAGCAATCTGACACTATGTCATCAAAAATTTTTATAAAGGTGAGTAATTGTTTAGAAATAATCTTAAAGAAAACAATCATAGATGTGAAATAAATAGTTGGCTTCAAGGATATTCAACATTGTTTTTTTCCTTTCATTCGTGATAGCAAAATCCTTAAGGTGACAAAATAGCCAACAATTAGAGGATTATCTCCATTAATTATGATATATCCACTTTCGTTAATAATTATATTAAACAATTTATAATGGTACAAATAACTGCAATAAGTTGCTATGCAATTAGAAATTAGTCTGAAAAATAGTGAATTCTCTTTTTTTTTCCTTTTCCTTCTGAAAGTGTTACATCTACATTTATAAAGCTACAGAAAAAAGACTGGAAGTTTATCTAAACAAGCAATAACAACAGTTATCTCCAGGAGGTAAAATTATACATAATTTGGCATACCTGTTGTTTTTGTAAAACAAAAACACAGATTTTTTAAAATCTAAAGAGTGAAGGGGATACTGTTGATATTTAATGACTGTTAAATGACATGACAGGTATATGCCATTTTAATCCTCAATACAGCCCGTTTAAAAAATGACTTTACAAATGAAGAAACTGCAGCTAAGTGGAAAGTGAAGAATTTCTCCAAAGTTTCTGAGGTAGCAGATAGTTGAACAGTTGAATGAGTTTCTTCTGCTCATCTGAATTGACAGCTTTTCCCTCACACTATACCACTTCAAGCATGTACATATATCGGTTGCGTTGGTCATGCATTGATAGAAGTATGATGCGAGCCACAGATTTGAACCTCATATAATGATAATTTAAAATTTTTAAGTAGCCATGTTAAAATATTCTTTAAAAGATGAAATTTATTTTAATAGTATATTTCATTTAACTCAATACTTCAAAACATTATAATTTTAATATATAATCAATATTTTAAAATTATTGAGATACAATACATTCCATTTTCACATGAAGTCTTTGAAATCTGGTCTGCAGATTACCCTTGCAGCACACCTTAATTGGGACTAGCTATGTGTTAAGTCCTGAATAGCCACATGTGGCTTGTGGCTACTGTCTTGGACAGCACAGCTTTAAAGGATGTGGTCTTCTACTCTAACTTACATATATTTTAAATCTGACTACAGTTGAACCTATTTCTTTATTCAATATGTATAAAGCTATTTAGATTCTATTTAGGCTGTATTTCATTAGTAACATGAAGACAAGTTTGATTGCTTGTTTTAGACTCAGATGAGATTGTGGCTTTAATTTCCTAATATTTGGATGAATTAATCATATAGATGAGACATAATTGTCTGATGCTCCATTTAGCTATGTCAGATCTGAAGCCAATATGCAGCAAAAGCTATAGAGAGATAACAAATAATTTCTACTTTATTGCTTGATAGGTATATTAAATTTTAAATATTGATTCATAATTATTATCCTATTATTTTATGAGATCAGAATCTGAGTACTATTTAAAATTCACAATGATTATAACAATTTTGCCCTCTGTGTGTACATTATCAAGGCCTGTAGTTTCAATTAAATTATTTTAATTTACTCTGTGAAGTTACTTGTTAGTAACTTTCAAGGTAACTGTTTGGTTGCCTTATATACATGTTTCCTTATATATATATTTTATCTTAATACATAAATAATTACATTTATTACAGAAAATTTTTTAAAAATCAAGACAAGCAAAGAGAAGTGAAAGTTAGTCTTAGGTTCCCAACACTAAGAGATAGTCTCTGGTACCATTTTATATATTTAAGTTATATGTATATTGTTTATAAAAATGAAAACATACTCTACACATACTCATTGTTTTTCCTGTTTGTGAATGAAGTCCAATATTATTCATTTTTCCAATCAATGTTTACTAACCTATGTTTTAGGTCACTGTATTAAATATTCCTTTACAACATATTTTTTATTATATGCATGATATTACAATATGTGGTTGTACCAGATAAATTCAACCCATTTCCTGGTTTTGGATTCATTTTGATATTTGTTTAAAAACCTTGGAACAAATAACTCTGTTGCTATATTTTGAGTAATCCCATGATATTCACTTAACATGAATTTCTGGAAATGAATTGCTGAGTCAAAAGGATTGAAAAATTCTAATGTTTTTAAGAGTATTGCTTTATTGCTCTCCAGAAAAGTAGAAAATTTATACATTGACCAGCAGACTTTCCATTGTTTGGCTTATCTTTTGGGCTTCATTGGATTTTGCAATCATGTGTGAATATCACCAATGTCTTGCTCATATGCTCTTTCTCTCTCTTTTTCAATACTTATTTACGTAGCATAGCTCTGTCACTATCTTTATGTGAAAGTTTTGCCAACAGAATTGGCAAAAAAGATGAAAAAGATAAGAGCCAGCAGCAGAAGCCAGCACTCAATAAACAGTGAGTGGCTTCATGTAATTTTCTTTAAAATATTTTTAATAAACAAATATTTACACGTGAGGATGTTGCTTGATAAATACAAGATAGAAGAAAGAGAGGGAAAGGAACAGAATAACTGATACTTACTTGATGATGTTACAACAAGTTAAAACATCAGGGCCTTAATTACCAGGTGGGATTCTTTTCTGAGAATGTCGTCTTGGAAATTTTAGAAAATTTCAGTGCCTGGGGATGTCCAGTCTCAGGTTCTACATGTCTGATCTGGGCTGGTTGTATGTCAAGGTTGAGACATGCTCTCCTTTGCTTCCCTAAGGGGAGAAGTGCTCAGAATTAGGAACATAATTATTTGAACATTAGCATGTTTGCTTAATCACATTGGTTATATGACCCACTCGTACAGCATCCTAGGTTATGGTAACTCTCATTTTCTCTTGGCATATTCCAACATGGTTTGTCCAATCTGACTTTGCAATTTTTGTTACAGGGAGGCCATAATTGTAGACTATGATTTATTTTTGTCACGTATATTTAACAGCTTTCTCTTAAATATGTCATTGAAAATACTTAATTACTTTATGACTCTTGAACTAAAAGCCATATTTGACAATTGTTCAACATACTTTTGATTTGTTATGGGAATGAAGTATATTTTAAGTTGTTTTGGCTAAGGTGGAATGCATTTTATCAAGGGAAAAAAATGGATGCAGTTTCTGTAGTGTACCCCAAAAGCTAATCTTAAAGTTTATTTGATTAATTAATAATCCAACTTGTATAATTACTCAGATGTTTGTTTAAATATGTCTGAAAATATAAGAATAGTGGCTATAAGTTTCTAGATTCAACCATCCTTATTGTTAAAATCACTGCAGCCCGTATCTGCCTTCTTGATATAATTGTTTCAGCTAGAAACTACACAGTGTAGTGTTGTCTGAAGCTACATTTATAATACTTTTGAAGACTGAAAAATCTGGGTTTTGCAGGATGAAGGAGTGGGAGTCATTTATGAGAGGTTTCTCTTCTTTGCTGGATGTGAAATCAAATTAATCCTGAGTAAATCAGATTGGAGAAAATGGAAACAGCAGGTTGAAAGATTTGTGTCCAGGACAATTGACATATGTTATTTTAACCTGGTTAATACAGATAGAATTTATTATTAAAATAATAAAATATGTGTAGCATATCCCTTATACCTTGAGGCCCAATCCTTTGAGGAAACCATATCATTAGAAATGAGACTATGAAGAACCAGTAATGTAAGAAATTATAATCAACATGCTCAGACTTATGTCTATCTGCCATATTAGTGCCTATACAAGAAAATAATAAAGTTGAATATTGATAATGTCTAAAAAATAATAAACTGAGAAAGAGGACTGTCAGTACTAATCAATTCTTATAATTTTTTAGTGATTACTGACAGTTGATTTGAAATGATATTCTCCTATTTTAATGTGGCATTTAAAATTTCAAAAGCCTGAGGCACCTGGCTAGCTCAGTTATAACAGCATGTTACTCTTGATCCTAGGGTAGTGAGTTCAAGCCCCACTTTGGGCATGGAGCCTACTTAAAAAATAAATAAGTAAATAAAATTTCAAAGGCCCTCAATGGTTAATTGAATTTTTCCTCATGCCATCCCAAAGAAGTAGACCAGTTTTATTATTCTTAAAACTGAGTCTTAATGTCTATACAGGTAACTTTATTAACTTCAACTTTATTGCACTTAAAAATGTTCTTACTTCCTCAAAACGAAAAATAAAATAGTAACATGGTTGCAAATTCTGGATCAGCAGGATTTAAAAAATGGAGCATATAACATGCTCGTAGATGATCTTGTCTTTTTTTTTAAATTTTTATTTATTTATGATAGTCACACAGAGAGAGAGAGGCAGAGACATAGGCAGAGGGAGAAGCAGGCTCCATGCACCGGGAGTCCGATGTGGGACTCGATCCTGGGTCTCCAGGGTCGCACAGTGGGCCAAAGGCAGGCGCTAAACCACTGCGCCACCCAGGGATCCCATGATCTTGTCTTTACTGATTCTATACATTTGAGTTTGAGTTGGTTATGTTTAGTTTTGGGTTTTGTCCTAAAAATGGCCCTTGATGTTGAACACCTGACAGTTGCTAATCATCTGAGGAATGTTACCGTAGGTGGTGGTCTCTGGACACATTGGATCTGCATCTCTTTAATCTCTATATCCTTCATAGCACTTTCCTTCCAAAGCAATATTAGGATGCCATATTTAAAAAGTCATTTTTTCTTTCTGTCAGTTAGCTATCAAATAGGGTATCTTTGGCTATAAGTAAGAAAATCTCAACACAAGTCAATACCACTTAAGCAATAAGGAGATTTCTTTTCTTATTTCCCATAAAGTGCAGAAGTAGAGAAGTCCAAGCACAGTGAAGTCTGGGTTTTCTACATTCTGTGCCCTGCCTTCCTGCAAGTTAGATGCTTCCTGCAGCAGTTCCCTCCATAATATTCAGAGGCAGAAAAGGACCATTTCTTCCTTGTAAGCTAAGAAAACTTTGCCTTAGAAGACTTCTCTTCACATTTCATTGGCCAGAATTGGGTCTTTCATCCATGCTTATACCAAACACTGGCCAGAAGAACAGGATGCTTGTAAATAGATTATTGTTAATGGATTAAATCAATTAAGATTCAGTCTCAGGGCTGGGGATGGTGCTCATCTTCCCTGGAGAGGGGGCTCTATGGAAGAAGGTAGATCTTGAATAAAATTAGGATTCTGGTGGGCAGAAGCAGGAGTAGGGGCAATGTTTGCTACAATTACCTTTTCCTTATACTTCTTATGATGAATATAATTATTTAAAACCCAGTACATGGAGTGGTTGAGCTATTATATTTTACTTTTAACAGGCTGTTTTATCCCCTGAACTCAAAACTTCCACTAGGAGTTATATTGCCTCTTAAAACTGTGTAGATGGATGTAGGGATAAGGTGGTTTAGGAGTCTTGCCATCAACCCAGCTACTCCACTTCTAAAAAATACACATTGTAGTAAAAAAAAAATCAAGCTTTCTATGACAACTATTACCACCCTCCCCCATCTAAGAAAAAACACTGTACTTGCTACGTAAATAGCAATTACAGCTTCCAAATAAGTCACTTAACCTCCTCTTCTGGCCAGATTCATACCCCTAAACCTTTCTATGAAAAATTCTGGAGGGATCCCTGGGTGGTGCAGCAGTTTGGCGCCTGCCTTTGGCCCGGGGCGCGATCCTGGAGACCCGGGATCGAATCCCGCGTCGGGCTCCCTGCATGGAGCCTGCTTCTCCCTCTCCCTCTGCCTGTGTCTCTGCCTCTCTGTCTCTCTCTGTGTGACTATCATGAATAAATAAATAAAATCTTTAAAAAAAAATCTGGAGTCATCAATTTTAGAACTCTGCCATAGTTTTACTTCCCTGTCACCTCTCAAAAGACTATGGCTTTGGAGGCTGATGCAAGTTCTTGCTTTATCCTATGGGTAATTTTGTTGTTCATTCTTTAATTCAGTGGATTTTGGCCATGCTTCTACATTTCATTTTAGCCAAAAGGCTGAGAAGCAAAGGTCATACTTCTGAGAGCCTACTTTATTCTAGCCATCAGCTCCCACCTCAGTAGGCAGACTGGGTGGAGCCTGGGACCCTGAAGGTGAGAACTACTAAGTGAGAATAGATTTCCTGGAAAGAAATGTACTTACTCAAACAAAACCCAAGGAGGAGATTCTGTTGGTCAGAAATAAGTGTAAGGCTGGGGAGCCCCCCCGCTGTAAACCAGGCTAAAAATCAAAGATAGATTTATATTTGAATAAAGGGAGTGGGGTGGAGTGAGGAGACAGTTTCAGGAACCAGGCTGATTAGATTCAGTGTTTGGGTCTGAGTCGGAAAGACAACACTAAAATGTAGAATCAAGTTGTATTTCCTAGAAGGTCAGACCCAGTGTAGCCAAATAAGCCGATTACATCAGAACAATCTTTTATTCATGTTAATCCATCAGTGAACCAATCCTGCTTCTTAGTGGTGAGAATCACTAGATGTCTCCTGCCCCTGTTATACTAGAAGAGTTAAGAATTTTTCTCTAGGCTAGATTCACTATGCCCAGTTGCCAATCTCAAGCTAGCTGTTGGATGTGTCAGGCAGCTTAAGGAGGTGCTACCATTTTGCTGGAAAACTCCCTTCACTCTGAGAAAATTATAAAACAATTTTCAGCCATTTGTGAACACCATGTTTAGTATCATAGACTTGTATCTGCTATTAAAGTACTTTGTTACCCTCATGTACCTTGTTTGCCATCATTGGCTACCTCTCTGCCTCTCCTCCACCACAAATGTATTTTGGTGTCATGGAACCAGAATGTTAAGGAAGTGACTTAAGCTTGACTAAGAAGAAAACTAGTAGTTCAGTTAATTGTGAGTCAGTTTAGGATTTTTAGGTGATCCAAATGGGTAGAATTAGGGAGACTTATCAACCTTGGTGTAGTTACATTCTCACAGCTGACATTCTCCTTTTCTAAATTACCTATTTTGTCTCACATCCTGGGATATCATGATAAAATTATATCATGGGACTTCATTATGGGGCAGGGATGGGGGGTGGTGGAGATTGAATGGTAGATACTTCACATTTTTAGAATCTGGAATTCCCTGAAGTATTAGAAGTGCCCAGGAAGCCTGGAAACTATAAAATCTTGTGCTATTATAAAGATGAAAATTATGAAACATTTTAAATTAGAAAATTTGGGTGGACAAAAAGAATATAAATTGCACAGACCTGCCAAAAAAATTTTTTTTGTCTAAAGATAATTTAAAAATTGCAAAAGTTTAGGATAATTTTAAAGCCTTCTTTAAACTTTTTAAAATTATAGAGTCACTTTTCAAATTTAGAAATCTGGATAAGTGATCAGAATAGTTTTCAATAGCTGCATAATTTAGCTACTTCTGTTATTGGAATCACTAGCAAAGCAATTAAACAGAAAACTTTGGAAGGTAAAACAGGAACTTTGGAAGGTAAAAGCTAACCTTAGTTATTCTATATAGCTTAGCTTTTTATATAGATTTTCCTGTACAATGAAAAGACGATTAGTAAAGATAAATTTCCAGATTGGAATTTAGAAATACAGATTTATTAAATTTGATTTTATTTTAGGGGCAAAGTAGGAAACAGCTACTTTGTTATTGTGAAGAGGCTATTATGTTTGAATATTCCTTTAGATTTTTACTATCCAGAAGACTCAGTGTATATATAATGGTGGGAGCTTTCTCCCTTGCAAACAGCATCCTGATGGAGATGATGTATGACGGTGCCATTAACTATTGCCAGTGTGAATATTTGCCTCAAAATTTAGGCCTGTGGCTCTGGAAACTGCTATAAATACTCTAAAATAATAATATTGTGAGTATTTATGTATCATTTTAAGTATGTTTTTTGTTTCTATTCCATGTATTCTAGAAAAATGACTTACAATTTGTGTAATTGTGGTAATTGGAAAAAGCTGTTGAGATGTGAGGTTTCTAAAATCAATAAGAAGAGCAAAATGGATGTGATCATTTGTAGCATGCTTGCTTTGAAATAGTTTTGATGTTGTATTATCATTTCATATGTTTAAGTGGTTTTGATGTTGTCGCTAAAATGGCACCTAATTAATACATTCACACAATACATTAAAATGCACTCAGTGCCACAAATTCTCCTGCTGCTGCATTTATTTATAGCAATGTACACTGCTTAATGTGTGCTTTTATTTGAAAAGCATTTTTGTAAATGTTTGCCATTTACACTTTCTTTTTGAGTGTAGCCGCAATCTTGTACCACCATTCAATATGAAAGATCATCAAAGCAATTAACTTAGAAGTACTTCTCCATTTACCAAAGGATTAAAACTATCTTTGAAAATTATAGGTAAGATAGTTTAGAGATCATCTTAGGTCAGGTTCTGTAGAAGAAAAGCTGAGACAGAAATGGTAAAAACAAGTGATTTGTTGGGGCAATACTCTCAGAAGGATGGTAAGGGGAAGAAGGAAAGAGGAGAGGAAAATGTCTATGTATGGAGGTGATCTCAGTGGAAATGGGCTGCAGTTTGCTCCCACAGTGAAACTCTAGAGCATGAATGGTATCATGGGATTGGTTCCATCAGGAGGTAAGTGAGCTGGCGGTTCTATACCCAATGTCAGCCAAACATTGGTTGCAGCTGGCCTTCAAAAACAGGTAGGAGAGAAACATTTTGGGTGAGGCAGTTCCCATTTGGTCCAGGACAATTCTCCAGTGAATGGAGGTACATCTGTGAATTATCAGCATTTTGGTGATGGGACTTTGAGCCAATAAGGGAGATATGGCATAACACCAACAGCATCCACTGTATAGATGAATGACAACTTAAGAGATTGGACAATTTATTGGACCTTGATTCTGTTACTTTCCCGTCGTCAGCACACACCCTACTACATACATCCACATTTATAATCAAATAAAGGTGGAAAGTCAAACTATGTTCAAGTCCCTTTGATTAGGAAACAGTTTAAAAGCATAAATGAAGACATGGACTTCAGGTCAATTTTTTTTTTTTTTTTTTTTGTTACTTGTGGTGCAGTAAAAGAGAATTTATGTGGCTAACTGCTATTAAAATACATTTTTGTTATGAATGAAAATGAGTTCAAGAGAGGAGCTTAGGTATTATCCGTGAAGACTTGAGGGTGGTGTTTTGTTTCGTTTTTTAAAGATTTTTATTTCTCTATCTGAGAGAGAGAGAGCACAAGGGGGGGGGGCGGGATGGAGTGGGCTGAGGTGGGGGGCAGAAGGAAAGGGAGAAGCAGGCTCCCCGCTGAGCAGGTAGGCTGACTCGAGGCTCAACACCAGGACCCTAAGATCATGACCCAAGCTGAAGGTAGAAACTTAACTGACTGAGCCACCCAGGCGCCCCAGACTTGAGAGTGTTTTAAATGCCAAGTACACTCAGGCAAGAATTTCTGCAGGCTCCATACCCCTATTTGAAATGGTTTGTTTGCAGAAGGCTTCGACTGTCTATGCATTCATAACTGATTCAGACAGAACCAATACACTTGGTGTGTTCAATGAAACAACTCCTCTCAAAGTAGTTCTCTGCCATAGATTATTGTGTCATACAGAAGTGTGGAGTATGCTTCCTAGCAGAGCACCTCCAACCCTCTTTTTTCTTCCCATTATAGAGCTGTTAGTAAAGATTATCTTCTTTGAAAGAGAATTTTTTCTTGCTTGCTACTTACTGGAATAATGAAATGCTTTACAAAAACTAGGTAACCTTGTATGAGGACGGTGGAATTCCCATTAGTATCACTGATTTAAAGAGCTTTTTATTCTATTTTAAGTTGTCAAATATTTTTCAAGGGCATAGAAGACATATGAGAAATTCTTTGAATTGCACAATTAACTTCAAAGTAGAAGATCATTGATATAGTAGAAATAAACAATAGCAAGTCTCCATCTTGGATCAAAGAAATACTTGTTGCTAATAATATTCTCTCTGATTGCATCTGTATTTGATTATTCCAATTTATTAAGCAGGAATAATAAATATGCAAATAAACCCAGAATGATAAAGAGACATTAATTCCGTTTAGACTTCAAGCTGATATTGCAACCTTTCCACTCTGCACAGGGCTTTGCTAAAAACTTATGTAGAACACAAACCAGGCCAGTGCCTAGGAGTTTCCTGAAATGATAAAGGCATTTTTGGTGTAGGGTGGACATGTTTTTAGGTAGGGCCTTGAAGAGTTGTTCCTATTTACAAATTATTTCTTTAGTGATCTGAAATTTAATACCACTGGTAATCTTCTCACTAATATTTCTAGTCTTAATTCCACAGTGAGAAGTTGAAAGGGTAAAGTAAATGACAATTTTAGACTTATTTTAAAGTGAAACTTTAAATAAGTACTTTCCTCGGGCCTTAATTTCCTTTGTGTAATTGTTCATTTAGCTGTCTACATTTGTGCTTTCCTCCAGGAATAAAAATTCTTTTTGATCTGTATGTCTCAATAATTTATTTCCCCATGTTCATTTATTTCTCTCATTGGCCATGATTTTTAAAATATTATCATAGGAAGGATAGAATAAATATTTTTAATATATTATGTCACTTGGCAAACTTCTTGAAATAATGCCTGGAATTTGTGGCAAGACCAATAAAGGATTGAAGGACCTATTTTATTAGAATTTAGAACCTTTTCTATAGCAGACATTTAATTTGGCTAATGTATTTAAAATAAACAAATAAACAAACACCAGGCTTCATTTTATGTAATCTGTACCATTTGCTAGTAGCTTGAGCAGTTTGAGTTCTCTGTAACTCCATGATTGCTTAACAATATGTTATGACTTTTTTATTGCTTCCAGAAATTTCCAGTTAAGTGAAGAAGACCACTGGATTTACCAGGCTGTTTTGGATCAGTATCCTGGAGATCTCTGTGGCAGAAGGACTCTGTATCTGAACATGTTACAAAGATATTTTCCTCACAAATCTAGGCATGATTTGGTGAGTGCTGGACTATAACAGCAAATTAAATAATTCTGGTGGTCAGTAATTACTAGGAAAAATTTATATTTTTAGATATAAATTTTAAAATATATATATATTTTTAGTTATATTTTTCCTACACTCTAGCAAATAACAGAGTTACAGGTTGAAAGTCTCTCATTTGTCAAATCCTATGGTCCATAAGAAGGTGGAAAACCCTTTAAGCAACATTTATTCTCTTCCATGCTTGCTTGCACCAAGATCTTTACTGTGATTTCCTGGGTTCCTCTACCAGTGTTTGGCCTCTGGGTGCCTGTGCATTCACCTGCTCATCTTCAAAGATTCTGGAATCTCTGGGTCTTGAAAGTGGTGACAGCTCATCTATCCACAGAGCCTGTCACATCTGAGCCCTTCTGGTCATGGGGAAGCCAGCACTTGCCTTGAGGGCTGGCGCTTACCTATGTCATCCCCGCAACAATGATTCCACTTGATCCCCTTTGGTGAGTCTGAAACACAAATGCCCCAAATTCTCGAGCTCAGAGTCATGAATGAAATTTCCCCAAGAAAGTCCTGGGAAATTATTGTTTCATTCTTTAGTTCATAAGGCCACAAAGACAAGTAAACAAAAGTTACTATGTCACCAATTAACTTTACCATAACTCACCTTAACACATATGCAAACAAACACATGTGAACTCTTAACTTTTAAATGGGCCACACTACAAAATATTATCACATACTCTGCACTTCTGTAATTATTTAAAATTAAGCAAGTAGAATTTACCCTATAACAGTCATGTGTAAGCTCCTATAAGATGTATAACAGTGGATGAAAGAGTACTATTTTTATTCTATTTTACAGATAAAGAAACTTAAGCAAAGGTCACTCATCCAGTATGACCATCCTCTCCTACCTCCATTCCCCTGCCAACAATTATTTAATTCTGATCTTTATTTTGTTGTAGATACCTGTTATGTAAAAAACATGTTATGCAATAAATAATTCATTCTAGATTTTTAAAGTCTTAATTTATTAAATTAGATCATTATTTTTATTCCCCGTTGGTTCTATTTATTTCTGTAACCAGCTGTCATTTTTAACTTTGTAAGTTTTTGTATTTACCTGCTATTGACATGATAAAGATTTTTATACTCACTTCTTACATTAGGTTGATTAGTATTCATTTCTGCATGGTGTATGCTTCCTTTCTTAGTGTTTGACAGATTTTAAGTATATTTTTGGCTTTTGGAAACAAAGCTCAGAAGTTTCCAGAACATATTTTAGTAACTGATATTTGGTCTAAGTGAATCCATGGCCTGTTTCATCCTGTACCTAATTAACCATAACTAAATTATTGTTTTAGGACAACCTTATCTTGCTTGCTAGATTCTTTTGTCACTCCACTTAGGGGTTAAATAATATATTAAATTCAGAGATGTGGTCTAAACTGGCAAAATAAAGAATTATGTAGGTCAATGGCTCTCAATTTCAGGAGACACAACTTTATATAAGGAGCATCTCAGAATCACCTACAAAGATTTTTCAAAATGCTCAGGCACTCTCCATTCCTGTTCTTCCCCTCAAGACTCTGAGATCTCTCATGGTTGAGATTTACTGCCAGCAGGAACTACCAGTACCCATGTTAGACTGTCCATGTCCATCAGGACTGCAGGATGGGAAAAGTTAACATAATTGCTGTAATTCCTTTAAATTTAGATATCCTATCACCTGAATATTTCAGTAATCAAGGGCAAACTGAGGTTTTAAGGATTATGATAGGAATATACTTTTATTGGCATGTGTCTAGGTGAAGCACTTGAAGTAATTGTTAAAATATCCCAACTGATTTAAAGATAGAATATTTTTAAAATTATATACAGGGGAAATAATGCTTTTTGTGAATAGTTTCATTGCTGTGTAGATGTGGAAGTTGTTTTAGGACTGCCTAGTGAGAGTCCATCCTATACAAGGCAACTAAGGACTTACAAACATTAAACAACTGGTCCTTAGTCAGCAGTTAACCATCAGCTCATAACTTTCAGACTGGTACCTGGTCCTGGTTACTACATTCACTATTAAGATGTTTGTCCCCAGTTTTTCTAAATCATTGGTTATAATTCATTTTATTCATTTTAACAACAATGACATAAAGTATAGGCTCAGTTTCATAATAAGTGTCTGCCATCTGTTATCTTTTCAGGTGGAGCATGAGAAATATTGTGATCAATATCGCTTTGCTAGGGAGCAGCGAAGGATTCTGATATCAAATTGGAATAAGAACAGGAGAGACTTTATCCAGAAGGCTGTGCTGACCCTTGCGGAGGCCTGCGCAGCACATGCAATAGAGGGTACTTTGGCTAAGGACAGAAGAAAGCAACAGGAACTGTGTGCTCATCTGAAAGCCAAGGTGAGATGCTCTACTGATGGTGTTTCAGGGTTTGCCCTGGTGTTCATTTAAGAACACTCTTTCCCTTTTGCTCAAATCCAACCTAAAGTTTGGTTTCTCTAAAATTTTTATTTTGAATAAAACTGTTAGTTTGAACCATATGAAATTGCAATTCTTGTAGATCAACAGTAGTCAACAGTCAACAATTTAATATGGTTCAAGTGGAAATTCCTGCAGCAGGAGGTCAGTGTTTAAGTCTGGATTGAGAGATACCCAATGTAAACCACAAATGCTGCACACCAGGGAAAGGTGCTGGATGAAACAGCAGAAAGTAGCTATAAAGTGAAGTCTGATTCTGGCTCCCACACTCTTGGACCTCTCATTCACATTAAAGATGTAAAAAAGAAAAGGTACATTTATGAAGAGGGGAGAGAATTTGTGAAGAGATATGTTGGGAAGAGCCCGATGGGCAAAGCAAAAGGTGGAGTGGATGGGGTATTCCTCTTCTATAGCTCCAGTAAGCGGCCTCCAGTTTGACTTGGAAAGTTTAGTGGGGAAGCTCTGCAGTTGGGGCTTGAGGATCAGTGTCTGATGCTCACAGGGAACTAGAGGAGCTGCCTCTGTGGCAGACTTGAAAACAAGGATGGCTGCTGTGTTGCAAATAACTGCATTCCCCAGACTGGTCGCCAGTGCATGAGTCCTGGAGGCCCTATGTCGATGGATGTGGCCTCCCTAGGAGTGTTGACAGGACCATTAAAAACCGGTTTTATGGAGGTACAGCATCACACACAGTAAAGCACACAAATCTTTACTTATTGGTAAATGACATGGTAGGAGAATGATAGTAAAACAAGAAATTTTATTCTAGTGGTAGAAAAAAATAACCTGCAGTTAATAGTTATACTACAGCAATTAATAGCGTATAAAAACAAATATCTCTTAAAACATTAGAGGAAAAATGCCTGCTCTGAAGTGTTTTAAACAAAAAGATATTATATTGGGCATTGCATAAGCTTGGGCCTTGGAAGGAAGAGAGGCTGCATCCAAGCCTGATCTATCTACAATGGGCTATAGAGCTAAGGCACATTTCTTCTCCGTCTGCAGCTGATAAGAAAACACACTGGGGTCAGAGACTAGGACAAGTCTTTATATACTCCTTAGTCTTGTTGATATTCAATTTGTGCACATTATCATTAGCCTTTCCACTGTGCTGTGGGGGTATTTTCTTCTTATCGTATTGTATTGATGTAAACATGCAGTAAAGAGCAGAGAACATAAGTGTGTGATTGAATGAAATTTTACAGACATATATTGCCTCATGTAAAAACCACTGAGATGAAAATATAGGACGGGGACTCCTGGGTGGCTCAGCAGTTAAGCATCTGCCTTCAGCTCAGGATGTGATCCTGGAGTCCCGAGATCGAGTCCCACATTGGGCTCCCTGCAAGGAGCCTGCTTCTCCCTCTGTCTGTGTCTCTGCCTCTCCCTTTCTGTGTCTCTCATGAATAAATAAATAAATAAAATCTAAAAAATAAAAAAACAACAAAAAAAAAGAAAATATAGAATGTTTCCTGAAGCTCAGTTTCCCTCATGCCTCTTCTCAGTGTATATTACCTGCACCCATAACCTCTATTCTGAATTCATCACCATAAATTAGTTTTACTTATTCATAAATTTCATATAATTCAAATCATACAGTATATACTCTTGTACTTCCTTGACTTGTCATATCTGTGAGTTTCATTCTTGTTGCATGTTGCAATTATTTTTCTTTGTTGCTAGGTAGTATTTCATTGTAGACATATACCACAATTTGCTTATATATTACCCCTGTTAATAGAAATTTGTGTTATTTCCGGTTTTTGTTCTTATGATAATGGTGCTAGAAACACTCTTGAACATGTCTTATGGTGGACATATGCACTCATTTCTATAGGATTTATACTTGGGAGTGGGATGGCTGGATCAGGTGTGTTTAGCTTTTGTAAACACTGCCAAATAGTTTTCCAGAGAGGTTACACAAATTTGCAGCTGGTTTCAATTGCTTCATGTCCTAACCAACATTGGTTGGTTGCCAGTGTAGTGGTACCTCAACAAGGTTTTCATATACATTTAGGATAGATGATGAATGTCTTTTCTTTCTTTCTTTGTTTCTTTCTTTGTTTCTTTGTTTCTTTTAAAGATTTTATGTATTTATTCATGAAAGACATAGAGGAGAGAGGCAGAGACACAGGCAGAGGGAGAGCAGGCTCCCTAAGGGGAGCCAAATGCGGGACTCCATCCCAGGATCTTGGGATTACAACCTGAGCCAAAGGCAGATGCTCAACCACTGAGCCACCCCAGTGTCCTGATGAATGTTTTTTTCATATGAGTGTCTTTTCATGTGCATGTTGACCGTTTAGATATCAGCTCCTGTGAAATGTCCACTCAAGACTTTTGCCCATTTTTCTATTGGGTTGTCTGTTTTTTTCTTATTCATTTGTGTATTCTTTATATATTCTGTATGCAAGTTCTATTTCCTTTCTTTCT
This sequence comes from Vulpes lagopus, assembly GCF_018345385.1. NCBI lineage: Eukaryota > Metazoa > Chordata > Mammalia > Carnivora > Canidae > Vulpes > Vulpes lagopus. The sequence continues at coordinate 83,566,314 of NC_054834.1, read as the reverse complement.
GTGACTTTTCACTTTGTTAATGGTGTCTTTTGATAAAGTTCTTAATTTTAATGAAATTCTTTTTTTAAAATTTAAATGTCTGAGATATAAATTATATGCAGTAAAATCACCCTTTTTAATTAGTGTATAGTTCCATGAATTTTGACAAATGCATGACATGTTAACTACCACCACAAGCAAAATATAGACTACTTCATCACCCTTAAGAAATCTTTCATGCCCCTTTGTATTCAACCCCATACCCACCTTCGGCCTTTGGCAACTACTGATCTCTGTTCCTATACTTTTGGCTGTTCTAGAATGTTATATAAAGGTAACTATACAGTGTGTGGACTTCTGGGTCTGGCTTTTTTCGCTTAGCATGATGCATTTGAGATCTAGTCACATTGTTATGTGTATCAATAGTTCCTTTTTATTGCTGAGCAGTATGCCATGATTGGGGTTAATCACAGTTTATCCATTCACCAGCTATTTTCAGTTATTGGCAATTAGTATTGCTTAGCTTATGGTGGACATAGGCTTTGGCTTTTCCTGGGAGCCTGTGCCTCAGAGAGCCTTGCTGCTGTTGTTTCTTTCCCTTCAGAAGATTCTTATTAGACACTTGCTGGCCTGTATCTAATAAGGCAAGAGGCATTCTGCTTTCTTGGTTCAGCCTCAGTCTCAGGCAGGATTGTTGTCACTTGGTCTTGGGGCTAGAACCTGCTCAGTGATCTTGTTCTCCTCCCCATGGTAGACAAACTGTGCCTCATGTCTTGGGGGTTCTTGTGTGGGAGAGAGCTTCCTCCCCCTCCCCTAGAAGAGGAGGGTGTCTTTGTTTTTTGTTTTTGTTTTTGTTTTTGTTTCCCCACCCCCCCCAGCTGTAATGGGTCTACACTATGCCCTGGTGGGTTTGCTGCTTGACACTGCTCACTACCCCCAACAGATTTTGTTCTGTAGGACTTTTGTTCTTTTTTTTTCTTTTTAAAAGATTTCATTTATTTGTTTTGGAGCGGGGGGAGTAGGGGGAAGGGCAGAGGGAGAGAATCTCAAGCAGACTCTCCACTGAATGTAGAGCCTGACACTGGGTGGGGATCCTGATCTTATGACCTTGAGATCACAACCTGAGCCCAAAGCAAGAGTTGCCACTCATGTAGGGCTTTTGTTCTTATCTGTTAGACCTTAGAGGCTTCATGTGCTCTTCACCCCTGACCTTGATCTTTGTTATGAGCTTCTATAAAGAAAAACCTGTAAGGGCATGTAAATTCCCCTGTCTCTGAAACTTCCATGGGTTCTACACTCTCAGGCTCTACAAAAGCAGGAAATTGTAAAAATTCATTGACTGATTACAAAGTGTTGTTACCCACTTCTGTGGTGGCCTTGTCTTTCCCAGATGCTCTGTCTCAAGTAAGCAAGTTTCCATATTGCCTGTCTCCTTGGAAACATCTGCCTTTCTTTAAGTCTCCGGTTTATTTGCCTGTGACCTCGGCTCTCTGATGGGTTTGAGAAAAGTTCTGATACAGCTTTTCCTTGTGCTTAAAGTGGGAGATGACATTCTTTCCAGCTTCTTATATTCTAAATGGAACCTGGAAGGTCCTCATGAAATACTATTTATCAATCTTTTATGTGCCCTACTTAAGAAATCATTACCTAGTAGCACAAGGTCACTTTCAAAGGCAGCCTGCCTGAGATTTTTCTGCCCAACAGGACTCCTGCCAATGGGAAGGGGGACCCCCCCCAAAAGTAGGGGTGGAATAGCAATAAATCAGAACCTGATAGGTAGAAGAGAAGCACCTAGACAAAGGAAAATGTAAATGACCCACATCAGGAGTATGTTCCCAGAAATGTTTCCCAGCTAGCAATCAAGGCAACAAAACTGGTAGGAAGGCAAGAGTCAGCATTAGCCACCTGCCAGCATTAGCCACCTGCCAGGTTAACTTGGGACAGCACCAGTCACCAGTCTAATGAGAATTCTGCTGGCCTCTCCTATATATCTACCCCCTCCATTTTTTTTTAAAGGTGTTATTTGTTTATTCATGAGAGACACACACACACAGAAGCAGACATAGGCAGAAGGAGAAGCAGGCTCCATGCAGGGAGCCAGATGTGGGACTCCATCCCAGAACTCTGGAATCATGCCCTGAGCAGACCACTGAGCCACCCAGCAGTCACTGTTTTCCCCTTTTCCTTCCTACCCATGGACTCTGATGGTCTAAGCATCTGGGGAATGAAAGGAGATGTCATCATCTGAAGAGTTGATTCATTTCTTGGAACTGGGCAATTGAATTTTGAATCAAGGCTGTACTTTGTGTCTTAAAGTGACTTTAGGACCCTTTGTAACCCAGGAGTGAGTCATGGTTTCTGCTTAGTTTTCACTGAGCAGCAGGAGAAATACCTAAATGGGACAAGAATAATGCTGTGTTTTGATGATTTCCCGTGTATCATGCTGTTCAGTGTATTGGGTATACTCTATGGAGTGTTCCCACATCTCAAGCATTCTAATAGATACTCTATAGGCATTTTATCATATTATCCTCAGTGACAAATCCAAGATATGCAGGCGTTGCTGCAGAGTACCCACCCATGGAAATCAGAGGCTTGGTTTTTGGAAGCAATGTAATATGGCCTCTCCTCAGAGACCCATGGTCACAAGATGGTGAAAAAAGTCTCTGAACTTTTGAAGATGAAGCCTCCAAAGAATAAATGTGAGCAGAGAATGGTGGAACATAGAGTAGATTGTGATGCAAAATGGATTCAATTGGATTCAATTTCCCATAGAGATGGTGTTATCATGGAGTTTGTGTTCGTGATCAAGGACTGGGGTTCAATAAATTATAACTTGAAACAAAAGTCTATCATAAAAGAAAAGGAGTAGTCCTATCAGTTCTATAGTAATTTAAAATACTAAATTATGCTCTTTTTTTTTTATCCTGGAAGGAAACTTGGAGATTTATCCCCATCCTTCATTTTACAACTCTAAAAGCTGAAGTCCTGAAAGATAAAGTGACTTGCCTCATGTTCATGCCAGCTCATTTGACTTGAAATTCAATATTATCTCAGCACTGTATAGCTTTGCATACAAGAATCTTACAAAATAATAGAAGATATTTATTATACTGTGAGCCCCAATGCACTATAAAACAGACCCACAGAATGTGAAAAATATTACTTTATTGTATCATAAATTTGACCTTCTAAAACTAGCATGCTAGCTATAATAAACATTAATTAAACATTTAACCATAATTTTGTTCTTAGTCTTGGAATTTAAAAAGGCTTTTGGGGGATGATTTAGATGATTTGTGCCTTTTAAGAAAAGTGTTAAAGGAATTTTGAAATAATGAGTTTTCTCGTTCTCTCCTTCTCTGTTTTATTTTGGTTTTTCTATCTGTAATGAATGCTGTAGCAAGTAGAGGCCTCTCACCAGAGTGGTGAGAAGAAAGCAGAGAAGTAGAGCTCTCATTCTCCTACTCCTTGCTCTTTGATCCCTGAAGGTCTCTTGGACTACCAGCCCCTCCCCAGCATCCAGCTTAACCACTCAGTTAGCTGTGCCCTTGATTTTTTGGCCTGCTTGTCTACACCATGGTTGGGGAACTTCATTCCCAGATCTGTCTTACAGTTGACTTTCTCTGCATCCATGCTGGGTGGCCAAGTGCTATTAAGGAAAATTCAGCTTCACTTGGACTCTCAATCCGACATGGGAGGCCTTAGTCCTGTCCTTAGCTCACCATTTCTCCCCTATTCCTCATATGGCTGTTTCAAAAGTCATATGTCCTTTAAATACATACTTAACCTGATGCCATATCCTCCCCCTCCAGCCCCCAGGAGACAACCCATCTCTACTTTATCACTAAAATGAAGTCATGGAGGGACGCCTGGGTGGCTCAGTGGCTCAGGTCATGATACTGAGGTCCTGGAATTGAGTCCTGCATCAGGCTCCCTGCAGGGAGCCTGCTTCTCCCTCTGCCTATGTCTTTGCCTCTTTCTCTGTGTCTCTCATGAATAACTAAATAAAATAAATAAAACAAAATAAAATGGAGTCATGGAGTGTGAGATAGGTCCCGAATTCCTGCCCCATCCTATGCTTTTATGTCTCCTGCTAGTCCCCTGCTTTCCTCCAAGACGTGATGCCTTCTACATACTCCTATCCAGTCCTTCCCACAGTGTTTGGGACTCTAAACCTTTTCTAAACCTTTTAAATCACTTTAGGAACTTGGTTCTACTGATTATCTCCTTTTATTATGATTTTTCTTTCTTATTCTGCATTTTTCCCAGCCTATAAATATGGTTAAGTCTTTCATATTCAAATCAAAACTTCTCTTGACTCCAAGTTATCCTCTTGCTTCTGGGAAGTCTCTAATCTCTATCCTTTTTTTTGAAATCAACCATTTGAAAGAATAATCTATATTTTCTCAGGACTTCTGACCTCTCTACTCTACCAAGATTCTCTTCTCTCCCCAAAGTCACCAGTGACCTTCCAATTATCTAATCCTGTCAGTGCTCCTTATGCTGGTAGACCATTTCTCACTGTTGACCAAGCACTCTTTGTTCTAAAGTATTATTTCGGTTTCTAAAATATTATCTGTTTGCCATATCTTAGTCTGCCTGTGCATTTGTCATTGTCTGCACAATCCTAAAACCCTGGTATCCTCAAATTTATTGTCCTTGTTCATTGCCCTTCTCTCATTACTTCACAGGTTCCTAACCCCACTTATGTTTTTACCTATCTTTATATGCTAATTACTCTCAAATCTTTTTTCCCATCTCTGAGCCTCTCTCTCTTGAATGTCATTTATCCAGCTACATTCTTATTATCTCTAAGCCTGTGTCCAAAATAGGAATTTTTGTTTCCCTCCAGTAAATTTGCACTCTTTTCTTGAATCTTATCTTAGCTTCCTCTTCTCCCTTCCTCACCCCCATAGCCATTTACCAACTTTGAACATTTTATCTTTTAACTTTCTACCCCTTCTTTTCTATCACTGGGCCCTGGGCATTGTCCCTGGACTGTTGCAATCGTGCTCTAATGGCTATGCTTCACATCTTGCCCTTCTGAATTTTAGATAGGGAGAATGCTCTATCTAAAATGCAATTAGGGTTATGGTCTCCCATGATGACAACTCCTTAGTGACACCCTTTGTTTATGATAATGGCCAAACTTCTTGGCATAGCTTTCTAGGTCCTCAATAACATGGGCCCCAACTCACTTTCCAGCCTTTCTTAAACCTCGCACTTTACTATGTAGAAATGTAAAACTCTTTGTAACCCACTCCCCCTCTACCTCTGCCATTGCACCATACAACATTTTGTTTCCTTACTCTTCATTTGTTCCTGCTATTATTGATTTTGCCTGGAATATTGCTCCTATTTTGCTTCATCTGGCTAAGTCTCACTCGTTTTCAAGATTCAGCTTAAATTATCTGCTACAGAAGGTAGCAGAAGCTTCTGTAGCAGATTTCTTGAGTCCTTGGTCAGATTCAATCCACTCTAGGTACTCCCTCACTCCTTGTACATAACCCTGACTTGACAGTGATTATGGCACACTGGACAATCTCTGTCTCCTACACAAATGTAAGCAGGAACCTCATCTTATTCATCTTGAGTAACAAACTTCCTCCAACTCCTCTATCCCTTCACCTCCCATCCCGATCCACCATTCCCTGCAAGTGTTACAGATTTTTAATGCTTGGAATATAGTAGGTACTCAATAACTTTTGCTGAAATGAAGTATATAATAAGCCTTAGGCATTTTTCCCCTCTTTTTTTCTCAATACCTCCTGATACAGTACTATTTTCACTATCTTCTTTCTACCTTATTTATGAGAAAGCTAGCTGTAGAAACAGGTACGTGGATATGCAAAATCATTAAGAAGTAACGTATAAGTCTTAATTGTCAATATTGAATATGCTGAAGTCTCAAACATGGTTTTTATTTATTTTTATTTTATTTTATTAAAATTTTACTTAGTTAATATATAGTGCAGTATTGGTTTCTGGAGTAGAATTCAGTGATGCATCAGTAACAGGCAACACCCAGTGCTCATCATAAAAAAATGCCTCCTTAATGCATTTCATCCATATATCCCATTCCCCCCACCCACCTCCCTCCATCAACCCTCAGTTTGTTCTCTATTGTTAAGTGTCTCTTGTGGTTGATTTCCCTCTCTCTCTCTCCCCCACCTCCCATATATTCATCTGTTTTCTTTCTTAAATTCCACAGATGAGTGAGATCATATGATAATTGTCTTTCTCTCACTGACTTATTGCTATTCCTCTGTGTGTGTGTGTGTGTGTGTGTGTGTGTGTGTGTATCACATCTTCTTCATCCATTCATCAGTTAATGGACATTTGGGCTCTCTCCATAGTTTGGCTATTGTTGATAATGCTGCTATAAACATCAGGGTGCCTGTTCTCAAATGTGGCTTTAAAAATAAAACCTGGTAATCTATAAAACCGAGGTACATTTTAGGCATGAATAAAACTACTAGGCAGGCTTCTACTCTTCTCCACTTCATCTTACTTTTGTGTTCCTTATCCCACCTCTAGCTGATTGGCTGACCTATCAAGAAGCCATAGTAGTTACAGAATCAGATAGTAATAGGGTAGAAGATTCTCTTTTGAATAAATATTATTTGGACACGCTTTTCACATTTTGATAGTTTCTCATAGCATTAACTCCATTTGCAAAGTCCCCTCTTCACAGATTTCAGGCTCCTTTGCTGATGGAGAACAGACTTGGACTTAGGTTTCACAAATCAGATGGTAAATGGTACTTTCATTAAAAGTAGGAAGTTTTTTTAGGTCCAATTTCAGTGATAAAGAATAGTTGATAATGGTAAACAACTATAAAAACTGAGCAAAATATTTTTTAAGAACCTGTTTGTAGGCATTGGACATAAAGTACATAGATAAAATTCTTGAAATGAAAAAAAAATTGAAGTTGAGCCCTATATTCACACAGTAAAAATAGCTAAACATTCAAAGAAACAGGAAAAGTAACTGAAAGATAATCAAGGAATAAAACAGACTCAGAAATGATATAGACATTGTAGTTAAAAGACCAATAAAAAAGGCCTCCGCTGCCATGAATAGCGTAGGGGAGGCCTGCACCGACATGAAGCGTGAGTACAACCAGTGCTTCAATTCCTGGTTTGTGGAGAAGTTCCTTAAGGGGGACGGCTCCAGAGATCCGTGCACCGACCTCTTCAAGCGCTCTCAGCAGTGTGTTCAGAAAGCAATAAAGGAGAAGGAGATTCCCATTGAAGGACTGGAACTCATGGGCCATGGCAAAGAAAAGCCTGAAAGCTCTTCTTGAACTTGACAGTCACCTTGAAAATTGACTCCTCCAATCAGGAAATTGAGGACACTGGATTTCATCAATTAAGGCTGTGAAAATAGCCATTGAATTGATGAGGAGTTCAGAAGGGAGTTTTCTTTTCTCCTTGATTTCCTCTCAGTTGTAAAAGATGATGAATCATCACTCTTTGCTTTGAGATGATTTCTCACTTGTGCTGTGGCATCTTGCTGGAACTTCACCTGCTAAAACTGAATAATTTCTTGGGATTATGGTTGCAATACTTGGTCTAGGATCAGCTTTAAATATCCTTTGTGTGTAAATACTGATTAAACTTGTCAGGATAATCAGGGTTGCCTGACCTCTTGAGTTTGCTTCAAAGGACATTAGGTGGCCTGCCCGCGTCGCTCGGGCCCGGGAAGGCGTCCGAGGGCGGCGCGCGGGGGGCCGGGGGTAGAAAAAACAAAACAAAACAAAACAAAAAAAAAACAAAGGACATTAGGTAGATTGTATTAGGGTTATTATTATGGAAGCAACTGGTTAGGATCTGTCTTTTCTCTCAGGGAGCTAAGGCTCTGAAAAGGGATCCCAGCACAAGGGTTCTAATCATGCTTGGGACATGGTTTTATTTTTTTATAACAACTTTTAAGATTGCTGGTGGACTGGGTTAGCCAAGAGGAAGACAGCCTTAAGAGTTCCTTACCTTAAGAAAAGGTGTCAGATTTCTGATTAAGGTGTGAAAGCTTGAAGAATGTCGCAGTACACACCTTTCAGAGCTCATAATATATCCTTGGAATTAAGATCCTTGGAGTAACAATGGAAGAAGATCCTAAATTGCAGAGATTTGCTATTCACAGCTTTCAGCCCAAGTCGATTATTTAGGTCTACCTATATTATCATAAAACTGTCAAAATGCTGCATCTGGTTAAATGGGACAAGAGTTTGTTTTATTTGCCTTGTGTACCCACCTAGCCTTGCAATATCTGTAATCATGAAGATGGAATAAATTGTAACATTTAGTTTAAAAAAAAAAAGACCGAAAAAATACATTCTAGAAATATGAAATATAATACCTGAAATTAAGAACTCCTTGGATGAGCTTTATTTTTTTTCCAATTTTTCTTTTTTTTCTTTTTTTATAATAAATTTATTTTTTATTGGTGTTCAATTTACCAACATACAGAATAACACCCAGTGCTCATCCTGTCAAGTGCCCCCCTCAGTGCCCGTCACCTAGTCACCCCCACCCCCCGCCCTCCTCCCCTTCCACCACCTCTAGTTCGTTTCCTAGAGTTAGGAGTCTTTATGTTCGGTCTCCCTTTCTGATATTTCCTACCCATTTCTTCTCCCTTCCCTTCTATTCCCTTTCACTATTATCTATATTCCCCAAATGAATGAGAACATATAATGTTTGTCCTTCTCCGATTGACTCATTTCACTTTGAATGAGCTTTAAAAGCAGATTAGACATAGCAGAAGACAGAATTAATGAACTTAAAGACAGGTTAACAGAAAATATTCAAACTGAAGCATATAAAGAGAAAATAATAAAATGAAAAGCAGAATAGAGAGCATAAGAGAGATATGGAATATAGCAAACAGGTTTAATATATATGTAATTAAAGCCCAGGAAGAGGAGAGAGAGAATGAAATACAGGCAGTATTGAAGAAACAATATCCAAGAACTTCACAAATTTGATGAATAATATCTGTGTATATTTTCAAGAAGTTTAGCAAACCCCAAGATGGATAAATGAAAAGAAAATAATACTGAGGCACATGGTAATCAAACTACTGAAACAAAAGGTGAAGGGAAAGAGAGTTATGTGAAGAGACAGATATGGCATCGGGATCCATCTTGTTGGTGTGAACAACAGCAAAAGCAGCATGTCCCGGGATCAGTCATGATGGCAGCAACTTTCCAGTCATGCCAGAGTCAATATGACCTGATCAGGTCTGTGTTATGTGCTTCTAGATGTTATTACTGGAAGCTTAGTCTAGACCTTGCTTCTCTGACCCTTCCAAAGACGTGAAGTTTCCTGCAATTCACACTTTCCTTCTTAAACTAAGTAGGATGGATTCTGATGTATGCAACTAATAACTCAAACCCAGATAGATGATGTCTGGGTTCTGCTATGCTATTCTCACTTGTCTGCTTGCTGACTGCAGGCTATGATGAACAGAAGTCAGAATCAATAATGACCCAGCACTTACCTGGTTCAAGCTAGAATTGATCCTATAGGTACACAAGACTCTATATAGGATCATCTTAAAAGAGAGGTGGCCAATAAAAGCTTACCCTTAATTCACATGGCTTGAGTGACTAGATGACAAAAGGAAAAGTTAATTTCACCACATGATAACAATCTATCAATTTCCATAGTTGCAATTAATTTCTATTTATATATCTGATATCATCTCAGGGAGTTTTTCCTTGGTAATGGGAGATAAGGAAGTTTCTTCTTGGGCATTAATGATGCTCACATTACATGCTTCCTTGATCAGAAAAGAAAAAAAACAATATAATTGGAAAAACTTAGATGTCTAGTTTATCACAGGAACTATCAAGATTCAGTAGTTTCTGCCAATTTAGGGCATTTGTTTTTGAATGTCTTAGTGTGGTCAACTGTGCCGTGCACCATCAGCATAATCAGTGTTATTGATGAATCCCTTGCATTACTGGTTTCCCTATAGTTTCTGCAGTTGGGGACATTCACAGAGAAGTCCTCTGTGGTTAACCATGAGTATGATATTGGCAGAACCAAGGGAGCCCTGAGGAACCATAGGCATCAATACTAGAGTGATTTTTGTTCACAGAAGCAGATGGTATTTCCTCTATACAGCTATATTATGCTATCTGTGGCTCTTGGCAGGTAGCTAATTGAAATTCCGCAGGGCTTGGGGACTTGATGAATCTATGTATTAGTTCCAAGTAAAATAGTCAAACTAGCCCTACTCTTAAAATGTCTTAGTTTTAAAAAGCATATTTGTCTGCACTGAGGTCTATTTAATAAAGTCTAAAAGAGGCTGTACTTTTCAATGTTATTTAAAATACATCTCATAAGATGTTTTACAAATGAGGATACTTGTTGTGACATATATTGTATGTTTGCATTTTAGAGTGAGTTTATGCATTATAACTTTAGGCAAAATAATCATAAGGACTGAGTAATTTAAGAGAAGAAACCGCAACTTGGGGTTACGAAATCCAGCCTTTTAGAAATTCCTATTAAAAGTAAATGCATAAGGACGCCTGGGTGGCTCAGTGGTTGAGCATCTGCCTTTGGCTCAGGTCATTATTCAGGGGTCCTGGGATTGAGTCCCGCATTGGGCTCCCTGCAGGGAACCTGCTTCTCCCTTTGCTTCTCCCTCTGCTCCTCATCCCGCTTGTGCTCATTCACTGTCGTGCATTCTCTCTCTCAAATAAATAAATAAAGTCTTTAAAATACATACATACATACATACATACATACATACATAAATATATATATGTACATACATTAAGAAAATGTTAAGTGTGTCTCATTTAACAGAAGGGGGAATCCAGAAATATACCCACATATCTATGCTTAATTGATTTTCAACAAAGATACAAAGTCATTTCAATGTAGAAAGAGTAGTCTCACGAACAAATGGTGTGGGAGCCATTGAATATCCAGATGCAAAAAGAAATGAACCTTGATACATACCTGTACTCTTATGCAAAAATTAACTCAAAATAGATCATTGATCTAAATGTAAAACTGAAAACTGTAAAACATAGAAAAAGTAAAAGATAAAATCTTTTTGACCTTGGATAGGGAAGATTTCTTAAATACATCAAATGCAATATCCCTAGAAAAAATGTTGATAAATTGGATTTTCTCAAAATTAAGAACCTTTGAGGTTCCCAGGTGGCTCAGTTGCTTGGGTGCCTGACTCTTGATTTTGGCTCAGGTCATGGTCTCAGGGTGGTAAGATTGCCCTCCTACCCTGTTGGACTCTATGCTCAACAAGGAGTCAGCTTCTCTCTTCCTCTCCCTCTGCCCCTTCCTCTGCTCACATTTTCTCTCTCTCTCTCAAATAAATAAATCTTTAGAAAAATAAAGAACTTAAGACACTGTGAAGACAATAAAAAGACAGACCTCCCACTAGGAGAAAATATTTGCAAATTACATATCTCATAAAGGGCTCACATCAGAGTTAATGAAGAATTTTCAAAACTTAATAATAAGTAAACAACTCAATAAAAAAGAACAGTCACTTCACAAAAAAGATATTTGGCAAATATGACATGAAAAGATATTCAATGCCATTAGTCACCAGAGAAATCCAAATTAAAACAACAATGGCTATCGCTATATATCTATTAAAAAGTCTAATAAAAAATCTGACCATGCCAAATATTGACAAAGACGTGGGACAACTTGAATCTCACACATTGCTGGGGGGATGCAAACTGATAGCGTCACTTCATAAAACATTTCTGCAGTTCCTCATGCTATTAAACATACACTTACCACATTCCCTGGGATCGAGTCCTGCAGCAGTCCTACTCCTAGATGTTTACTTATTTCAAATGGAAACCTGTGTTCACACAAAAACCTGTAAGTGAATGTGTGCAGCAACTTTGTCATTGCTAAAACTGGAAGCAACTCCAAGACTCCAATGCCCTCAACTGAGGAAGGGATAATAAACTATGATACTTCCATACAATGGACTATTACTTAGCAATTAAAGTAATACGTACTGAAATTTGCAACAACATGGACAAATCTCAAAGGTATTATGCTAAGTGAAAAATACCAGATGCAAAAGGCGACATAGTGTGTAATTTCATTTATACAATCTTCTTGCAAAGAAAAAACTATAGGAACTGGGGAATGGGGGACTTCCCTAATCAGCAGGAAGAGGAAAAGAAGGCCAGAGAAGGCCACTTCGCTTCAAGTTAACTTTCCAGAAATTGCACCCTGATTCCACTTAGCTTCTCATGAAGCACTTATTAATACCTGCCATACATGACTGCAATGTGAACAATGTGGTCTGTTTCAGGTGATTTATGTCCCACCCTAGTTAAGAGGTCAGTACTATGAAAAAAGGGGAGAATAAATAAGAGGGATTAAAAACAGCAGACTATGGATATGAGTTATCAGCAAGGGATTTGGGGTCCCTGCTTCCTTAAGACTCTACTTCTGCTTCAGACATTCTCACAAAAGCTTATTATCTGTAAGAACAAACACAGGACCCTTAGAGACACATCATTCTCTTGAAGGGCTGTCTATTGTATTTTAGGGGAAAACTCTGGAAAAAAAATAGATTTGGTTAAACGATGATGATAGTTTCTCTCTATAGTAAGCTTCTCTCATCCCTTTGGTGCCATTTACTCTTCTCCTTTCGATGCCTCTTCACCCTGCCCTTGATATGGGATGACCAAATATTAGTATAACAAATACATGAAACTTTGTCCTGAAACTCACAGGTCAAATCATATCAAATTGCTGTTTTTGTAGGTCAGAAAAGGCTGAATATTAGTAGTTTCTTATGGCAGGCACATCCTAATATATAGGTAAGTATAAGGGGTGCTGGGTCTTTTTACATTATATATAATGGTATATTAACAGTGCAACTGTCTCTGGAGATCTAATTTTTACGTGTATTGCAGTAGGCATATGTGCTCTTCCTCCCCCACTCCACATTATTCTCCCCATGTTCCCCTTCCACATTACATTTATTCCATCTGACGTTAATGTTTGTATATCTGTTGCTGCACTCTAAACAAGTGAAAGATACATTTTTTTATTCATCTTTATATCACTAATGCCTAACATCAGTTACAATCCATAATAGGTACTCAAAAAGCCCAATATTGATTTTATATACCCTTGAATAAGTTGTATTTGTATAAAATTGACTTTATTTTTTAAAAGTGCTAGGGGGAGCAACCCAGATGGCTCAGTGGTTTAGTGCTGCTGTTGGTTCAGGGCGTGATCCTGGAGACCCAGGATCAAGTCCCACATCAGGCTCCCTGCATGGAGCCTGCTTCTCCCTCTGCCTATGTCTCTGCCTCTCTCTCTCTCTCTCTCTCTCTCTTTCTTTCCCTCTCTCTTTCTTTGTGTCTCTCATGAATAAATAAATAAAATCTAAAAAAAAAATCCTAATTTATACTCAAGTATATGTTTTAAAAAAAATAAAAATAAAAGTGCTAGGGGAAGAATCCTGTTTATCCATTTATATTCTCTGATAATCTGCTTGTATTTCATATTGTTCACATATGGCTTTTATGTTTTTTTCAATGTTAAAATTTTTTTACATCTTATTTTATTTATTTATTTGAGAGCGAGCATGAGAGAGAGAGAGAGAGAGAGAGAAAGAGAGAGCAAGCACAAGCAGGGGGAAATGGTAGGGGCTAGGGAGAAGAAGGCTCCCCACTGAGCAGGGAGCTCCATGTGGGCTCAATCCCAGGATCCTGGGATCATGACCTGAGCCCAAGGCAGATGCTTAACCAGCTGAATCATGCAGAAGCCCCAATATTTTGCATTTTAAAATCAAACGGTATGGTATGGTATTGAGGTATTAACTCATCCAAGTCTTTTTGAGACAATCTCCATAGTTTTCCTAACTATAAAACTTATTCTGGCTACTATATATACTTTTCTCCAACTAGAAACTCAGAGGGCAGATCTGTATGCCTTTTATAGTTTGCCCTTTTACCCTGGCATTGTTTGACTCGGAAACTTTAAGCAGTGAATGAGAGGATAATTGGGTAGAGAAATCTAGTCCTGATTTCTTGCTCTTAGCTCTAGATGGAACAGGAAATCTTTTATCAAAAGAATTTCAAGTTTAGGATTAACAGTTGATAAATGGACAGATGAGGGCATCTTTTTAATGTGCCATGTATCTTCATAGACCTCTCTAGGTAATAATGAAGAAATTAAATGTGTTAGTTGTTAAAGGAAATCTCTGTTGTGATGTCTATGGTATATAGGTATATTTCTACTTAGTGGAGCACTTAGTTCTCTGAACATAATGATTGCTTGTCTCTTGTTACGAAGCTGAATCTTATCCAGTGAATTCCTATTAGCCTATTTTCACTGAGGACTATTTGAGAAAATCCCCATTTTGCAAATGTCTAAAATAATGTATATTGAGTTTCTCCTATATTGTCTTATTATAACAAATGTTATGTTTGGTTATAGTGGTTCACTGGAAGTTCTTTTTTGTGGGTGAAAGAGGCAGAGTAGCAAAGGGATACAGTTGAACAAAAAATGAGAAAAATGATCTGTTGGTGCCTGAGGCATTTATAATAAAAAGAATCAAATTTCTGGGCATGAAAGAACCAAAAGAGACATGTTAAAAGTGATTCTTCTGGGCTCTGTGCCTATTTCTTTACTTTCACAAAAGATGGAATTTGTAAAAGACATATGTTGAATGCTTGAGTATTTGAAAGCGACACAAGTTGCTTGTTACCAATTTCCTTAGTGATTATTATAAAAATTACTTTTATGTATAGCACAACTCACTCATTTACTCAATCACCAAATATTTTTTGAGCACCTGCCTATGCCAAGCACTGATATAAGCACTAGGCATACAGAGATGACTAAGATGCACACAAAGATCTTAGATTCCAGTAGAAGACAATGGTTTATAAATATAGTTATTATGGAGTGTGAGGTCATAGGAGAGTACTTATGAAAATTATGGGATAATGGAGGAGGGTATGGGGGGCAACAATAGTAAACCCTGGAAGTGGCAAGCATTTGAACTAAATCCTAAAGAATGGTGTTTATTATTATGGTAAAGTGAGAAGTGGGAGGACATTCTAGACCCGAGACTGAGACAGTCTCCCATAGATCAAAAAATATATTAGTCTACAAAAGCATTTTGGTGTTTCCTGATTGTAAATTGTGGTCCAGAGAGTAATGAGAGGAAGGCTATAAATGTAAGTGTGTGCTAGATCTTACAGGAATGTGCAATGTCAAGGAGCTGGAATTGTAATCACTGTATGTGATGAGGAGCCATAGAAGGGTTTTAGCAGGATATCGACATATTTTAAGATCAATCTGACAGTTTCGGGGAGGATGGACTTTATGGGACATAGACTAGAGGAGTGGAGGGAAGTCAGGTATGTATTGTCATAGTCTGGGTGAAAGATGACAGTGGTTTGAACTAGAGCGATGGAAATAGAGATGGAAAGGAAGGGGTAGAGGGATATTTAGAAAATTAAATGGACAAGACTGAATGATGGAAATGAAAGAACAAAAGGTGCCCAGGTTTCTAGCTTTCATTACTGGATGGATGGATTTGTTTATTTATTCTTTGTTCATTCATTTTACAAATATTAAGCTGAGTATATACTGGCATTCTTCTAAGTACTAGGGAGTCAAACATGAAAAAGATTCATAAATATCAACCCTTGTATATATGTCAGTACTTACATTCTAATAAAAGTCACAATGCCTACCAAGGTAAATAAGTAGAATATATAGTGCAAGAGAGTAGTAAGTATTAGTGAGAGAGTGATACAAACTGGGGTGTGTGTGCTGTTGAATATTTAGATAGATTGTCATTGAAAGGCCTTAGAGAGAAGAAAACAGTTGAGTAAAAACCTGAAAGAGTTGAGAGAGAAAGCTATTTATCTAGAGGAAAGGTAACAGACAAATCTGTCAAAGGGAGTAGCAAGTGCCAAGACTGCCTACTATAGTTGAGGAACAGAAGTGAGAATACTTGGCTATAGTGAACAAGGAGTGACATGATCTGACATAAACAGTTTAACAGGATCCCCCTGGCTGTTGGTTTGGGAATAGGCTAGAGGAGCAAGGGAAGAAGATGGCTGACCCATTTGGAGGCTTTTGCAGTCAGCCAGGCTTGAGATGATAGTATGAAATGTTAATATATAACAACAACCGTATATGCCCTGTGCCCAGTTCTTGCCAGCTGGTAGCCTCCTTCTTCCCTAGCTTGTTGTGGTGACCCCAGTTTATCCCCTCCTTGGCCTGCTGCTGTGCTTCAGCTCCCTTTCCTCTGTGACTCACCTCATCTTCCATATCTGCATCTTATTTGTCCCTCCAGGTCTATCACACACCATGTAATTCTTCCCCCCTCCTCTCCAAGATTTCTGCCTTACCCCAGTCCCTGGCTGTGTGCTTCTCTTAGTCCATTTCTTTGAGCCTCGACCCATACATTCCCCCTCAGGCTCTACCCTAACATCAGCCCTCAGCCTCTGAATAGTATAAGCAAATTTTTGTGAGAATCATTTCTCTGCTTTCACCACTGGATATGCATCCCCAAACAACACAAACTAGTTTTGCCTGTGTTTCAACTTTTGTGAATAGAATCAAATAGTATGTTCTTGTATTGTGCATAGCATCTTTTCCTCTATATTTTGTTGTTGTGTGCGGCTGTGGTATACCACACTTTATCAATCCATTTTGCTAATGATGACATTTGAGCCATTTACACATTTAGAGCTTTTTGGAACCATGTTGCTATGAACATTTTTTTTTTGTAACAATTCTTTTTATTTTTTTATTTATTTATTTTTAATTAATTTTTATTGGTGTTCAATTTACCAACATACAGAAAAACACCCAGTGCTCATCCCGTCAAGTGTCCACCTCAGTGCCCGTCACCCATTCCCCTCCAACACCCGCCCTCCTCCCCTTCCACCACCCCTAGTTCGTTTCCCCGAGTTAGGAGTCTTTATGTTCTGTCTCCCTTCCTGATATTTCCCAACATTTCTTTTCACTTCCTTTATATTCCCTTTCACTATTATTCATATTCCCCAAATGAATGAGAACATACACTGTTTGTCCTTCTCCGATTGACTTATTTCACTCAGCATAATACCCTCCAGTTCCATCCACGTTGAAGCAAATGGTGGGTATTTGTCGTTTCTAATTGCTGAGTAATATTCCATTGTATACATAGACCACATCTTCTTTATCCATTCATCTTTCGATGGACACCGAGGCTCCTTCCACAGTTTGGCTATTGTGGCCATTGCTGCTAGAAACATCGGGGTGCAGGTGTCCCGACGTTTCATTGCATCTGAATCTTTGGGGTAAATCCCCAACAGTGCAATTGCTGGGTCGTAGGGCAGGTCTATTTTTAACTCTTTGAGGAACCTCCACACAGTTTTCCAGAGTGGCTGCACCAGTTCACATTCCCACCAACAGTGTAAGAGGGTTCCCTTTTCTCCGCATCCTCTCCAACATTTGTGGTTTCCTGCCTTGTTAATTTTCCCCATTCTCACTGGTGTGAGGTGGTATCTCATTGTGGTTTTGATTTGTATTTCCCTGATGGCAAGTGATGCAGAGCATTTTCTCATGTGCATGTTGGCCATGTCCATGTCTTCCTCTGTGAGATTTCTCTTCATGTCTTTTGCCCATTTCATGATTGGATTGTTTGTTTCTTTGGTGTTGAGTTTAATAAGTTCTATGAACATTTTTACACATGTTCCCTGGTACTACATTTCTGTGAAGAATACTAAAGAGTGGATTGCTGGGTCATAGAATATGTGTATTTACAACTTTGTAAGGTACTACTACACTTTTTATTTCTTCTTGTAGAATTCCCTGTTCAAATCTTTTGCTCATCTTTTTTCTATTGGGCAGTCTGTCGTTTTCTTATTGGTTTATACTTGTTCACTAAATATTTTGGGTATAAACTCTTTGTGGGTTACATGTGCTTCAGATATATTTTCCCACTCTGTAACTCTCATTTTCATTGTCTGAGTAGTAACTTACTACATAAAACAGTTTTTAATTTTTAAGTAATAATAAATTTATCAACTTCTTTCATGGTTAATGCTTTTGTATTTTGTATAAACATTTTTATCTATCTCCAGGGCAGAAACTAGAACCCAAAAAAATTCTCTTAAAAATAAAAAATTATAGGACACCTGGGTGGCTCAGTTGGTTAAGCATCTGCCTTTGGCTCGAATTATGATCTCAGGGTCCTGGTATTGAGTCCCGCATCCGGCTCTCTGCTCAGCAGCAAATCTGCTTCTCTGTCTCCTTTGCCTCTCTCTCTCTCTCTCTCTCTCTCTCTCTCTCTCATAAATAAATAATAAAATAATAAATAAATAAAATAAAAATAATAAATAAATAAATAAATAAATAAATAAATAAATAAATAAAATCTTTTTAAAATTAAAAAAAATGTTAGGACTAATTACAACAGATACCTTAAGTCCGATTATAGATCACAATCGAGTATTGTGAATGTGTTAAGACTATGTCATTATTGAAAACTATTCCCAGGGCTACTACATGTTAGTTGTGCAAAGTAAATATAGAGCACAACTCAAGGAGTGGTGACATGGGCAATAATTAAAATTGGGTAGCGCGCAACCTAAATGACTCATCACAACAGGATTGACTATTTCATGCAAAAAGTCTTTTTGAGGAGTTGGAGAGCCACTCTAACATGCCCTACACTTCTTTGAGGTGATGATGGTCATTCTTGATACTTAACAATTCACACCTACCAAATGTTCCAAATTAAGCTGATGTTATAATTTTTTTCTCTGACTCACAAACAAGGAAAATAAAAACTAACATTTATGAAACATTTACTACAATTTAGAGACTATGCCACATGATTTACATTCATGACCTCATTTAATACTTACTATAACACAGTAAGTTAGATCTTTAATTTTCTCTATTTTATGAACAAGGAAACAGAAGCTTAGAGGGGTTAAGTAAACTTGTTTAAGTTTAACAAGGTCATAAGTAATCTAGAAAAGATATGACCTAATATTCTCAGGCTTCAATTTCTTTGTCTCTCAAAGACAAAAGTTGTACTAAATTATCTCCAGTTTTAAAATTCTAGGATTTGCGTTTAATATGCAATTTTAATATCTCTGCTGTGAATTTGCATCTTTAAGTGAATTTCTAGTATTAGATGCATAGGTTCGAATTTCTGTTTATAGGCTGATAATTAGTATGAAGCATCATACTTTTCCCATTTGTCATTAACAGAGCATCTATGAACAAATTTAAAATAATGGGGTTTAATCTGATCCAAGAGACCTTTTCATTTTTTTTCTTTTTTTTTTAAATTGGAGTTCAATTTGCTAACATATAGCATAACACCCAGTGCTCATCCCGCCAAGTGCTCCCCTCAGTGCCCGTCACCCAGTCATCCCAACCCCCTGCCCACTTCCCTTTCCACTACCCCTTGTTCATTTCCCAGAGTTAGGTGCAAGAGACCTTTTCAAAGTCTGATCCAGAACCATGATTATCCATGTATAAATGACCATATTGGATGCCTGCTTAGTTCACAGTGTTTCATATGGCTGAAAAAACTCCTCTCAATAATAATGGAAATGCCATTTTGTGTGTGTGAATGGAGTTGCATCTCACTTAATGTAATCCTTCATACTCAATCTTAAAGTTGGCTCAAGGTACAATTAAGTAATTTTGAACACAAACCCAGGAAATGCCTCACTCTGTCTGATAAGATTCTTGAAAAAATTCAAGTTATATAAATAATTTACAACTAAATATCGCCATTTTACAAGTAATCCTTTTAACTAAATAATTTTTTTGGAGACATTAGGCATCTTTCTTTTTCTCTAGAAAAAGAAAGCTTGTCAGGAATTTATAGGTATAATAGTAATACTTTGATTTTAAAGTGAATATATGCTCAAGCCATAAACTTCTTTGGATACTAACAAGGACTGCTGATGATGTACATGGGTGATTCTGTCTGGAACTTACATTGCAGGAAAAACGCTCACGCTAATATGTACCTTTTCAAAGTCATCATGACTACTTATGCTTTTTCAAAGTAATAATAATTTCTCCAGAGACTTTTTCAATTTAAAATTTCCCCATCAAGAATCTTTTACAAAATACTTGAATAAATATAACGAACTGCAACTCTGACTTCCAGCTGTCACCAAAGGTCTCCAAAGAATATACTTTGATTATAAAACTAGACTGACAGGAATTTTTTTAAAAAAGATAGAGACTCCAAAAAGCCACAGAACTGTTAGGCCCCTTTGTTCACATAAATTCCCTAGTATGAAGCCATAGAGAAGTATTAATATCAGAAAGTTCTTTCTTTCTTTTTTGAGAAAGGAAAAACCTAATTACTACCTAGAAGTGAGTGGCATGGCTCCCACTCATGCATACTGATGCTCTGAATGGAAACCTATTATATTGTCGAAATCTGAACAATATAGCAATCACGATTTAGTTATCTTCCTTAATTTTTCAAAATACTTTGACATGTATATTTCTGCCATCAAAGTTATCTTAAGAGAGAAGACAAATTATTACCCCTAAGCCCCAGATAAGGACATTGAGTCAAAAAAAATGGGTCTGTCAGAAGTGACATATGTGGCATTTGATTTGGGACTAGAATTAATTCTGCAGTCTTACTACTGCCATTTCCTAAAGACTACAGGGTCACTTGCAGGGAGATAGGAATAAATGGGAAAATGCTGCTCTGAGAAAAGCAAGGAAGTCTTCCTTCCTCTTTGTCCTTTTCTATGTCAGTTTTCCTAAATATTCATGCCATGGCAAAGTGAGTTGGCCTTGTTTTTCCTGGCCTTATGAATATTTTGTGGCCACCTAGCTACCAATTTAAATAAATTCATATAACTCCATTTGACTCTATTGACTTGCCTCTTTCTTCTTGGAATTCTCCCATCCTCGCTTCTGAGAATCCTCCTTGTCCAAGTTTTTCTTCTGGTCTATGGCCACTCCCGACTCTCTTGGACTGCAGTAATAGTCTCCCACATTGATTCCTCCAACACCAGCCTTATGGACCTGAATATATCCTCCAAACAACCACCAGAATAATTTACTTGGAGCAAAATGTCTAGCCATGTTACTTCCCTGCTTAAAACTTGTGAATGTCTTCCCATGGACCTGGGCAGTGGTCGTCAATGCCCTCAGACACAATGCCCTCTATTTGCAAAAACTGTTCTATGAAATCTCAATCTCCTAAAATGAAATACACAGAAAATACAGTCAGCCTACATACATAACTTGAAAATGAAATAAATAAAATGCCCAAACAATAATGCGAAAAGGAAGTAAAATAAAATAATTTGGTATAAAATAATATGTATTTCAGTGTGTAAATGTGTGGGTGTGACATCACCAAAAGACACAATGGTCAGGGAACCTGGGTGGCTCAGTGGTTAGGCATCTGCCTTTGGCTCAGGGCGTGATCCTGGATCTAGTCCTGCATCGGGCTCCCTGCATGGAGCCTGCTTCTCCCTCTGCCTGTGTCTCTGCCTCTCTCTCTGTCTCTCATGAATAAATAAATAAAATCTTAAAAAAAAAAAAGAAGATACAATCGTCAGATACTTGCACCTATATGTAGAATCACAGTGACTGTGAAGGCTGCAGATGTAGGTGGATACAGATGTATGTATTCATGACTCAAATTCATGAACAGTGTTGCTATCAGTGATGTAATTTTCTAAAATGGTAATATTTAATGATATAGTCTGTAACACTATCTTTTCATACTTGAATGTAAACATAAATCACCTGGAGGTCTCCTCAAACTGCACATTCTAGGATGGAGTTGGAAATTATGCTTTTCTAATGAGCCCCTCCAGGTGATGCCTATGCTGCAAGTCCATGGACCACGTGTTGAATAGCCAGAGCCTAGACCAGGGGGACTTCATTTGTATGCAGAGGCTCATAACATCTACGGATATTCCAGTAAAATGTTGAAGTCCCACGCGAGACTTTATGAATTGGGGGTCATCTCTATATTGGAGTAACCGCTATCCTGGAACATAGCCATCAAGCTCAGCAACCTTAAGCTCTGAGCCCAAAGCAAGGGCAAGGAAACTGCAGAGAAAACACTCTCCCCTTCTGTGAGAAAGTCAGTGGTTAAGGCTGGAGTCCTCTCCAAGGGAGTGTAGTATTTTGCTGGGAATACAGAGGAACAAGATAGATCATTCCAAACTTAACCATTATATAATCTCATGCCATGTATTTCTATTCGGGTATTCGGTGCCTGAGACAAACGGATGAGAGATGATGTTAGGGAACGGCATGGCATCTGAGTCCCTTGAAGCAGGGAGTAATGAACATGATGCATTTCTGTGAGGAGCCTAGACCCCTGCGGTACAGAGAGACTAGGGAATGCAGGGCTCGTTAGCACTTCCCTAGGATTTGGTGGCTTTGACGGCACCAGGAGATGACTTGCAAGGGAATCCCTTGTAAGAGCTGCAGACTTAGTGGATGAGAGGAGAGATGGCTGATCCTTCCTGACGTCTAAGAAAGAGGCAAATGTCCAGCAGACATTTGCTTGTTAATATACCCTCTGTTGATTTCTAGAAGTACTTGGGAGCACTTTACAGTGGGCTGAAGTCCCATGGAGGAGGTGAGCATAAGGAGGCAGTAGAATTCGTACACGAATGCTAATGTGACATTATTTGTAGTCACAGGTTGAAGAAGTCTGAGGACATTGTTATTTACTACTGGGACTGGATACACTGTCATTTGCTATTGATAATCATCAAATACCTCCTTACTGCTGCTCTCTGTATATCATGCCTGTCGTCGCCATGATGTACACTTCTTACCCATCTTCATCTCCTCTCAGTTCGACATCTTCCATGTCAGGTCTGTATGACTCCCACCTATATTTTCTTCCTTATCTTTATGAAATGCTCACGTAGTGGTTTGCTGATCCAGAATCCTACTTTGTGGTGGAGAAAGCAAATCTTTCCTTGGTTCTTTGTTCAGAGCCAGCTATTTACTTCTCATATTCTCTGGCCCCTTCCAAATACATAATCTCCAATTAGAAGAAAAATTAATCTACCTCATTTGTCTCCAAGGCTTCAATTTGGGAGACAAGGTTTTCAGGCCCCAGACAGAGATTTGTGCTGGGTTTCATTAATTCATTTTCCCCCCAGTGAATAAGCAGAGATGTAGGGGTTGGTATGTTTGATTCTAGGCAAGCTTTTCTTGAACCTTGACTCAGTACCCCAGGAAGATTGATTCCCCACGTGAGACTTGCATTCAGTGTCCTGTCCTCTGCAGTAAGCCTCACGCCTCCATGCCTGTGCAGTACTAGCATTCTATACTCTGGATCAGGCTTCTGCAGTGACATTGGAAGGTCTGAATCTACTCTACTTGGGGAGGGTTTCATACTTGATGGAGAGATAAGGCATTATAGTTTCCTCTTTTTCTTCTCTGTGTGAAAGATAAGAATTGCCAAAGCATTGAAGTAGTTGCATTCTTTTTCTTCTTGACTTTTGTTCAAGGATGCTTTATCTGTTCGTCCAAGAACTGTACTTTACCTTCCATAAACCAGAGATGCAGAAGGAGTTATGAATGTCTTCTCGTGAGGCACTGGGTGGCTCAGTGCTTGAGCATCTGCCTTTGGATCAGGGTGTGATCCTGGGGTCCTGGGATTGAGTCCTCCATCGAGCTCCCTGCAGGGAGCCTGCTCGTCCCTCTACGTATGTCTCTGCCTCTCTCTGTGTGTCTCTCATGAATAAATAAATACAATCTTTAAAAAAAAAAAAAAAGGAGCCTCCTCCTCTAAAGGAGACTAACTTGGATTTAGGACCCGTATGTTTGTCTCCACCTCTAGCATATGCTCTACTTGTCCCTGGGACTTGTTCCATGATCATTCATAAGTCTGAAGCTGAGCTACAGCTCTTTGTGCTTTCCCACTATAGAAATTCCCACTATAAATCTTCTTATGAAAACCTCTTGGAGTGCTTTATTTAAGCTTGTCAGGTAATTTTTTTGTCTTCTTAGAACTCACTTATAATTGGTCCTGATAGATCCTGACCGAGCATCAGCCTAGTCTTTTGGGCTTGAATAGGAGGAGAGGGAACAGAAAAAAAGACTCCCATAACACAAAGGATGAATTAGTATAACTTAATTTACTATAGGGAGACAAAGAGGAGGTAAGAGGCCTGAAATTTCCATTCTGAAGTGTCTTAGAATAACAGAGAAAAGAGAAGAGCAATTTACTTTCATGACAAAATCACTAAGTTCGGTTATAACGTATGTTGTTTAAACCATAGTTGTACTCCTAAATAAATATAATCAGCAGTCAACATTTTCTTTTTTTTTCTTTTTTCTTTTTTTCTTTTTTTTTTGCAGTCAGCATTTTCTAATAAAATAGATATGTTGCAAGCCACTCATATACTGGTGAATTATTATCTGAAAAGTTTAAAAGAGTACATATAAAACCCTCAAAATAGCTTATTAACTGTAAAAATCTGCATCATTAATTCCATTAGTTGGTGAAAAAGAAGGTGGTGATGATTATGGTGAGACAGGATAGGTCAGTTTCACAAAGAGTATGTTGTAAATATTTACAATGCTTGATTACTGTAAATCCTAGGCAGTTATTTGTATAATTTTCTCTTATGCATTTTTTAATCTGGAATCACATAACACCCAAATTGCTCATTTTTCCCTGGGAGCTTTTCCTTCAGAATTCATCTATGAAGCCTAAACACTGTGAATGAAATTCATGGGCTATCTTCTAATAGAGTACACATATGTGGCTTCTGTCTACCAGTATGTAGCTTCTACCTCTTATGAGGATACTTAGAATACTTTCTACAATTGGAAAAAAACTCCCACACAAAGGGTGCTTGTAGATATAATCAACACACACACACACACACACACACACACACACACACACACACACACTGTATGTGTGCCAGAAAGATCTAAGCCAAAAAAGCTTTGAGTTATACTTGTATTGTCATCAAGAAAATTTAGAGATCTAACATTATGAATAGACTAGCTTTCTTTTGCTTGCTAACAAAAGCTACTTTTGTATGGGCAACCAGAAAAATAGTTATCTGTTGTCAAAGGCAATGATAATAATACAAACCTTGGTAAGATCTCAAGTTTACCTATAAATTATTTCCCATGTGGGATCCCTGGGTGGCGCAGCAGTTTGGCGCCTGCCTTTGGCCCAGGGCGCGATCCTGGAGACCCGGAATCGAATCCCACATCGGGTTCCCGGTGCATGGAGCCTGCTTCTTCCTCCGCCTGTGTCTCTGCCTCTCTCTCTCTCTCTGTGACTATCATAAAAAAAAAAAAAAAAATTATTAAAAAAAAAAGTTTTAAATTATTTCCCATGTGAACACTTCTAAGCATAAGATTTATCTGAGCCACTTGACTGTGCTTTTAGTGGCCAGAGTTATCAGGATCAAAGACTGTGTACTAATACAAAATAAAGTAAAACCTTCCTGTGCTATTTGCTTCTGTCTTAAATGACACAAGGGTCACTGTCACTCATGTCCTCTTTCCAGACCTGATGTGAACTCTTGTACCCAGTAACATCACCCTTCCATAAGAAACCACTTCTAAATAAGCTGCCTCAGTTGTTTTTCATTATTTCCATGAGGCTTTGTCACAAAACGTGCAAATAAATGAAATAAAACAATGTAAATTTACAAATTAAAAAGAGTAAAAGTTAAATATTAATGTTTAGCAAGTTGACATTAATGTTTTATTGTTTTCAATAAATCTGAAATACTATCTTCACATATCTCCTGGAAATTCTAATCAAAGAGACATATTTAAGTATTAAAAGCCCAACCATTTAATCATATAACTTAGTGATCTTGTGCTTGATTTAGGCTTGAAGACATGCCTAAAAATAGTAGCCACCAAAGAGAAAAAAAAATGTTGTTCTTGTGTTTCTTACAGAGAGTTATTTTGGAAAATAACCTCAAGGAAGAAAAGTAGGGGCTTCGAAAGAGTCAAACAAGGAAAGAGGGAAAGCCATTGCTAAGATACATTATTTTGCTGACCTCCGCTGTGGGCGGCACAATGTTCAGTCTGTGCATTCTCACTCGGCATCCTTTGAGGTGCTATCGAGATGGAACCATTCTTCCAAAGGAAGGAGTATGTATTCACCAGCTTCCATCCACATTTGGTCAAAAGTTGCCCAATGGAGTATACATTTTCTTACATTTCTATGTTTATGCATGCATCAGAACGAGAAGGTTTTTGCATGTATTTCAGATGAGGGGTGGGGACAGAGAAGCTGTGGGGCAGAAAGTGAAAGATCCATGGTGCAAATGAGGTGGAATTGAGTTGCTTTCATGTCATACCTGTGAGCAGCTGGTTTCCACAACAACAGCTACAGTTAAAAAGTTGGCTAAGAAGATGTGAGATGGGACATAGAGATGTCTGATGTATTAGCTAATATGGGAGAGTAAAGATAAAATGATTTATGAGAGGGCAGGTGAATTGAAACAACGAGATACCACTACGCTTCAGATAGAATGGTTCTAATCATTCCTCCCCTCAAAAAGTTCACCATCCCTAAATCTGACAACATCAAGACCTAAAGAGGTTGTGAAGCAACTGGAACTCTTTTATAGTGCTGATGGAAATGCAGATGGGTACAGCCAGTTTGGAAAAACAGTTTGGCAATTTCTGATAAAGTTAAACATACACTTACCATATGACTCACTGATCCTACTGGGTGTTTTTTCAAATAAAATGAAACTTATGTTTATACAAAAACCTGCAGCAAATGTTTATAGCAGCTTAATTATAACCACCAAAAAACTGGAAGCAATCCAAATGTCCTACAACTAGTGAGTGGATAAACATCTGTGGTGCATCCATACAATGGAATACTCAGTAATACAAAGGAATCGGCTTCTGAAACGTGCAACCACATGGTTGAATTTCAAATGCATTATGATAAGTGAAGAAGCCAAACCCAATAGACTACATGCTGTGTAATTCCTTTTGTGCAACATTCTGGAAAAGGCAGAATTATAGACTCAGAAAACAGGACTGAAGCTACTGCACATGTGTGAAGGACTGACCAGCCTGAGAGAAGAGACAGATTGTCAGCATTTTTCAATTAAAGCTAAAATTGTTATATTTATATGAAAGCAGAGTTAAATTCCTTCAGACAGGAGTGAAGGTCTCTGTTTTCCTACTGTTAATACTTTATTATGACTTGGAAAAATGGCATGGTCACTGAAGTCTTATTTCTTTCCAATAGTATTATATATTCAATAACAGGCTGTAGGCTGTGAATAGATGTAAAAAGCTGAACAAGTCCTTGCCTTAAAAGAGCTCCATTATCTGATAGGAGAAACAACTTTAAAATAACTAATTTCAAACTGTGATTAATTTTGTAATAAGTGTATATTTTAAAATATTTTATTTATTTACTTCAGAGATTGAGAGAGAGAGAGAGAGAGAGAACAAGTGGGATGGAGGAGCAGAGGGAGAGAGAGAGAAGCAGGCTCTATGCTCTGCAGGGAGCTGGACTCAGGACTTGTTCCAGAACTCCAGGATTATGGCCTGAGCTGAAGGCAGACGCTTAACCAACTGAACCCCCCTTCCCCCCAGGGGCCCTAAGTGTATGTTTTAGAATGGTAGTGACACCAAGGACAAAGTGATTGTCTTACTGTAGCTAGGTCTGGGAAGGCTCTACAGAGAAAGAGTGCTTGAGCTCAGTCTGGAAGCATAAATAACAATTTTCTTTTAAAATAAGAAGTGAGTAGGGGTAGCAGGGTGTTTCAGAAGTAGAAAGGCTGTTTAAAGCCATGGGATGCTAAAGAAGTATGGCATGTAGTTTGTTTGAATGGAGCATGGAGGGTGAAGAAAGGAATATTCTCTGACAGATAGTGAGGTATTTGGTATGTCATGCTAAGAGTTGAATTTTATCTAGTAGATGAGAGATTGAAACTGATAGCCTAAGTTTTAAATTAGGTCTTCATATGTTTGTTTTTAAGAAAGTAGGTGTATTTTCAACATTATAATTTAGGCAAACGGCCATTAAACTCCAGACTTCCAGCATCTCTTGAAAAATTGGAATGTCTGGTGTCCCAGGACCTACATTTCTATGTGACAACAACTAGCTGGTCAAAAGCAACTGCCTCCTTTCAGTCCCTTTTGGATAGGCATGTGCCTATACATCCGGGTACAGCCCTAGCCACCACCTGGTATCTTATCCCCACCCCCTCTTTACTAACTCAATACTTGCCTGGCCCCAATAGATGTTTAAACTTGTGCCTCTGCTAGAGATAGTGGTGAACCATTGAAAGCCTTGAGGCAGTGGAGTAATACGATCAGATTTTTCATTATAAAAGGATTACTCAGACATGATGTGGAGGATGGATCGACATGGGCTAAATCAAAAGTGGGAATCCCACCTAGGAAATAATTCTCATGATATAGGAAAAATATGATGAAAGTTTGACTGAACATAGTATCTTTGGTCCTGGAGATGAGATAAAAGAATCTTCGACATGTTAAGGGGGATTTGGCGACAGGATGTGAGGGGTAAGAAGGAAAGAAAGGAGTCTGGAGTGACTTGGACAACTGGGTTATCTATGATGCCATCAACCTAGATAGGGAATATAGGTTCTGAGGGAAGAATAGTAATTCTTTTTTTGAATGCATTACTTTTAGAGGGCTGTGGGTTACCCTTCAGGTAGTTGTGTATATGGATCTGGAGCCATGAGTTTGGGAGCTGTGAGTATGTTCATGGTACTGGAGTTCCACTGGGTTGAGTCAAAAGGAAAGAACCAAAAGGAGACCCTGGGAACACAGAGGGAACATTCAGGGGGTGGGTCCAGCCAGCCAGTGAAGATGGACAATCGGCATTATTAGTTCTGACATGTTACTCTTTAAAATGTGCTTTTATTCAATTATAAGTTAGAGATGTTTTCTTGTTAATGTCATGGAATACATCAATTTAAATGCTAATTATAATATTATTCAAGGATTAGAGCCTCTTTCTATGTGATTCATGGAATGTGCATGACATAGAGGAATCACACATATGAGAAATCTGGATTGCCATAACTCATCTGACTCTTATGAAAAGGCAAATTTGTTTTAAATGTAAAAAATCCCCAAGACATTTGCAAATAATGATGAACAGAATTATCAGTAAGTAGCATTAGCTCTGTTGTGACAGATAGGATCTCTTTTTTCCTAACTGGGAGCAATTACCTATAAGCAGGTAACTTGTGATAGAATGTAGACTTGAAAGACCAAATTCAAATTTCTGAATTTTTTAGTTTAAGTGCCAATTAGATTCACACCATCATGCTTTATATGTTCTATTTAATATGTTTTTATGGATTAGGACAGACTTGTCTCCTTGGCTGAGTAGTATAGAATTTTATGTAAGAGGTCATAGCTATTCCTCTGAGAAACATATGCAGAATAAGTAATTAGAAGTTTGGGGAAGGTAGAGGAATATGTAAATGGGCTTCAGTGTAGTTGTCATTTAGAAGTAAAACTGGTTAAATCTTGAACATAAAATAAATGAATTCAAAATAATGTACATTGTTCTAGTGTTTATCTGCTCAGAACATTCATTTTAGAGGTTTACTAAGACTTTATGGAATGGAATAAGATTTCCCATTTCCATGAACATATTGTAGTATCAGTATAGCATCCTGTTTCTTCCTTAGTATCTATTTGGAAAAAGTTCAAGACAACAGGATTTATCATCTTGTGACTATTCGAGGAATTATTGTGTGTAACTTGCATTAGCATTTTGGAGGATAATCTGGGTGAGGTTCTTGTGCATAGGTATAATGGCACCTTAATTTTGTATTTTAACTTTAGTCTGCCTCAATCCTCCTGTTTTCCTTCTGCTTTTTTTACTCATAAGAAGATACTGCTTTTTTTTCCCCTGATATGTTCTGACTGTACTTTCTGCAGGAAGGCATTCAGGCAATATGCATATATCAACATCCACTATCTAGTTTGAAATATTTATTGCCAAATAACATCCCAAGTGAAGGGGATTCTGCTGATGATAATGGAAGTCACTTTCTTTTATGATTTTTCCCAGTTAATCTTTCTGTGATCTCTGCTTGACTTCTCTTCTTGGCCCCCATATAGGTAAGATATAATGAGCTTGTGTGAAGAGATTAAAAGTACTGCCAAGTTCTGTGAATTATCTATTGTTGATTCTGTGCTATATCTAAAAAGAACTGAGCTGATGGGGGAAAACAATGTTCTCATTGTAGGCTTCCTGTTCAGGTCCTAAGAGTTAGGAAATCCATAAACTGTAATCACTTTTATCACACTCTATAATCATTTTCCTTAATTTTTGTTCTCAGCAGTGGGCTCCATATCGTAACTCCAAAATTATCTTATTCTCATAAAAAAAACCCTGTTCCAGTGATTAATGATCTATGAGCATTTCTCTTGAGGTTCTGTTCATTAAAATAATAACTCTGAGGGAAATATCAGAGCTGTGAGGTATATGACTATGCTAGTGTAAACTTGTGCATTTAAGAATAGTTTAATAATGCTTACTTACATTTTATAATACACATCTTCCACTTTCTCCCTCTAGACGTTATAGCATCCTGAATACAGGAGAGGATTCTAAATAACTCCTCTTTTCAGAAGTCCCTTTCACTTTCATTAATTAAGCAAATGCCTTATTAGGCAAATTTTATTTGTATTTTATTTGTAACCAGAGCCCAAGTTAAGAAAGCTCAGAATTGCAGAATAAAAAGTGAAATCATTCTGGGGTTGGTGGCGTTATGGAAAATCCCTGATTAAAAACTACAATTATTACTCAGCAGAAAGTTGTCTCAACCTTCTTATAGGATATATGTAACATCACAGATATCTTTGGACCACCTGGGGGGCTCAGTGGGTTAAGCATCCAACTCTTGGCTTTAACTCAGGTTATGATCTCATGGGTTCTCAAATGCAGCTTTGTCAGGCTCCGTGCTTAGCAGGGAGTCTACTTGAAGATTCTCTCCCCCTGTCCCTCTCCCCATTCACACATGCGAGCACTCTCTCTAAAATGAATAAATAAATATTTTTTTAAAAGGTCACAGATATCTTTATAATGTATTTCATAGAGTACCTTCTATGCGTTTGTACTGTAGTGGATTTTATGGATTACAAAAACTGCATAAACCTTGATCTCAGAATATAAGTGGTATATAATTTAGTTTGAAAGTGAGATATGCATTTGAAATGGTTAATAAACAAAACCTTTTTTCCTCTAAAAAACTGAAATATAATTGACATATAACATTGTATTGGTTTTAGACGTGCAACATAATGACTTAAAATACATATACATTGCATTAAATGATTAACACAAGAAATTTAGATACCATCCATCACCACACATATTTGTTATTTATTTTTTCTTGTGGTAAGAACTTTTAAGATTTACTTTCTCGGCAACTTTCAAATATAAAATACAGTGTTGTTAACCATACTCATCATTCTGCATACCTACATACCCAGGACTTATTTATCACTGAAACTTTGTACTTTTTGACTCTCTTCACTTATTTCACCTCAACCTCTCCACCTCTAGCAACCACAAATCTTTTCTTTGCATCTATGAGTTCGTTTGTTTTAGATTCCACATGTAAGTGAGATCATACAGTATGTCTTTCTCTGACTTATTTTACTTAGCGTAATACCCTCAGGTCCTCTCTTCTTTTTATGGCTGAATAATATTTATATATTTAAAAATATGTATATATGATACATATGTATATACGATATATATGCATATTTACATATATGTGTATAAGACACCTTTTCTTTATCCATTCATCCATTGATAGATTTTTCACAAGTCTTGGCTATTATAAATAATGCTACAATGAACATGGGATTACAGATATCTTTTCAAAATAGTGATTTCATTTCCTTTAAATAAGTACCCAGACACAGAATTGCTGGGTCATATGGTATTTCTATTTTTAATATTTTATACTGTTTTCATAGTGGCTGTGCCAATTTACATTCCCAACAATAGTACACAAGGATTCCCCTTCTCTCTGCATCCTTGCCAATGCTTGTTATTTCTTGTCTTTTTGATGATAGCTTTTTAAATAGGTGTGAGGTGAGATCTCATTGTGGTTTTGATTTGCATTTCCCTGATGATTAGTGGTGTTAAGCATTTTATCATGTACCTATTTGCCATTTGTATGTCTTCTTTGGAAAAATATCTATTCAGATCCTCTGCCCACTTTTAATTGTTTTTTTCTATTGAGTTGTAGGAGTTCTTTATGTACTCTGGATATTAATCTCTTATCAGATATATAATTTACAAATATTTTCTCCCATTTGGTAGATTGTTTTGTTGATGGTTTCCTTTGCTATGCAGAAGCTTTTTAGTTTGACATAGTCTCACTTGTTTGTTTTTGTTTTTGTTTTGTTGCCTTTGCTTTTGTGTCAAAAAAATCATTTCCAAAGCAGATATGAAGGAGCTTATCCCCTATGTTTTCTTCTGACAGTTTTGTGGTTATATAAACAAAACCTTTTTATGTAAGATAATAAAGTGCTAAATTATGTTTAACATACACTTAATAAATATTTACTGTGTTCAGGCAGAGATAATTTCTGGGGGAGATTAAAAGGAGAATAAGTCAGTATTCTTTATCCACTGGGAGAAGATAGCTAAGCTCATATATATGCCTAATCTTTCTCAAGACCTTCATCATATATACCCTAAAGTAGCCTTTTTTTTTTTTTTTTTAACTTTAACTACTGTTTCATTATAAGGGATGCAACTCAGGATCAGCCAAATAGAAGAGACACATAAAGCCAGGTCTGAAATGGGAAAGTCTGGAGCTTGTGCCACCTTCTCAGTACATTTATAAATTCACCAACCAGGAAGCTCTCTGAACCTCTTCAGAGTTTTTATCAAGGTTTCATTATTACATAGATATTACTGCTTTAATCACAGCTCTGTGATTGGACTCAGTCTCCCCATACAGTTAGCAGTCACTCATCATTCCTGTCTACCCCAGCCACCAGTAACCTTTCTGTCTCTTATGGATTTGCCTATATTGCACATTTTGTATAAATGGAATCATAGAGTATATGGCTTTCTGTGATTGGCTTCTTTCGATTAGCATAATATTTTCAAGGTTCATCCATGTAGCATGAACCATTACTTCTTTCCTTTTTATTGACTAGTAATATTCCATGCCATTGGAATATATCACATTTTGTTTATCCATTTATCAGTTGATGGACACTTGAGATGTTGCTGCTTTCTGGCTCTTACTAATAGTGTTGCCATGAACATTCAGGTACAAGTTTTTCTGTGACCATATTTGTATTTCTCTTGGATATATGAGTAGCGGTAGAGTTGCTATGTCACATTGTATCTATATTTAAACTTTTGAAGAGGCACTGACTATTTTCCAAAGTAGCAGTACTGTTTTATGTAATATGTGAAGAGCACTGGATTTTATATCTTCACTCATGAAGAAATTAAACAATTCCTCTAGCTCCATTTTACTTTTTTCTTATTTTTAATTTAAATTCAATGAATTTATATATATTATTAGTTTCAGAAGTAAAGGTCAGTGATTCATCAATCTTATACAATACCCAGTGTTCATTACATCATGTGCCCCCCTTAATGTCCATCACCCAGTTACTCCATTCCCTCCCCCTCTCCCCCTCTAGCAGCCCTCAGTTTGTTTCCATATGATTAAGAGTCTCTTTTGGGTTGTTGCTCTCTCTGATTGTCTTGTTTTATTTTTCCCTCTCTTCTGCTATGAACCTCTGTTTTGCTTCTTAAATTCTACCTCCGAGTGAGAACATATGATAATTGCCTTTCTCTGATTGACTTATTTCACTTAGTGTAATACCATCTAGTTCCATCCACATCAGTACAAGTGGCAATATTTCATTTTTTGATGGTTTAGTACTATATAAAAGTTCTGATGCCAACCAAGGTCCCAAGCCAAACTAATTACGTCAGAATCTGGGGTTGTGCTGTTGGGGCTCAAGCACTGATGTTTGGTAAAAAGGTCCCCCAGATGATTCTACTGTGCAGCCTGGACTGAGAGCCAACATGCTTGGCCCACCGGTTCCCTAAGTTGAGCTAAGATCAGAACCACATGGAGGGCTTGTTAAAGCTTAGGTCACTCGCCCACCTCCAGGGTTTTTGATTCTCAATAGTAATGAAGTGGGGCCTGAAAATTTCTGTTTATAAGACATTTCCAGATGATGCTGATTCTGCTGGTGCGAGGCCTACACCTTGAGAAGTAGAGTATAGATAAATATTCAGGTTAGAAGGCCTCTGCCTGACTATTGTCACCAAGACAAAACCAGGAACAAATTACTACCCAGACAGGGCTTATTTCTGTTTGCAGGGGCCAAATAGCACAGTTATATGCCTCCGGACTGACCCAAACTAGAAATTCCTGCTTTGGTGATACTGACTTTCAAGGGCAGCATCCTGCAACCTCACGTCCCCCTCCATGACCCTACCACACACAAATGATGGGTTCCCCTAAAAACAGAGGCCTCTCAGGCTCGGGTCAGTGTCAGCGACGAGCAGTTGCAAGAATGGCTGCTACTAAACCAATTTCTTTCTCCCCAATGGACGAAGTGCAGGTGTATCCTGATGACAGTTGAAGACTGCAGGCTACTGGACATATTTAAAGGGTATACTCAGAAAAATCAAAGAAGGAAGAAATAACTTGAAAATATTTCAGCCTTTAAAAGGAAGTATGAGACATTTCCTTTGGGAATAATTTTTGTAGCTCCAAGGGGGTGGATATTTTTCATACTGCAAGTGAAAACCCACAAATGAGAGTGAAGTACATTTTCCTGTTTGTGGTGACCAATTTCAACCTAGCGTCTGACTTCCCTTGAGTTAGACACATAAATAGCTGCGAAACAAGGACTTAAACCTGACAATGTAGAGTTGAACAGGATCACATGTGGGGAGAGGGCCACTGAAAGAATGTTGCAAATATCCTATAAGCTGCTGCCCCACATTAGTGCAGAAAGACATTTCTACCACAATTTGCCCCCCTTCTTCTTGTTAAATTTTATCTAACTCTTTCCTTCTAGATTTCAGTTATCCTTTAATACCCTTAAAATTTTCCTAGAATACTGCTTTCTAATAACATTTCCAGAGCTGCACCATTAATAAAGGATTAGGAATAATAAACGTCTTTTTTAAGATCATGCACTAGCAAGAGTAAACAGCTCATTTCTGTGACCAAGCTTGGAGCTCGGCATCATCTAGAACCGCTTCCTGCCAACATTTTAAACTGAAGAATTCTGTTCTGACTCCGATGTCTAAGGCCACCACATACACTGATGAAGACTATAGAACTCCACGCATGGATTGCCTGCTAATTGCCTGTACTTTTTATGTTCTCATCACTTATCCTTACTCAGCCTGCTACTTTAGCTCATCAGGCTCTCCATTTTTCTGTGATCTATTTAAACTGTGTTCTGTGTGCCAGACACGGAGCTAGATCTTCCCTCGTGAAGTTTGCTGTCCTACTTCTCTTCTCCCCTCCCCGCCAGGCTGTGAGGCACAGTCAGACTCTCTTTACCTCATTCCCTCTCCAGCTGTGGATCCCCGGGTCTGTGTTTGTGAGGGTGTTATCACTAGTATCCTCTCATTGTCTTTTTTTCTTTCCACATATGCCCTGCAATCCCCAGCCCTGATCCTTTGCTGAATTTATTATGTATTTATAAAGTTGAACTTTACCTGGTCATTCAGCACTCCTCCAGATTAATTTTATTTACACCAGCTGCTTAAGATTCTCCCCCTTAGCAGAGAAACTCATCTCCTACTTTACTGGAAAGACCATGGCATTCATTTCCCCAATGTGCTTTGCCCACATCCAATTTTGTCAAGACTCATTCATATTTATCCTTTGCTTTTTAAAAAAGTATGTATTCATGGAGACACAGAGAGGCAGACATAGGCAGAAGGAGAAGCAGGCTCCTCTTGGGGATCCCGATGTGGGACTCGATCCCATGACCCTGGGATCATACCCTGAGATGGAGACAGATGCTCAACCCTGAGCCACCCAGACGTCCCTATCCTTTGCTTCTTAAATCTGGGCTTTTGTGCCATCAGCCTACTTGGTTCTAGGCTCTTGCTCCAGAAATGAATTTCTTCCTGTATTTCTTCAGTCTCTTTCTCATGGTCCTTTTCCTTTATGGTTCTTTTTCCTCTACTTGCAAACTTCTTCAAAGGGGAAAAAAATGTGCCTCTTATCTGAATCTCTTTTCAGCTGCCATCCTCTTCTTCATTTTCCCTTCACTGCAAAAAATTTTAAATGAAAAAGACATACTTTCTGACATTAGTTCTTCACTTCTCTTTTAATCCAAAACCCATGCAGTCTGGCTTCAGCCTCCTGCACTCTCTGGAAACTACTCTCCCCAGTGCCACCAGGGACTCCAGATTGTACACCTAGATTCTTTTAGAGCTTCTCTCTACTTAACCTGTCTGCATTGCCCGGGACTAGTGACCACCTCCTTGAAATGCACATGCTACCTCTCTGCTTTTCCTCTCTCTCTTTTAATGGCTCCTCTTCACCTGTCCACCTGTGGGTCCAAACATGGGACCTCTTCAGGGTCCCAACATGAATCCTCTTCTTAACTTACAAACATCTTTTGGGAAATCTGACTCCAGTTACAATCAAGGCATCAGTGTCTGTAGCCTCCGCCTCCTTCAAACCCCCAAATACTCTGATCTTTTATTTTTTCTTTATGTAAATTCAAAATTGGTTTCAGATAAATCTCTCAAGTGTAACTACATCATACTGATAGTTAAATACACAGATCATCTGCTTTACTGGGCATCTGAGGTTGGCGGCATAATTTTTTCACAAAAAAAATCATCTTGGGAACAAACCTAATGACACATGCCTATGAGAATTCCGGAATGTCTCCCCACATCCTCGTAGACACGAGCCACCCTGGTACCATGGAGAGGGCCAATATTCCATCTCGTCTGTTACTTTAGGTTTGTTCTAATTCAAAGGCAGAGATTAAGTTCCCCTTCCTTGATACCTTATAACACAGCTGCAACAATTTTAACCTGAAATACTTATAGCAGGGTTAATTTCAACTACTTAAACATCACAGAATGTAACTTTGAACAATATGACTCCTTGGAGCCAAGAAAATCTTTTATATCATTAACTGTCTGAGGTCACAACATTTGGGATTATTAGCTACTAATCATTTTATAAATCTGGAGAGGTCTTCCAAATATAATAATTTTATTAGAAGAGTTGTTGTTTTAATTTTATTCCTGCTTTTTGGCAGTAATCGGATACTAGGGCTAACTGCCTATTATGGCCAAATCTAGGTTTTAATAATTAGACCACATTGTGGTAGACATCTGTCTTTTTTTTTTTAATCTTCTAGCATCGACCTAGTAACATCAAACCCTTTCAAACTGCCTTTCCTCATTCCTTCTAGGTCTGTTGAAGCCTTTAATCAGAGAATCCTCCCCCTGCCTTTCCTGGTGACCAGATATGGTTAATAATAGCAGTTACAAATATGGCCACAGTGACTGGCCCTCAGTGAGCTTCAGCTGAGCCAATCAGAATCTCTCCTGGGGATTTATAAGTGGCTATTGAAGAAGAAAAGCTTTCTTTTCTCCCTGATGTCACTAAGCTAAAATAATGTAATTAAACCTGGAGCTGTTCAAGCCATGTCTCTTTTCCCCCCAGTCTCCCCAGCCCAGACATATGAGGAAGTCCATATCAATGCACAAATAGATAGGAGTAAAAAAGTAGGAAGGGAGTGAGAGGAACCTACAGATGTCACTTGAGTCCCTGAGGCAAGACCCACTCCTAGATTCCCATTCGGGTGACTCAATCTATTCTCCTTAAGCTAGTTTGAGTTAGTTTTCTCTCAGTCGCTTCTGAGGAGTCCTGACCAATAAACATATCATCTATGTATAAGGGAATACTTACTTATCTGTACAGACTCTGGAACAGGAGGGCATGTACCACTCTGTTCCAAGTGATAATCAGTTCATTTCCCAAATTGATGGCCCATGGAATGTTAATATCCCACAGGATGTTAACATGTGTGCCATGGATAATGTGCTGGGTAGTCAAGGAAGCTTGATAAAGATAAACAAAGTGAATAGGTTCCTTTATAGGAGGATCTCTCAGAATACTTATTAGAATACGGCGATACATGCATTATGAATTTTCAGAAAGAAGACTAGTGTGCTAATTTCCCCCAAATTATCTGATAATAGAAGCTTTTTTCTAATAGAATTTAGTTTGGGAAATGTTACTTGCCTTCCACTGAACAAGCAGAGATATTCAAGTAAGCATTTTAACTAATAGGCATAAACACAGATATACTTATTTGTACTACGGTTATTTGTTTCCATGTGCTGTTTGTGTTAGACTACATTTCCTGAGTACATTGGCTATGGCTTAATTGCCTTTGTATCCATAACAACTAGCATAGTGCCTAAAACAGAAGGCAATATTCATTATAGACCAAGAAATGAAAGACAAAATAAATGATGAATAAAATTTTGAAAGTCATGGCAAACATTCAATCAAATTTTCTAAAGTATAGGTAAATAACAGAACATTAGAGTTGACAATATAAAAAATTAAAAATAAGTTGAATACACACTCTTGTTAAGCCTGTCTAATCAGTGGGTATTCCCTTATAAGATCTGTAATCATTTGAGGAGTTGAAAGAGAAGTAAGAGAATTTGAAACCCTGGAGAGCAAACCAGGTATCTTAGTTCCTTTGATCAATCAGGAACCATGGATGCTAAATGGCAGACTTAACTGTGACATCCATGACACAGAGCTGCTAGTCCTGTGATTTTGGATAGGCAGCAGAGGCAGGAATGACTTGTTGGCTTTTAGGAATTATTTATGATGATCTGAAATTTAAGAGGCTACCCACGCAGATCAGCATTTATTTGCCTAATTGCCTTCATACATTCAACATATTATGTGCCACATATGTAAATGTGTAAAAATCATAATCATTTCAAGTCACATAAGAAAAGCCCAGAGTGGGCAACCTGGGTGGCTTGGTGGTTTGGCATCGCCTTGTGATCTTGGAGACCTGGGATCAAGTCCTATGTCGGCTCCCTGCATGAAACCTGCTTCTCTCTCTGCCTGTGTCTGTGCCTCTCTCTCTCTCTGTGTCTCTCATGAATAATTTTTTAAAAAATTAAAAAAAAAAGAAAAGCTTAGAGCAATTAGAAATACCAATCAGTAGATGAAAACAACAATCTTTATAGATCTTGCATACTAGCCCCTTTATCTGATATGTCATTTGCAAATATCTTCTCCCATTCTGTCAGTTGTCTTTTGGTTTTGTCAGCTGTTTCTTTTGCTGTACGAAAGCTTCTTATCTTGGTGAAGATAGTTCACCCAATAGTTCATTTTTGCCTTTGTTTCCCTTGCCTTTGGAGATGTGTCTAGCAAGAAGTTGCTGCGGCCAAAGTCGAGGAGGTTGCTGTCTGTGTTCTCTTGGATCTTGATGGAGCCCTGTCTCACATTTAGGTCTTTCATCCATTTTGAGTTTATTTCTGTGTGTGGTGTGAAGAAATGGTAGTTTCATTCTTCTGCATGTGATTGTCCAATTTTCCTAATGCCATTTGTTGAAGAGACTGTCTTTTTTCCATTGGACATTCTTTCCTGCTTTGTCAAAAATTAGTTGACCGTAGAGTTGAGGGTGCATTTCTGGGTTCTCTATTCTGTTCCATTGATCTATGCGTCTGTTTTTGTGCCAGCCACACTGTCCTGATGATTACAGCTTTGTAATATAGTTTGAAGTCCAGAATTGTGATGCTACAAGCTTTGGTTTTCTTTTTCAATATTCCTTTCACTATTTAGGGTCTTTTCTGCTTCCACAGAAATTTGAGGATTATTTGTTCCAGCCTTGTCAAAAACGTTGATGTTATTTTGATAGAGATTTTGCCAAATATATAGATTGCTTTAGGTAGTGTAGACATTTTAACAATATTTGTTCTTCCAATCCATGAGCCTGGAATGTTTTTCCATTTCTTTGTGTCATTCTCAATTCCTTTAGTGCATGTTCTATAGTTTTCTGAGTACAGATCCCTTGATTCTTCAGTTAGGTTTATTCCTAGGTATCTTAAATGGTTTTGGGCGCAATTGTAAATGGGATCAACTCCTTAAATTCTCTTTCTTCTGTCTCATTGTTAGTGTATAGAAATGCAAATGACTTCTGTACATTGATTTTATATCCTGCCACTTTTGCTGAATTCCTGTATAATTTCTTGCAATTTTGGAGTGGAGTTTTTTGGGTTTTCCACGGAGTATCACGTCATCTGCAAACAATGAGAGTTTGACTTCTTTGCCAATTTGAATGCTTTTTATTTCTTTTCATTGTCTTATTGCTGAGGCTAGGACTTCTAGTACTACGTTGAACAACGGTGGTGATAGTGGACATCCCTGCCACATTCCTGACTTTAGGGGAAAAACTGAGAGTTTTTCCACATTGAGAATGATATTTGCTGTGGGCTATTCATAGATGGCTTTTGCGGTATTGAGATATGTTCTCTCTATCCCTGTACTGCACAGAGTTTTGATCAAGAGAGGATGCTGTACTTCGTCAAATGTTTTTGGCATTTATTGATTGGATCAAATGGTTCTTGCCCTTTCTTTTATTAAGGTAGTGTGTCACATTGATTTGTGCATGTCAAACCACCTTAGCAGCCCAGGAATAAATCCCACTTGGTGATGATAAATAATCCTTTGAGTGTACTGTTGGATCCTATTGGCTAGTAACTTGGTAAGAATTTTGGCATCCATGTTCATCAGCTATTTTAGTCTGTAATTCTCCTTTTTGATGGGGTCTTTGGTTTTGGGATCAAGTTAATGCTGGCCTCATAGAATGAGTTTGGAAGTTTTCCTTCCATTTCTATTTTTTGAAACAGCTTTAGAGGAATAGGTATTGATTCTTCTTTCTTTATTTTTTAAAACATGTTATTTATTTATTTATGAGAGACACAGAGAGAGAGAGGCAGAGACATAGGCCAATAAGGAAGCAAGCTCCATGCAGGAAGCCCATTGTGGGACTCGATCTTGGAACTCCAGGATCAGGCCCCAAGCCGAAGGCAGAGGCTCAACTGCTGAGCCACCTAGGCATCCAATTTTTTTTTTAAAGATTTTATTTATTCATGAGAGACACAGAAAGAGAGAGGCAGAGACATAGGCAGAGGGAGAAATTCTTCTTTAAATGCTTGGTAAAATTCCCTTAGGAAGCCATTCATCCCCTGGGCTCGTTTGTTGGGAGACTTTTGATTACTGCTTCAATTTCCTTGCTGGTTATGGATCTGTTCCGGTTTTCAATATCTTCCTGTTTCAGTTTTGATAGTTCATGTACATCTAAGAATGCATTCATTTCTTCCAGATTGCCTAATTTGTTGGCATATAGTTGCTCATAATATGTTGTTATAATTATATTTCTTCAGTGTTTATTGTGATCTCCTCTTTCATTCATTTTATTTATTTGGTACCTTTCTCTTTTCTTTTCGATATAGTATATCAAAAAATATTAAGTATATCTACTTCTCTCTTAGGACCACCTTTGCTGCATCCCAAAGGTTTTAAACAGTTGTGTTTTCATTTTCATTTGTTTCTATGAATTTTTAAAATTCTTCTTTAATTTTCTGGTTGACCCATTCATTCTTTAGTAGGATACTCTTTAGTCTCCTTGTATTTGAGTTCTTTCCAAATTTTCTCTTGTGATTGAGTTCCAGTTTTAAAGCAATATCGTCTGAAAATATGCAGGGAATCATCTCAATCTTTTGGTACTGGTTGAGATCTGATTTGTGACCCAGTATGTGATCTATTCTGGAGAATCTCCATGTGCATTCCAGAAAAATATGTATTCTGTTGCTTTAGGATGTGTATTCTGTTGCTCTGAATATATCTGTGAAGTCCATCTGGTCCATTGTGTCATTCAAAGCCTTTGTTTCCTTATTGATTAGATAATCTGTCCATTGCTGTGAGTGAGGTGTTAAAGCCTACTATTATTGTATTATTATCAATATGTTTTTAAAATTTTGTTATTAATTGATTTATATAATTGGCGGCTCCCATGTTAGGGGCATAAATATTCACAATTATTGGATCTTTTTGTTGGATAGACCCTTTAATTATGATATAGTGTCCTTCCTCATCTCTTATTACAGTCTTTGGTTTAAAATCTAATTTGTATGATTGCCACCCCAGCTTTCTTTTGATGTCCATTAGCATGATAAATGGTTTTCCACCCCCTCACTTTCAACCTGGAGGTGTCTTTGGGTCTAAAACGAGTCTCTTGCAGATAGCACGGCAATGGGTCTTGCTTTTTTTTTTATCCAATATGATATCCTGTGTCTTTTGATTGGGGCATTTAGCCGATTTACATTCAGAGTAATTATGGAAAGATATGAATTTAGTGCAATTGTGTTAACTGTAAAGTCACTGTTTCTGTATATTGTCTCTTCCTTTCTGGTCTATGTTACTTTTGGGCTTTCTCTTAAAGGATCCCTTCTGATAATTCTTGAAGGACTGGTTTAATGATCACAAATTCTTTTAGTTTCTGTTTGTCCAGGAAACTTTTTATTTCTCTATTTTGAATGATATCCTAGCTGGATGAAGTATTCTTGGCTACATATTTTTCTCATTTAGCACCCTGAATATATAATGCCAGTCCTTTCTGGCTTGCCAGGTCTCTGTGAATTGGTTTGCTGCCATTCTAATGTTTCTACCCTTATAGGTTATGGACCCCTTGTCCTGAGCAGCTTTCAGGATTTTCTCTTTGTCTAAGATTTGCAAGTTTCACTATTATATGTCAGGGTATTGACCTATTTTTATGATTTTAAGGGGGGGAGTTCTTTGTGACTTTTGGACTTGGATGCCTATTTCGTTCCACAGATTAGAGAAGTTCTCCACTATAATTTGCTACTATATACCTTCTGCCCCCCCCTTTCTCTTCTTCTTCTGGAATCCCAATTATTTTAATATCGTTTTGCTTTAAAGTATCACTTATCTCTTGAGTTCTCCCATTGTGATCTAATAGTTATTTATCTCTGTTTCTCAGCTTCTTTATTCCCCATCATTTTGTCTTCTAGGTCACTAATGCTCTCTTCTGCCTCATTTATCCTAGCAGTTGGAGCCTCCATTTTTTATTGCATCTCATTAATAGTCTTTTTTATTTCAACCTGAGTAGATTTTAGTTCTTTTATTTCTCTAGAAAGGGATTCTCTAGTGTCTTCTATGCTTTTTTCAGATCCAGCTAGTAACTTTATCATTATTCTGAACTCTAATTATGACATACTACTTATGTTCATAGTAATTAGGGCCCTGGCAGTCAATACTGCCTCTTGTTCTCACTCTGTTTTTTAAGAGTTTATCCATTTATTTGAGAGAGGGAGGGAGAGGAAGGGAGAGAGAAAGTAAGAGACAGCATGAGTGGGGCGGGGAGGGGGGGTACAGAGAAGCAGACTCCCAGCTGAACAAAGAGCCTGATCCCAGGACCCAGGGATCATGGCCTGAGCTGAAGGCAGATGCTTAACCTACTGAGCCACCCAGGTGCCCCTCTAGTCCTCTTTTTTGAGGTAAACTTTTCTGTCTTGTCATTCTGTTCAGAGAATAATAGATGAACAAGAGAACAAAATACTGAAATGACAACAACGACCCCAGAGAAATATTCACTAAACAAATCAGAAGAGACCCAAAACCGATTTTTTTTCTTTTTCTTTTTCTTTTTTTAAAGAGAATATAATCAAACAGGCGAGGAGGTCAGATCCATCATACACCATTCTGGGTGTATTTTGGTCTGTTCGTTAGAAAATCAGATCCCAAAATTTTAAAGAAAGAAAAACTTGCATATGTACAAAAATGAAATTAAATACATTAAAGTGATAGAATGTAACTATAAAGATGAAAATTTAAAAACAAGGGAAAAAGTAATAAAAACAGGTGAACAGAAGAATACAATATATCCTGAGTATATTTTGGTCAATATGTTAGAAGAAACTACATTTCAATATTGTAAAGAGAGACTTATATATACATTCAAAAATAAAATCAAATACAATGAAAAGGATATAATGTAACTAACTATAAAAATGAAAATTAAAAAGGATTTTTAGGGCAGCCGGGGTGGCTCAGCGGTTTAGTGCCGCCTTCAGCCCAGGGCGTGATCCTGGAGACCCTGGATCGAGTCCCACGTCGGGCTCCCTGCGTGGAGCCTGCTTCTCCCTCTGCCTGTGTCTCTGTCTCTCTGTGTGTGTGTGTCTCTCATGAATAAATAAGTAAAATCTTTTTAAAAAAGGATTTTAAAAAGTTGATAAAATAAGACATTTGTTGAATTCCTGAATGGCGGGACTATAGGATCGTGGGGAGCCCCAGGAGTTGGGTCTCCTCCCCTGGCGCTGGGGTTTCGCGGTCGCGGGGAGCCCACCTGCTGCTCGGCGCGGGCTTGTGGGGGGCCGTCCACCTGCCGCGGGCCGCGCGGCGCAGGGCGCTGAGATGCCTCGGGCTCCCGCGCCCCCTGGTGGCCGTGTCCCCCCCCTCCCCCCCCCCCG
The DNA here is from genome assembly GCF_018345385.1 of Vulpes lagopus. Taxonomy (NCBI): domain Eukaryota; kingdom Metazoa; phylum Chordata; class Mammalia; order Carnivora; family Canidae; genus Vulpes; species Vulpes lagopus. Next base: position 83,521,752 of record NC_054834.1, on the reverse strand, counting down.
CCCCGCCCCGCCCACCCCACCGAGCCCGAGCCCTGCAGACCCCCGCGGCCCGCACCAGGCCACGCCCGCCGGAGAGGAGGGGGTTCTCGCGGGTTCTACGGAGACCCGGCCCAGGACCCCCGTCCCGCCCCGCAGTCCCCACCCAGGGCCCCGTGGGGCGCGCTGACCGCAGGCGGTGCCCTCGCGGGTCCTCCTGGGCCACTCCCACCCCGGCCCCAGCACCTATCACCTGCACCATCCCTCCCCCAGAGCCCCTCCCCAGGTGTCCCTCCCCCAGGTATCCCTCCCCCAGGGCCCCCTTCTCCAGGTGTCCCTCCCCCAGGTATCCCTCCCCCAGGTGTCCCTTCCCCAGGTGTCCCTCCCCCAGGGTTCCCTCCACCAGGGTTCCCTCCCCCAGGGCTCCCTCCCCCAGGTGTCCCTTTGCATCCACCCTCCTGTGCCTCCCACCTTGCGGAGAGCGGTCGCTTCTCTCCGTCGACTCGCAGCTATTCTCTCCTTAGGTCGCTGGTTGAATTCCTGGGTGTTCAGCATGATTTTTTTTTTTTTAAGATTTATTTATTTATTTATTCATGAGAGACACAGAGCGAGAGGCAGAGACACAGGCAGAGGGAGAAGCAGGCTTCATGCAGGGAGCCCGACGGGGGACGCGATCCCGGGACCCCAGGTCATGCCCCGGGCTGCAGGCGGCGCTAAACCGCTGGGCCACCCGGGTGCCCTATTTGATAGCTCCCCAGCTGAATTCCCGGGACCAAAGGACACGAAGGTCTCCTGCTCGTCCGCCACTTTGGCTCCTCCCTACCCTAAACTAGTCTTAATGTATTCTCAAGTCTTCCGTTGTTTTACAGCCTAATCCTCCTTCTTTCTTGTGAAAGTTCAAAGCCGAGTTCAGGTCCCACCAGCAGTGTGAGATCTTAATGACTTCAGCGTATCTTGTTAATAAAAGGGCAGAGAGCAGAGGGAGACCGGGGATACGTGGAAGGAATTATGCCGCATAGAAGGAATTGGTCAGCCTGAGTTTTCCTACCTTAAGTATGGACTCGCGGAAGTGACATGCTGGATGGTACTTATCTGGATCTGAGCTTTACGGCCTAATCAAGCATAAAATTTATAATCTGAGTTTTGGACACTAATTCATCCACCCAAGAAATAATCATAGAGCACCTAACCCTGGGTAAGTCACTGTTCCAAGAATGGGGATAGAGCAGGGGATAAATAAGGCCAAGTCCCTGTTACCATGGAGCTTAAAGTTTAGTGAGAAACACAGACAAGAAAATAAATTGATTAATAATTTTTTTTCGATTTTATTAAGGAATAATTGGTATATCACCATATAAGTTTAAGGCATACAACTTGATGATTTGATTTACATATATTGTGAAATGATAGCCACAATAGGTTTAATTAATATCCACCATCTCATGATCTACAATGTATCTAAATGTATCTAACAATAAAAAGAAAGGAAAAAATTTTCTCCTTGGGTTGAAAACTCTTAGGATAATATATCTTTATCCAGTGATAAGTGAAATGAAAATAAATCAAGACAAGTTAGAGAGTGACTGGATAGTATCTATTTTAGACAACTATTCATGAATACAGATCAGAGGGGGATAGCAAATATTGGGTGAAATTGTTATGAAGAGGCCCTGAATGACCCTGAAGGATAGGTGAACAGGAGTAAGGGCTTTCTAGGCAAAGGCCTGCGACAGAGATAAGCATGAGTGTGTAAGTAGGGGGGAGAGAAAGGGGCAGAGGAGAAGGAGAAAGGTCTGGCCTGTCTGCTCTGGGAGTAATAGGAAATTAGGCCATATAGGTTCAAGTCCAAATTTACCTTTAAGGATTGAATCCTCCTTTTGAATAAGGAATTATTCAAATGAATAAGGCGGTGTCCAAATAGTTATAAAACCACTTGAAATGATAGCCAATGCAAAGACCCTACTATTCAAATCTTGAGCAGAGCAGGGAAGCAAAGATATGTAAGAAGTCATCCAGTAGACAAATGTACAAAATGGGTTAAATCAAAGTGACACTGAAGTCAGGAAAGTCAACTGGAAAGCAATTGCAGCAATCTAAGAACATAGTTAACATTTGTGTAGCTGCTTTCTTATCCCATTATTCATCAATTCAACCTTATTTATTGAGCATCTATTAGGTGTCAGGTGGTATGTAAGGCACTGAAGATATAATGAGGAGCCAATCGGATATGGTCCCTATTCTTGTGGAGATCACAGTCTGGTGGGGAAGCAGATGGTGGTCATGTAATTCCAGCACTGGATACCTCCTTTTAAACTATGAGAAATATCTTGAAGGCAAAGTAAACTGTTATGGGAGGATGCAGCTGGGGGGCTTTACCTCCTGTAGGGCAGGTGGATAAGGCTTCACTGACAGCATTGGAACTGTGTAAGGATTGATTTGGAAAAGGTGTGGGGGAGGCAAGGAGGAAGGGAAGAACATTCCAAGCAAAGGGAATAGCATGTACAATATCTACATAGCTGGAGGCAATGTGGCCTGTTCAGGGATTTGTAGGATGGCCAGGTGCACCTGGACCCCAGAGGATGAGTCTATTATTGGTACGAGGTAATGAGTTGGGGGTGCAGATATAGGCAGGGCCAAATCCTGGAGGCCTTAGGGTCCATAGTTGGAAAAAACGGAAACCATTGCAAGTGTAGGCGGTGAGATGGGGATGTGGGCATGGAATGAACTAAGAGTGGGTGCCAGATGCATCCTTGTAGATTAGGATGGGGGCTGTGAAGATGGAGAGAAGTGAATGGGTCTGAGAGTCAGAGGTACAGTCAGCAGGACTTAGCAATTGATTATAAATGGAGTGTCAGGGACAAGCAGAATGAGTTTCCGGCTTGTATAAACTGATGGTGTTTGTACAGCAGTCGTAAGGCATGCATCACTCTTACTCCCTTTTTTGTTAGTCTGTAGTTCTAGGTGGTTAAGCAGTGTACCCCACAGAATGCCATTAATAAGTTACAGGGGTAAGTATTCAAGCTCTGGCTTATGATTCCAAAACCTGGGTTCTCTCATCTATACCATGCTTCTGGGTTGGTTACAGAAGGAATAGGGACTGTGGAATAATGACAGCAACACAATAGCTTTGCTCTCTATATTACAGTCATAGAATTTTAGCATTGGAAGGGATTATAGAGAACTTCCTGCTGTATTTTTCGAGCTTCTTTGACCATGGCCTACAATGAGAAATGTATTTTAGATCACACACACATACACACACACAAACGGAAACAAAAATTTCTAGTAATGGCATTATATTCAGAGTACATGAAATGCACTCTGATATTTTCCGTTCTGTTTTCTTTCATAAGAAAACACTAGTTCCCATCCACAAAATCAATTTCATTATCTACTAATGAGTTGTGGCCCTGATTTGAAAAGCTGAACTAGTCCTCTTCATTTTTTCAATAAGGATGTGAGGCCTACAAAGGAAAGGATTCCCCTGGATCTCATAGCCAGCAGGCAAGTGATTTCCTGACTGTTAGCCCCATTTTCTGACAATATTATACAATTTGGTTTTGTCAGCTTCATATATAAAACTGAGTGATAGGTTTGTAGATTTCACCTCTTATGGAAAAAAATATCTTTTGGTAGTTTTCTGCTTACTGACATTTAGTTTGCTTCTTTCTCCATAAGTTTTATTTCACACTAAAGTTAAGACCCTATAGGACCCAATTAAATGAAACTTTGCCAGACTTTATTTAAAAAGTAAAGGACATGAAACAGTCAAGATAATAGTGAATAATCTTTGAGATTCTGAGAAAGACGAATAAAAAGCCACAGGAAATGGAAAGTGGTTATCAAAGTGAGGTGATAAAACATGCACTTATGGAGTCAACCAAGAAACCAAGGGATAGTTGTGAAACCAAAAGAAAAAACCAAATTTTTCTGCTAAGTAAAAATGCCAAGGAGAGAATAGAAAGCTTTAAGTAAGATAGGCAGTACCACAGGTAGTGTAATGACGTGAGTGAAGTTTAAACATGAATGGAACACAGGAGATTAAAAAGCTTAAGTAATATTGATAAATAGTGGAAGAATTGGAAAGAATTTAATGGAATTATCAGACTGTTTAAGACTTAATAAAATGAAAACTTGAAGTTTACTCAACTCAACTGAACCTAGAAACTTATAGGAATATTGAAGGAGGAGACAGAGAGCTTGCCACTTCTTTGCACATGTCCTCTAATATTGCTAGCAATGTGAATTAGTTATTGAAAATCCTGACAACGTTTTCTGGATTTTTTTCCCTGTCAGGCAAGCAGAGATGGAGCTTAGGGGGCATGGAAACAACTAGGACTGGGGAAATCAAGAATCAGAAGTCTCCTGTAGAGGAGTCAGAATATGGTAGCATGTGTGGTGTAAGGCGGGGGTCGGGGGTGCCTTTTCTTTCTAAAGACCAGTCCAGTGTGTCAGGGAACGGGAAATGTCAACCTAACTGCCAAGAAAACCTCAGAGCCTTCTCTGTGCATATCCCAAGTATTTCTTGAAACTTTATTAAGTACCAGATACCATGATAGGCTCGGTAGAAAGGTTATGGATAAGACAAATTTGGTCCTTGCCCTTAAGGAGTTCATAGCCAAGTGGGAAGTACAGGTAAATGGTTTAATGAATGTTGTAATAAAAGAGAGGGACAGTGTGCTAGGAATTAGAGAAGGCACCTAACATGGACATAGTGAGTTGGGGAAAGCTTCCTGGAGCAAATGATCTCTAAGCTTAGACATGAAAAAGTGTAAGTAGAAGTCAGCCACGCGAAGTGTGAAAAAGAGAACTTGCTTGTTTCCAAGATTACATCATACCATGTGTTCACTGCCTTTGTGTAGCAGGGGTCTGGCACACAAGAAGTCCTCATAAATGGCAGTTTTTAAAATGTTATTGTTGCTGGTTATAGGTATTGGCCAGACAGAACTTTTCCTGTATAAGGCAACACACATGACACAATTTTTCCATAAACATGAATGATAGAATTCTATATTAAAATTCAATTGTCTATTATTTAACCAGCCTATAAAATACTGATTTTCTCATTGTGATTCGTTTTTGCTTGTAGAAGAAAGTTGTAGAGCATATCATATACTGTGATCTCTCCATATAAGGAAAATATAACATCGAATCAGGATAATATAACTTGCAGAAATCGTAGAAGTCATCTGATCCAGTCCTCCCCTTTCACATGAAAGAAAATGGTTAGCCATTTGTTCAAAGTAACAATATTATTGGTTATTGGCAGAGATAAGACAAAAAAAAGCAGGTGTTCTGACCAACAGTTCAGTATTCATTTCCTTTAAACCACATTGCCACTTATCATAGAATTTTTCATGTACTCGCCTTTGTTGTAAAATTGTGTTAATATTGTTACCTTGATGTTAATTTCCGTTATTACCTTTGAAGTTTTTTTTGTTTTTTTTTTTTTTTACCTTTTTTTTTTTTACCTTTGAAGTTTTGATGGGCTTTGTTTTTTGTTTTTCTAGTACTTTATTTACTCTGAGAATATATGTGTTTATTAATTTCAAGCAAAGAATACATGTAATGCTACTAACCATTTTCATCTTAAATGCTTTATTATTTGCAATAGATGAACATTTTAAGCTCCATTTGTTCTTTGTTAGGTTAAGGTTTCATTCAGACTGTACCTTTGGCAGGAACATTAAAGTATTAACTAAAGACCTGGAAAAATTTCCTGTAGTTAATAATCTAAATAATGCTCTCCTTACAACATGCTCCTGACTGCCACTGTGGTAATGTTCTTGCATGGTTATTATTGCTGCACAGTTGCTGAACAGTTATGCTCACATGCTCTATTTAAAGCTATATAATTAACAAACCCTTTAAAATAAAACCACTAAAATGTTCTTCTGGACTATTCTTCCTTTTACTCACTGTTTGCTCAAAAGTCTTCTATACTTCAGCCTATTGTGATAATATTGATTCCTTTGCCCACCTGCCAGCTTTCTTATTCTTGGGCATCTCAAAAATACAATAATTGGGTATCATTCTCTCCACATGGGAGCCATCAAAATCCCATGACTGCCTCTGGGGATCCATGGGATAAGGATTTTTTTTCAATGACACCCTTTTCCTACCAGATTCTTCACCATGTCCATTGTGCATTCTGAAAAGCCCTGTTTACCTTACTGCCTGGAAACTGATTGCTGCAGAGCTGGTTTCTTGTCAAGATCTCACAACTCTAGCTGCATAGGATATAATGCTACTCCAACAACCTTCTCTTCTTTTACTCTTTACCTTTTATTTTTGAGTATGGTTATAATTACAGATGATATTGTGAGTTATTGATTTCAAGCAAACTCTAAGTGTCCCTGACCATTTTTGTATTCCATTAAGTGGAGCAATTTAGTTTCTTTTCTTTAAAAAGAACACACGATTTTATTGGGCAGCCCGGGTGGCTCAGCGGTTTAGCGCCGCCTTCAGCCCAGGGTGTGATCGTGGAGACCCCGGATAGAGTCCCACGTCGGGCTCCCTACATGGAGTCGGCTTCTCCCTGTGGTTGTGTCTCTGCCTCTCTCACAAGTAAATAAAATCTTTTTTTTTTTTTTTTTTTTTTTTTTACTGAAGGCAGACACTAAACCACTGAGCTACCTGGGCTGCCCCAGTAATTTAGTTTCTAAAGGTTGATGCTGACTTGCTCAAGAGTCTTTTCCCCAGAATTTCATACATACATCTGTTGCTTGACATCTTAACCCATTGGCTTTTGGTTACTGAACTTCCTTTTATTTTACAATTCTTCAGAGTGTTTGTCACATTTAAAAATCTACCATATGGGAGTCCCTGCGTGGAACAGCGGTTTAGCGCCTGCCTTTGGCCCAGGGGGCGATCCTGGGGTCCCGGGATGGAGTCCCGTGTCGGGCTCCCTGCATGGAGCCTGCTTCTCCCTCTGTCTGTGTCTCTGCCTCTCTCTTTCTATCATAAATAAATAAATATTTTTAAAAATCTACCATAGCCTCTTATGGCACAGTTTTTACTTATGTAGATTTAATATGAACTTAACCAGTTAAAAAACTTAAAAAACTACCATAATATTTTTTCTGGAGAACATAAGAAACATCATTTAGATTCGCAAATGACAAGGAAGGGTAAATTGGCTAAATTGATGGGTAAAATGGGTTGCCTTAGTTTTATTGGTATTATTATTATTATTATTATTATTATTATTATTTTGCTATACTTGTCTTTAGAAATAGGAATCTTTTCCAGTTATAGATATTTGCTTATGTGCAGGCTTCATTAAATATTATATCACATATGTAATGGCTATTCAATGATAATTCCCATAAGTTAGTCTTAAGAAGAGTAGTTCTAAAATCCAAGCTTCTTTCTATTGAAATTTATAAAAATAGCCTTAGTACTCAGAAAGGCTAAATGTATGCTACTTTTCTTTTCATTAGGTGAGTGTGTCTCAAATCTCCCTTTCAACTGTGTGAGAACCTTGAGACTACAATATTTTATTACATAAAACTCTTTGGACATACATTATATTTTATGGTTTATTTATTTTTACAAAGTTTTTAGTGTGGAAAAATTTAAACATAAACAAGTCTATTATCACTCAATGTCAACAGTTATCAATTCATTAGTCAAATTTGTCTCATCTGTACAATTACCTATGACCATTGGGTAAGAGTGAGCAAATCCCCAGACATCATACAATTTGATCTATTAATATTTTGATATATATCTTAAAATCAAAAAGACTCTTTAAAGAAGCATAACTAGGGGTGCTTGGGTGGCTCAGTCAGTTGAGCTTCTGACTCTTAATTTCAGTTCAGATCATGATCTTGGGGTTGTGGGGCCAGGCCCCTGGTTGGACTCCACACTCAGCGTGTTTGCCCCTCTCCTCTTTCTCTAAGATAAATAAATGGATAGATCTTTTAAAAAGTAAATAATAAAAATTAAAAAAGCATAACTATATTAAAATCATACCTAAAAATTTCAACAATATTTTCTTAATAGTATCAACTAACTAATCAATATTAAAATATTTTTGTTTTGTAATTTATTTTTTCATTAATTTTACTCAAATAAAAGCCAAATATAATCTACATAGTGCATCTGATTGATATGTTTCTTAAATCTCTTAATCCATAGTTCTCCTTCCTTTTTTCTTGTAATTGTTAAATTCCTTTAAAGTTTTTCAAATTTTAGGGGATCCCCTGGTGGCTCAGTGGTTTAGCACCTGCCTTCAGCCCAGGGCATGATCCTGGAGTCCCAGGATCGAGTCCCACCATTAGGCTCCCTGCATGGAACCTGCTTCTCCCTCTGCCTGTGTGTTTGCCTCTCTCTCTCTCACTCTCTCTCTCTCATGAAAAAATAAATAAAATATTTTTTAAAAAAAGTTTTTCAAATTTTAGTTTTGCTGATTGTATCCCCATACTATTGTTTAATATATTTCTCCATTAGCTGAATTTCCTGTAACCTGATAGATAGGTCTAGAGATTTGATGATATTCATTTTTAGTTTTTGGTAGGAATACTTCAAGGAAGGTTGTATATTTCCATCAGGAAGCTAAAATATCTGCTTGTTCAGTGTGTTCAGTTGTTACCAGCCTGATTTTTCCAGCACAAAGTTTCCCATCTGCTATTAACGTGAAGTGTTTAGTAGCTATTGATGATCATAAACAAGGATTTATGATCCTTGTTTAATTAGATGTTACAAAATGGTATATTCTAGTGCCTTGATTTCTTCTTCATTTATTAGGTTTTGTTTAAAAAGGTCTGTTTTGGTAAATTAAATAGAAGGTAATTATTGAGCATCTATGATGTGTTAGTACTCTGCTAGATGGTATGAGAGAGACAAAATACATGTGTATCATGGACCCTCCTGTAAATAAAAATTAAACATTATGCTCAAAATGATTAGAGAGAAGCTATGGTTTAGTAAGTGAAATAAGAAAAATGATCATGGGTTGAAGAATGTTTTATGGGAGATGTGGGACATGTACTGAGCCAAGGAGCATTCTATGAAATAGGGGGAAACTGAGGGTGTTCCAGGTAGGACAATAGTTTGGACCATACCATGAGGCTAAGAACAAAAATAGCCACATATTCACATAATGCAAGATTACACTTAGTTAAGTTAAAATGGGACACGGATTGTGAGTAAGAAAACTAAATTACTTAGGTCCTATTGGGATAAATTGGCATCACATCATGAACTCTGGTATTTTTCTCAATATATTTGGCAGATAGACTTTGGGTGATCTAGGAACCTACTGTGAAGTGGCCTAGGGAAATTCAATACTTTAGAAATTGATTTGTCATAAGTAAAACTCATCTAATCTTAAGAAATATAAGGTAGCCCAAGTCAGATATAAAATGTATAGAATTAGTTATTTTGATAGGTATATACAGTAATAAAAAAAATACAAACTACTTGTGGTTCCATAGGACAACCCAGGATATTTGAAAGAAGAAGCAGGTGCACAGGGATTGTGAAGCTGTGGTGGAATTAAAGATGTTGAATTTAATTTTTAAAAATACTGCATTTTGGGTGCACATGCAAATAGTAAAGGCTTTAAGCATTTTTTAGGATAGGATTGTAGGCAAAAAGACAAAGCTGATACTGTACATTTTAGTCAAACACAGAGAAGGATAGGTTAACTCATAGGAGACACACATAATAAGTATAGAGAGGCTGAGGTCAAAGAAAAAGTATAGCAATAGGGGCAGCTGGGTGGCTCAGTCAGTCGACCATCAGACTCATGAATTCAGCTCAGGGTCTCAGGGTCAGGAGATTGAGCCCCATGTTGGGCTCCGTGCCCAGCATGGAGTCTGCTTAAGATTGTTTCCCTTTCTCTCCCTCTGCTCTCTCACACCCCGCTCATGCTATCTCTCTCTTGCAAAAAAAGGATAGCAGTAGAGTTGAGGATGGAGAGTGGACACAGAGAACAGGAAAAGAAGAGAGTGCTATCCATCGATGGAGAAGCAGAGAGAACAATGTTGTGGGGCAGGAAGTAAAGATCTTTAATTGGGAAAAGATGGTCAACAGGCTAACATGATGTAGCAGCCTCACTAGCAGTACTTGATAGAACACTTGATTTTATTTTTTTAATTTTATTTATTTATTTATTTATTTATTTATTTATTTATTTATTTTGAACACTTGATTTTAATACAGTACGTTACAGATGGAAGATGGTTTATAGGAAGGAATGGTTTGGGAGTGGGAGATCAGGATGGAAAGCATGTGATCTTATTCTAGGAATGGGCTTCCAAAGAAGAAGGTGAATATAATGGCCAGGATATGCAGCAGATGGAGAAACCTAGGTGTGTCTGAAAACCAAGAGTCCGAATTTCCTTGTTTATTTTTTTTAAAGATTTTATTTATTTATTCCAGAAACAGAGAGAGAGGAAGACACACAGGCAGAGGGAAAAGCAGGCTCAATGCAGGGAGCCCGATGCTGGACTTGATCCCCAGGTCTCCAGGATCACACCCTGAGCTGAAGGTGGCGCTAAACCGCTGAGCTACCTGGGCTGCCCCCTTAATTATCTTTTTTTTTTTTTTTTGAAGATTTATTTATTTTAGGGAAAGAGAGTACATGTGAGCAGAGGGATGGGGAGAGGAAGGGGGAGAAAAGCAGACTCCTCACTGACCATGGAGCCCCTCTCAAGGTTCCATCTCACAACCCTGAGATCATGACTTGAGCTGTAATCAAGAGTTGGGATTGAGCCACCCAGGCACCCCTCTTGATTATTTTGATAAATAGGGGAAAGTATATTTTTAGAAAACAAACTTTGAAAAATGAAAACTTTCATGAAATGATGTTATTCAGAGATAAAGAGATAATCAGTATTATTATTTTGGTAAACTTCCTTCCAAGTCTTTTCCTATGTATAGATACAGAGATGATATTTTATATTAAGGAGATCATACTACTAATGTATGCATGCTACTTGTAAAAGCATGTGCTTTTTTTCATCTAATAATATGTTGTAGACATTTTTAATGTCAGTGAATATAGTTATAGACTATTCTTTTTCAATGGAAGTCATTACATGAGGGTACCATAATTAATTTAAGCCACCTCCTGTTGCCAGACACTGAGGCTCTTTCTAATTTTTCTATTTAAGCACTATAGTGAACATTCCTGTGGATATACTTTTGTGCACTTATCTAATTGATCACCTTTGAATAACGTCCCCAAAATGTGGTTGTGAGTCAAAGGCTATGCACATTTTATATTGTGATATATATTTATTTACATATTGCCTGGTGTCATTTAGAAGTACAGAACCAATTATGCTTCTACCAGTAATACCTGTCAGTACCCAGAAAGTTCTTTTAAATGTCTTAAAATTTTTCTTCACCTTTATTCAGGCTCATTTCCCTCACTTATGATATAGGAAGGATGAAAATATAACAGTGGTTCTTAAATTATTTAGGATCTTAGTATCATTTGAGAATTTTTGAAAACTGTTGACCAGAAACTAGAACTGTTGTTACAGAAAAACACCTATGCAAAAACAAAAATTTTTACATACTGTTTATGAGAATTCATAGATTTTTTAAGTCAATTCACAGACTCTTTAGGGTCTCAGGCCATGAATCTAAATGAAAAATCCCTGAATGAGATGATTTTAAAGTTGCTTTCTCATTTTATCACTAATACACACATCTTGCATATACATCATGCACATATTAGTCATATGCACACAGAATTTTAATGTGTATTTGGAAAACCTTTGCTTGATATAGTATGTAGTCTTATTATGTCTGCAAAATCACTTGAGTGGGTATAGTTATTGGAATGAATTTCCATTTATTTCAGGTTCTTCAATGGAGAGCCCACCAGGAAGAGGTAGCAAGACTGGAAATGGAAATTTCTGCCAGAAGAAGAGAAAAGGAGGAGGAGAAAGAGAAGCTATGGAAGGAGAAAGAATTGTTACAAAGAGCAGAGAAGAAAAAGAAAGTATGAAATCTGTTGCTCTGAATGTGTGAATGAATGCTTAGTTGTCTGATTCAGCTTTGACTGATCTTGGTGTTTGGCATGGAATCATCAGAGGCAGTTCTTAGAAAGATTCATAAGGTTCTAGTGGAGTCTTGCTTCAGTTCATTTAAGCTTCAAAGATTTGTGGACATGGAGGAGAATCCACTTTACTGACCTGCAGGATCACAGGTACTTGTAATTAGAAGAAATGCGGTAGGTAAAGAAAGGATGGGATTTATGACTTGTCAAGTCTTGTACTAAGTAGGGACATGCAAAGATAAGAGGATACTGGGATAGCATTTTGGTTGACTGCAGTGGAGCAACTGACTGTCAAGAGATGTCTTTGCTGATAAAATACATTGTACCAGAGTCAGAGCAATTCATGGAATACCAAAAGGCCTCTTCAAGAATTTACTTCTTGACTTGTTAGAGTGTTTGTTTTTCATTTGCTGATACAAATGCATCACTCTACTTTTGAGCAAATGTTTGCTTCCCACTTTTCAAAATATTAGTCACAACACTTATAAACAGCTTTAATGATTGCTGAAACTCTGTGGAAAAAAAAGTGAATTTGAGGCAAGATTTTAAAAATATATCTGGGATATTTATTTAGTTACTTGTGTTTGTTACACCACAAAAATGGATAAAATGAACACATTAGTACTCATCACCTAGCACTGAAATTGTTAATGTTTTTAATTCTTTATCAGACTTACTTTACAGATAAAGTTGAAGTCCTCTCTTGAGGATTTACTCTGTACCACTTCTTACCTCCTCAAAGTCAGACTCTATTATAAATTTTATTCCTATCTTTTCTGGCCATCTATTGCTTTTGACATCTTTTAAGGTATGGTTTGTGACTTTTGAATTTTTTTCATGATTACTCTCATATCACTCTGAGGCATGTACTTCTTCATTCAACCTTATATTTTTGAGATAGAGCTATGTGAATAAGCAGGAGACATAGTTCAGCCCTTCTCTGCTATAGCCTTCCCTGCTATAGACTGGTTCATTAGAGAAGTAGGCTGCCATTGGTCACTTCTCTTAGTGATTGACACTACATTTCTAAAGTTTTTTTTCTTGTTCGTGCTGTAGCAGCTGCCCTGTTCATGTGGACTGGGCATGTGTGCCTGGCTTTCTCTACGGTACACTGAGGAAGAGAATTACCATGTGATATGATTTGTATGCTTTCAATTTTATAAGAGTTTTTTTTAGTTTATAAGAATATTATAAAAATATTATCTTCTTTTTGACTTTTGCCAATCTGATGAATGTGAACAGTATCCTAGTGTTTTATTTTTTTCAAGATTTTGTTTATTTCTTCATGAGAGACAGAGACACAGGCAGAGGGAGAAGCAGGTTCTGTGCAGGGAGCCCAATGTGGGACTCGATCCCGGGACTCCAGGATCACATCCGAGTCGAAGGCAGGCGTTAAACCGCTGAGCCACCCAGGCATTCCTCCCCCTCTTAGTATTTTAAATTGGATTCATCTGATCACTTGTGAGATTAAAAATCCCCTCGTGTTCATTGGGCATTTTCTTCCTTTGTGCATTGCCAATTAGTACTTTTTGTTTGTCTCTTCTTTATTAATCTGTAGAAGTTCTTTATAAATTCTGGATACTCTTTCTTGTTGTCAGTTATATAGGTTCCGTATATTTTCTTTCATTGGTCCTCTGCCTTTAAATTTGGTCTATAGTGTCTGTAGTTTCACGGAAATTTAAAATGATCAAATAATCAAAGTTATTAAACTTTTTTCCTTTTTTGAATTGTGTTTTCCTTTATGAACCGTTACCTGATAGTGAGAGCATCTTTTTTTTTTTTAAGACTTTATTTATTTATTCATGGGAGACACAGAGAGAGAGGCAGAGACACAGGCAGAGGGAGAAGCAGGCTTCATGCCAGGAGCCCATGTGAGACTTGATCCTGGCATTCCAGGATCATGCTCTGAGCCTAAGGCAGACGCTCAACCACTGAGCCACCCAGGCGTCCCAGTAAGAGAATCTTTATGGAGAGTTTTGTTCACTTCTGCTTAGGGCCCTATACATTTTACTGGCCCAGGACCACGTGTGTTACCTGTGAGATTGGGAACCTATTCTGGGACCTTTCAGAGGGTGCTCATCTAGCACTCATGCACAGCACCAGCCTGGGATCTGCTCATGATCCCTTTTTCCCTCTGGTCCCAAGCAGAAAGTTAGCTCCCATGTCACTTTTCTGGGGAGTGGTCCTGGTGTGTCTTGTTCCCATTTTGTATACGGACAAGTCTTACAGGACTTTTTACTCTTTTTAGGTGGCACGATTTCAGCTCTCATGTACACAAATCTCACAGCTAATATTAAAGACCCAACCACCAGCTCCTCAGGTCTGTATCTGGCCCAGTTCTGCTCAGGGTCCTTTGGTTTTGGCTCCTTACTGCTCTTTGAGTTCTTTATCTTCAGGACTCTGTGTGTTTATGTGCTGTTGTGTTATAGTTTATCCAAAATTTCTATGTCAACTCAGACAAACTGACCAAAGTTCTGGCTACCTTTATATGTACCTCTAATCCAGACTCTCTTTGTTCTATTTTCTATGCTAGAAACAATTTTAGTTCTTTGGTGTTTAACAGCAGTTTGACAGAAACACACTTATAGTTTCTCAAGTCAGAAGCTCCCCCTGACTTGAGACTGATTGCTTTGTCAGCTGGTGCTCTGTTTTTCCTCATCTACTGTTTCACCTGCCTGGACTTCTCTTCTCAAAGTTAGCAGGTGTAGAGATAGAGAAACTATTCCATGTATAAAACCCCACCTAAGGATTTCTGAAAAACAAATCATCTTTGTCCTAATTCTTCTTCTCAGCAGTTTATCTTTTAGGGAATGACACTGTCTTTTTGCTGGAATAACATTTTAATTTGTATCTAGTGCCAAGGTTTACCCTGGTAGATGCCCAACTCTTTTCAAATTGACCTTTAAATTATTAGATCATTTTTTCTTCTGTGCTTTAAAACTTGAGTTGAATATAGCATTCACAGTTTTCATAGTTTTATCTCAAGACTCAAGGTAAGTTTTGATTCATAGGCTGTTTGGTGATAATGGCAATATTTCAGAAGCATCTCTCCACTTTTGAAATTATTGTCATGATAAAAGCAAAAGATAATGTCTTCCCATAAACCAACCCTGGAAGCTATTGTAAGAAACAAAACTACTGTGCTAGGTGAACCTTTAAATGCCTGATATGTAATATTGGTCCCAGTACCACCCTTTCACTAGATGTAGATTTTGGATGGCTTGAACAACATAAAAACTATTCTGCATCACAGAGTTTTAGGAGGTTTTTTGCTGCTTGATGGCTGGAGTTCTATGGGGTCAAAGCAAAGATAGTTACAGCCTCACTCCCAAAATAGAGACTTCAAGCAAAGCTTACATTAAAAGGAGACCTATTCCTTCCTTGCTCTAGCATGTTACAAATTTTCTCCCAGTTTTACTAGTTCTTAATCCAGCATTGAAGCCTCCACGTTGTACAGCTAAGAGATGGGAAGCATTATCAGGAAAGTCAGAATAACTTCACCAGCCATGGCCCATCAGCCATGTGACCTTCAGTCTTACCTCAGAGATGTTTCTGGGGAGAAATCTATCATTTTGTGGTCTCTTAACCTCAAGTAACATCATATCAGTAAATATCAATAGACCCAGACTTCAGTAGAACCTTGGCATTTAGGTGGTCCCCCTTGTCCTCAAGTGATATGGCAAATACTCAGAATTATATTCTTCCACAGATAACCAGAGGAGAGCAGAAACAGTCTAAAATAAAAGAAGGTAGGCTATCATAAACAGAATGCAGGCTAGAAGGCTAGAACAGTACTGCTTTCCAGAAGATTCAAGAAGCTCTGTGTTTAGGAGGGAATACAGAGTATCTTTTCAATTCAGATCAAAGCTATTCTCTCAGTGTGGGAATCTGTGGGTTCCTATGAGAACAATTTATCATGAAATCCCTTACCCAGGTTTCTTTTTCTTTCTTCTTCTTCTTCTTCTTCTTTCTTCTTCTTCTTCTTCTTCTTCTTCTTCTTCTTCTTCTTCTTCTTCTTCTTCTTCTTCTTCTTCTTCTTCTTCTTCTTCTTCTTCTTCTTCTTCTTCTTCTTTTTTTTAACCCAGTGTTTCTTAATCTAATAATGTACTGATCTAAAGAGCTAAGAATGGTGGGGGTGGGGAGGTAGACATAGAGAATGATAAAAAAATGAATTCCCAGACTATAAACTCTACTTCTTCAGGATTGTTGGGACTTAAAGGGGGCTAATGAATAACACCTGTGATAGGTAGGCTTCTAAGATGAGCCCCAAAATTTCCTGCCCTCCTGGGATACATATCCTATATAATCACCAGGACTATAACTTCTGTGGGTTAGGTTATATTATATGGCACAGATAACCCCGAGAAAGGGAGATTACCTGTAAGAGCTTGGCCTAATCACATGGGCCTTTTAAAAGTACGGAGTTTTCTTTGGCTGATGACCCACAAGAGGGGTCATCAGAGATTTAAAGCATGAAAAAGCCATGACTCAATATTTTGGCTTGAAGATAAGGAAGTCACATGGCAAGGAATATGTGTAGACTCTAGTGGCTGAGAGTGGCCCTGGCCGATAGCCAGAAGGGAAATGGGAACCTGTAACCTATGGTTCTGCAACTGTAAGGAACTGAATTCTGCCAAAAACAAGAATAAGCTTGGAAGCATAATTTCCTCTAAAGCTTCCATATTAGAACTCAGTTTTGTCAGCACCTTGATTTCATTCTTGTGATGTCATGGGCAGAGAGCCAGGTATGCCATGTCGGACTTCTGAGTTATAGGAGTCTGAGCTCACTTATAAGTGAGTGGTTTTAAACTGCTAAATTTGTGGTAATTTCTTACAGAGCAATTAAAAAACTAGTACAGTTTTTGGTATCCAGAAGTGAATTGTTGCCATAACAAATACCTGAAAATGTGGAAGTAGCTTTGGAATTGGGAAGTGAGAAGAAGCAGGAAGAATTTTAGGAACATGATAGGAAAAGGACTAGAATGCCTTGAACTAATTTAGTAAAAATATGGATGTTAAAGATGTGGCTGCTGAGTCTCAGAAGGAAGTGATGAACATACTCTTGAAAACTGGGGAAAGGAGGGTCACTGCTAGGTGGTGACAAGGAGCCTAAGGAATTAATTCTGTGCTGCAGTTAGGTGGAGAACATTCCTGAGTAATGAACTTCATATGTGATGAGCTATAAGATTTCCGAAGTGTTGAAGATGCCACTAGGGTTTATTGCTACTTATAGTAAAAAGAAGAGATTTGATGCTCTGGGAAATTCTCAGCCTATCTAAGTGGCAAACAGCTCCAGAGTTAAGAGATTATTGCCATCATCATGCCATACAGAAAAGGCTGAAAGTGTGAATATACAACCCTTTGTTATAGCCTTGCAAAGATCACAGGATCAGAGTATTCAGTCATATAAAAGACCCTTCCAAGAGATTAAGACTGTTTCTCATAGATTTCAAATTAGAGAGACTCTGGAAGTTTAAGAGTGATTTCTCTCAGCCACTTCAATAGAAAACCAAGAGAGAGAGAGAGAGAGAAAGGATTATCTCAAAAAGACCTGTGGTTGTGTGGCTTTTGTCTAATGGAATGAAATCCCCATAAAATCTGCAAAGGCTCACTTGGTTCTTGAGAAAATTTTATCAGAAACACTGCCAGCTTGGACTGAAAAGGACAGAGTGAATATGAAATGAAAGGAAGCTCATGGACCTCCCAAAATTCTCATGGCAGGAAACAGGCTGATAAAACTACTCAGAGACTTGGCATTTCTAATACTTCCACCACTAGACCAAACCCACCCATCTAGGCTCAGGTAAAGTTACTTCTCACTTCTCACCACCTTATTATACATAGAATAGTTGTATCAGCTCCCAATAGGATATATTGACAGTAAAACTGTGTATAAACCCAAGGGGGTCACTAAAGGTCCAAATAGGATGATCGTTTATCCATGTGTTTATTCATTTATTCAATAAGTGTGTACCAAGTGTCTTCAATGTGAGACACATTATACACAATCCTTCATGCAATTCTAAGAGGTCACCCTACTCAAACAGAAATTGCCCCTTTTCTGGTATCTATCTATCTATCTATCTATCTATCTATCTAAGTAGGCTCCACACTCAGCATGGAGTCCAGTGTCAAGCCTAAACTCATGACCCTTAGAGATCAAGACCTGAGCTGAGATCAAAAGTTGGACACTTAACCAACTGAGTCACCCAGGCACCAGTCTGGTATCTTTTTAAAGGGCTGTGTTTACCTGCTCCACCACGAAGATAATATGTAATTCTTGGTTAGGTTAGTAGAAGCTCTTACTAATAATACAAAAGGGTTTCTTTTAGCTTTAAATTTTATAAAAAAATAAATAAATAAATTTTATGAGTAGACCAAAAAGAAAAATTAAATAGAGAAAAATTAAAAATACAAAATGGACTATATGGAGTTTACAATTAAATTATGACTACATAAGTAAATTAAGTATTTATGCATATATACACAGTATTTACAAATGGATATACTTGTGTATGTACATATGCACACACATAATTACAATGTGACTTTCCCAGTTCTCTCAGTGGTACTGATAGCCTAAGGAGTTTAGGATAGTGCCTTTGCCTTCATTCATGTCGGGATCTCCTCTTCTCTTATTTCCTGGTCCTGTATCAGCAAACCATACTTTGGGTATCTATCCTCATGATGGCCCATGCTAGCCTGATTGCTTCCTAGTGTGAATCCTCTTATGCCAATAAGTTATTAGTTTTGCTATAATTGATCAAAGTTCAGGCCTTAGTGTATGAACATTTTGCCCTGCCTGACTCCAATAAGGTTCACCAACTCTCTATTAATTTTTTTTTTGTTTAGGCTTTTAATTGCTACTGTATGCATTTGTGCCCTGAACTGCAGGACATAGAACTGTCCTACGCAATTTCTTTCAAATGCCTGTGACTGCTTGCCTTTCATTTCCAGTGAATTCTCTGCTATTGCAGAGGGAAGGTGATATAGATTTGAGGATTTAGGTAGTGGGATAAAGAGCCTTTAAGATAAGAACACTACCTGGAAAACATCCCCTGGTTAAAAGAACAGCGCACATGCGCGCGCGCGTGTGTGTGTGTATGTGTGTGTAAAAGAGAGATAGTGATCTAACTGGATCCCATTGAGGCTAAAATGACTTAAGATATAAATATTGTAAATGTATTTAATGTATCACTAGGGACCAACTGAACTGTGAACTTACAAAAAACATGGCAGCACTCAGCAGCATAGTAATGCAATGACATTCAGGTGATCTAAAATGAGCTTAGAGCACTTTTTTACATTTTCATAAAATGGAGAATATAGAATATAAAAATTCTGATTGATGCCTTGGACCTTAAAAATATGTCTTTGAAACTCTCTGAACTCCAGTTTGATCTCTGCTTTAACATACTCCCACTTAAATTTCTCACTTGCAAACATCCTCTCTTTAAAGGAACCACCTGCCACTAAAGCCAAAGTATCACCATCTGGCTAAGGCCCAGTCTGTTGAACTACCTCCCAGTTCTCTCAATTACTAACTCCCAGAAGTGTAAAGTTGCACTCTTGTGAAAAGGGGTGATTGTCTTTTAATTATTGGTCTTTTTGTTTGGGAGTCTGATGAAATACCACAAATGAGGGAGCTATAAAACCTAATGAGTAAAGTAACTATCAGGATATTATAATAGTTAGAAGAAGAAGATAGTGAATGTATATTTTTTGTAAAAATGACTCCAAATAAATTGGGTTCAGTTTATTATTTTCTGAATTTTTAATCCTAGCCCTCTGAATAATATTATTTAAGTAAAGAAATTAATGTAATATGGGAGGTTTAATTATCCAAAAGAAATCAAAGATCATATAATTTTAAAATATTCATAATGTTCCTGATTTTGTTATTAAAGTTTAGAAATGGACATTAACTTAAGCTTATTAATTAACTGATTCTAACATTTCAATATGAGACTGAATGTACATTCAAATGCACAATTATCAATCAACAGGTGACATGAAGGTAGGGATGGTAGTCCAAGCAGCTCACTTTTCTAGTTTCAACTGTCTTTTAAAAATTAACATCTCTAGGTGATGTCACCAGGATGGTGACATAAGTCATTCTTGATTTCATTCCCACTCAGATAAAGAATTAACATCTCTTCAAGACAGCACTGGGAGAATTCTAGAACATGAGGGTGAGGCTGAAGCTGGCCCCTGTACCAGACACCACATACTGCATGGGAAGAGTAAGAAAAGGGGCTATACATTGACACTGCATTAATCCTCCACCCAGAACAGTGTAGCATCACACAAAGAGGTCTCCCTTAAGCCTCCAGTTCCTCCAGTGGAAAAAGGCCAGGGGCGATGACCAGCTTCCCCTAGCATTTTGAATCACTTTGTGGGAGTCCCTCCTCTTCTCTCATACAACAGGGATTGCAGGGCAATCTGCAGGGGCCCAGCTATTAGGGATCTGTAATGGAGAAGGCTGAAGATGGGGCTTGCAACAACCAGCACACAGATCTTGGCAAACTGAGTTTGTACCCACAGTGTCCAAATAGTAATCACAAGAGTAGTTTTGCTCATCTGCGGCATCAAGTTGTGGATGCAGATCTGCCTAATTTGGATCCTCAGATAGGAGTTTTGCCCACCCTGGAGCCTAGTTTGCCCATGTCCAGTCATGGTGCTGAGTCATAGCCTCACCCACTGTGGAAAGTGCCATCCAGTCCCCTTTAACCAGAAGGGGTTGTAACAGTTTCTTGGAGCTGTGTGGTCCAGTGACACTTAAATTAAAAGGTGAGAGGACAAAACTGATAGCCCCCAGAGCAGAGCCACAGGGCATGGAAGCTTCCTATGCTATGCATAGGTAGGGGGAATAATTCATTGACAAGTCTGAGGATAGGTCCCAGACCTTCTCCAGTAGAGATCCTGTTTGGGCATTTGAGTGTAGCCAGGAGCATCCCTTCCTTCATATTCAGGCAAGGGAGCTGAGACACAGGCCTACCTACTGAGGAGAGTGTCGTCCAGCTTCATCTGACCAGAGGTAAAAAAACCCTGAAAGCTGTGTGGTCCAGTGGTACTCAAGTTGAGAGAAGGGCAGCAGAGCTGATAGTTTACAGAGCAAAGGCAGTAGTCAGGGAACTTGGGGGGAGGTTGTCTTCATTAAGACAACACACAAAAGCAGTTTTAGAACTGCTCTTCCATTCTGCCAGCAGGGGATTTAATTCATTACCCTGCTTATTGGTGAATATAACCTTTAGCCTGTCCAGCTAGGGAACTTAACCAGAGCACCTGAGAAGTTGCATAGATGATTCAACAGCTCTTCACATAGTGGCACTTGAACAGAGAGCACAGCCTATGGCTTCCCTCATCTGCAGAACAAACTGGTGGCCTCACCTGACCAGGGAATTCAGTGCACAGTCAGGCCTGATTTGGTTTCCCAGACAGTGAGTAGAACAGACCTTGGGCCATGTCCTGCTGTTCTGACAGTGCAGGGAAACTAATTCATAGCTTCATCTATTACTGAATATCATATCCAGTCCCAACCATCTAGTAAGCCTGACCAGAGAATTCAAACAACTGTGGAGCCCATCCTACAGCTTCACTTGTATAGAAAACCAAGCTAGCAGTCCTATTTAAATGTTCTCAGTCAATGGCATATCCCCATCCCTGTCCTCAGAGCTTGAATATTTCCCTCACCCCAAAATAGGCCATAACAGTAAGCCCCACCTACCCAAAGACATTATCAGCAGACACACCCAGAAACCCAAACTGAGCCTACTGGTGAAAAACTGTTCCTGCCAAAGCAAAGCTGTAAAGTCTGTAAGAGGAGCTCCATGACTAAAATGCACAGAAACCAACATAAGGAATCAGATAAATATGATACCACCAAAAGGAACTAATAAAATTCTTATAACTTACCCTAAAGATAGTGAGATCTATGAACTCTCAAAGAAATTCAGAATATGGGCAGCCCCGGTGGCTCAGTGGTTTAGCGCCACATTCGGCCCTGGGTGTGATCTTGGGGACCTGGGATCGAGTCCCATGTCAGGCTCCCTGCTTGGAGCCTGCTTCTCCCTTGGCCTGTGTCTCTGCCTCTCTCTCTCTGGGTGTGTCTCATGGATAAATAAATAAAATCTTAAAAAAAGAAAGAAATTCAGAATAATCCTTTTAAGGAAGTTTAGTGAAGTGCAAGAAAATGCAGACAACTAAATAAAATTAGGAAAACAGTACATAAACAAAATGAGAAGTTCAACAAGGATATGGCAACCATCAAAAAAAACAACAAGAACAAAAACAAAAAACCCAAACCAAACAAAAAGAAATCTTTAAGTTGAACTTAACTGAACTGAAAAATTCAACAGAGTTTCAGAAGTAGACTCAACCATTCAGAAGAAAGATTCAGCAACTGAGAGGATAAGACATTAGAAAACTTAGAGGAGAAAAAGAAAAAAGAGGAAGAATAATTACACTTATAATAATTATAATTTATAATAATATAATAATTCACATAGGAATTTCAGAATGAAAATAGAAAAAGGACAGAAAATATATTTAAAGCAATAATGGCTAAAAACTTCTCAAATCTTGGGAGAGAAATGAACATCCAGATCCATGAGTACCAAAAGACCTCAAAAAGATTTAACCAAATAGGGATACATTAAGATGAACTTTAAGAGCAGTGTAAAAAAAAAAAAAAAAGTTACATATAAGGAGACCCCTATAAGAGCATCAGTGGATTTTTCAGCACAAACATTTTAGGCCAGGAGACAATTGGATAACATTCAAAAAATTGAAAGAAAATGGAAAATGGTGGGTATTTGTCGTTTGTAATGGCTAAGAAATATTCTATTGTATACATAGACCACAGCTTCTTTATCCATTCATCTTTCAATAGACACCAAGACTCCTTCCACAGTTTGGCTATTGTGGACATTGCTGCTATAAACATCAGGGTGCAGGTGTTCCGGCATTTCACTGCATCTGTATCTTTGGGGTAAATCCCCAGCAGTGCAATTGATGGGTGGTAGGGCAGTTCTATTTTTAACTCTTTGAGGAACCTCCACACAGTTTTCCAGAGAGGCTGCACCAGTTCATATTCCCAGCAACAGTGCAAGAGGGTTCCCCTTTCTCCACATCCTCTCCAACATTTGTTATTTCCTGTCTTGTTAATTTTCAACATTCTCACTGGTGTGAGTTGGTATCTCATTGTGGTTTTGATTTGTGTTTTCCTGATGGCCAGTGATGCGGAGCATTATGCTGAGTGAAATAAGTCAATCGGAGAAGGACAAACATTATATGGTCTCATTCATTTGGGAAATATAAAAATTAATGAGGGGGAATAAAGAGGAAAGGAGTGAAAATATCAGTGAGGGTGACAAAACATGGGAGACACCTAACTCTGGGAAACAAACAAGGGGTAGTAGAAAGGGAGGTGGGCAGGGGGTTGGGGTGACTGGGTGATGGGCACTGAGGGAGATACTTGGCAGGATGAGCCCTGGGTGTTATTTTATATGTTGGCAAATTGAACTCCAATTAAAAAAAAGAAAAGAAAAAAATTGAAAGAAAATAACTGTCAATCAAGAATTTTATACTCAGTGGTACTGTCCTTCAGAAATGAAGGAAGAATAAAGACTCCCAAACAACAAAAGCTGAGGAAATTCATTACTACAACACTTGTCTTACAAGAAATACTAAAGAGAGTTCTTGAGTGGGAGTAAAATAATGCTAATTAACATCATAAAAACACAAAATAGCATAAATTTCACTGGTAATGGTAAATATATAGTCATTGTTAGATTCTGCAATATTGTAATAGTGGTACATAACTCACAATTCTAGTTTATGAGTTAAAAAAAGAACATGGAAAAAATAATCAATACAATGATCTTTTATTACACAATGCAAAGAAACACGTGTCAATTGTAACAGCAATAACCTAAAATATGAAAGGGGAAAAGAAGTAAATGTGTAAAATATATTCTATTGAAGTTAAGTTGTTATATACTTTAATATATTTTTTGATAAACCTTATGGTAACCACAAAGGAAGATCTTGTAGTAATTACCAAAAAATATGATAAAGAAGTCAAAGTATATCAATACCGAAAGATATCAAAACTTAAAATAAATGACAGATAAGAAACAAGGAAAAATGGAGCTACAAAATAAACAGAAAACAATTAACAAAATAGCAATAATAAGTTCTTACCTATCAAAAATTAGTTTAAATGTAAACAGATTAAATTCCACAATCAAAAAACATACAATGGATGAATGGACTTAATAAAAAAACCAAAACCCCAGACCCAACAATATGCTGCTTGCAAAGACACTCTCTTTAGTCTTAAAGACAGACATAGACTGAAAATCAAGGGATGGATAGAGATGTTTCAAACAAATGGTAACCAAAGCCAACCAACCAATTAACAACAAAAAACTAAACAAAGCAAAATTCCAAAAGTAGCTATGTTTACATCAGATAAAATAGACTTTAAACTAAAAATAGTAAAAATATATAAAGAAGATCATTATTTAATGATAAAAGTTTTAAGACATGAAGATGATATAACTGTAAAGATTTATGTACCCAACATTGGAGTACCTAAATATGTAAAGTAAAAACTAACAGAGCTAAAAGGGGAAATAAACAGTAATACAATAATAGTTGGGCACTTTAATAGTCTAAACAATGGATAGCTTTCCAAATGGAGAATCAATAAGGAAACAGTGGATCTGAACAATACTGTAGACCAAATGGAACTAACAGACATACAAACGTTCTAGCCAACAACAGAATACACATTCTTAAATGCACATGGAACATTTTCTAAGATTTACCTTATATTAGGCCACAAAACAAGTCTTAGCAAATATAACAAGGCTAAAATTGTACCAAGTGTCTTCTCTGACCACAATGGCATGAAATTAGAAATCAATAACAAGAGGAAAACTGGAAAATTCATAAACACATGGATATTAAACAATACTCTCTTGAATAACTAATGGCTCAAAGAAGAAATTAAAGAGGAAATAGTGTTTCTTGAAACAAATGAAAATGGAAACTTATCAAGCCAGAACTTATGGGACATAGCAAAAGCTGTTTTTAGAGGGAAGTTCATAGCAATAAGTGCCTACATTAAGAAGAAATAGCCCAAGAAAACAACCTAACTCTACACCTCAAGCAACTAGAAAAAGAAAAACAAAATGAGCCCAAATTAGCAGAAGAAAGGAAATAATAAAGATTAGAGCATAATAAATGTAATAGAGAATAGAAAAATTAACAAACTAATAGTTCTTTGAAAAGATAAACAAAACTGACAAACCCCTTAAGTAGACTAACTAAAGAAAAAAAAGACCCAAATCAACAAAATTATAAACGAGTAAAGCAATATTACAACTGAAACCACAGATGAGAAAAGGACCTTCAGAGGCTACTACGAACATTTACATGCCAAAAAACTGGACAACTTAGGAGAAATGAGAAAATTCTTAGAAATATACGAATGACCTATATTGAATCAGAAAGAAATAGTAAATCTGGATAGACTAATTACTAGTAAGATTTTAAATCAGGAATAAAATATTTCCCAATAAAGAAAAGCTCAGAACTAGGTGGTTTCACTGTTGAATTTCAGTAAACATTTAAAGAACAATTAATACCAAACCTTCTCAAACTTTTCCCAAAAAATTGAAGAGGAGGGAACATTCAAAATTCATTTTTCAAGGCCTGATTCCTAAATCAGAAAAGGACACTACTAGAAAAGAAAACTGTAGGTCAATATCCCTGATGAATATAGATGACAAAATTCTCAATAAAATGCCAGTAAACTAAATTTAGCAACATGTTAAAAGTATCATTCACCATGATCAAGTGGGATTTATTTCTGGGATGCAAAGATGTTTAGCATATGCAAATTAACCAATGTGATACATCACATTAATAGAATGAAAGAAAAGGATTATATGATCACCTCAAAGGATGCATGAAAAGCACTCAGCAAAATCCATTCATTCATTCATGATAAAAACTCTCTTTTTAAAGATTTTACTTATTTATTTGACAGAGAAAGAAAGAACAAGTAAGGGGCAGGGAGAAGCAGACTCCCTGCTGAGCAGGGAGCCTGATACTGGGACTTGATCACAGGATCATGACCTGAACCGAAGGCAGATGCTAATCAATGAGCCATCCAGACACCCCTAATAAAAACTCTTAATCAGGCATAGAGAGAACATATCCCAACACAATAAAGGCCATATAAGCCAAGCTCATTGCTGGCATCATACTTAGTGGGTGAAAGGATGAAAGCTTTTCTAACATCAGGAACAGCACAGGATTCCCATTCTTACACTTGTATTCAACATAGTACTGGACATCCTAGCTAGAGCAATCAGGCAATGAAAGAGAGGAAGGAAGGAAGGAAGGAAGGAAGGAAGGAAGGAAGGAAGGAAGGAAGGAAGGAAGGAAGGAAGGAAGGAAGGGGTATCAGGATTAGAAGGGTAGAAGTAAAACTGTCTCTATTTGCAGATGATATTTTATATATAGAAAATCCTAGAGACTCAACCAAAAACTGTTTAATCAGTAAATTTAGTAAAGTTGCAGGATAAAAAATTAACATACAAAATTCAATAGCATTTCTGATCAGTAAAAAATAAAAATTTTTAAAAATAAAGAAATCAATCCCATTACAGTAGCATCAAAAGCATCAAAAACAATAAAATACTCAACAAATTTAAATAAGGAAGTGAAATATCTTCATGCTAAAAACTACAAGACACTAATGAAAGAAATTGAAGAAGACTCAATTAAATGGAAAGGTATCCCATGTTCATGGGTTAGAAGAAGCAATATTGTTGATATGTCAATGCTACTGAAAATCATCTATAAATTCAGTGCAATCACTATCAAAAATCCAATGGCATTTTTTACAGAAGTAGAAAAAACTCTTCTGAAATGTATATGGAACCACGGAAGACTCTGAAGAGCCAAGGAAATCCTAAGAAAGAGCAAAGCAGGAGGTATAATACTTCTTAATTTCAAGCTATATTATAACTATAGTCATCAAAACAGTATAGTACTGGCATTAAAAAATAGACAAATAGACTAATGGAACAAAATAGAAAGCCCAGAAATAAACCCAACTCTTTATGGTCAGTTAATACTTGATAAGAGAGCCATGAATACTCACTGAAGAAAACAGTCTCTTCAATAAATGTAGCTGGGATAATTGGATATTCACATGTAAAGAATGAAACTGGAACCATATATTATACCACTCACAAAAATTAACTCAAAATGGGTTGAAGAATTAAAAATAGGACCCGAAACTGTAAAACTCCTACAAGGAAGCATAGGAGCAAAGCTCCTTGACATGGATTTTAGGAATGATACCTGAAACACAAGCAACATAAAAATAAACAAGTGTGACTACATCAAACTAAAAAGCTTCTGCAATCAAAAGAAACCACCAATAAAATGAGAAGACAATGTATGCAATAGGAAAAAGTATTTGCAAAACATATATCTGAGAAGGGGTTAATAACCAAAATACATAAGGAATTCATAAAACTTAACAATAAAAACAAAAACAACCCAATTTAAAAATTAGGCATTTTTAAAGGATCTAAATAGACATTTCTATGAAGAAGGCATATAAAAGGCCACAGGGACATGAAAAGATGCTCAACATCACTAGTCATTAGGGAAATACAAATTAAAACCACAATGAGTTATCACCTAATGATCTTTATAATGGCCATCAACAAAAAGACAAGAGGTAGCAAACACTGGCATGGATGTGGGAAAAAGGGAACCTTTGTGCACTATTGGTAAAATTATGAATTGGTATAGCCATATGGGAAACAGTAGGGAGGATCATCAAAAATTAAAATAGAACTATCATATAATCCAGCAATTCCACTTTTGGGACTATATCCAAAGGTAGCAAAAACACTAACTCAAAAAGATATCTGCCACCCCCATATTCAAAGCAGCATTATTTACAGTAGTCAAGACATGGGAACAACCTAAGTATCCATCAATGGGTGAATGAAGAAGTCATGGTTTATGTACATATATATATATATAATGGAATATTATTCAGCCATTAAAACTGAGGAAATATACCATTTGCAACAACATGGATGGACCTTGAATGCATTATGCTAAAAAAATTAAGAGAAAGTGAAATCATTATGCTAAGTGTAGTCAGAGAAAGTAATTATGCTAAGTGAAATCAGAGAAAGGCAAATACTATGTGATCTCACTTATGTGTGCGATCTTAAAAAAAAAAAAACTTTGAAAAAAAGATTGGACTATGATCACAAGAGAGAGGGTGACAGGAGGGAAAAGTCGAGTAAGATTGTCCAATGGTACAAACTTCCAGTTATAAGATAAATGCATAACAGGTATTAATTGCACAATATGGTGACCATAGCTAACACTGCTGTATAGAAAGTTACGAGAGTAAATCTTAAGGATCCTCATCACAAGGAGAAAATTTTTTTCCCTTATTCTTTTCTTCTTTCTGTTTCTTTTTATTGTATCTATATGAGAAATTGGATGTTAGTTGGACCTATTTTGGTAATCATCCTACACTACATCATACAAAACAAACCATCATACGGTATGCCTTAAGCTTATACAAGGATGTATGCCAATTATTTCTCAATAAAACTTAGGTAAATAGTGGAGTTTTTTTACTAGGGCTTCTCTTTAAAAAGTAAAAACAAAAGTTGGTGAGAGAATCTTCCTACTCTTTGTCAGGGCGCAGTTTTAAGAAAAAGTCAGATGGAGAGGGAAAAAAAGCAGCCTGGGTCATCAAGAATCAGATATATGTTTCCTTGTAAGAGATTTTCCAATAGGCAGTTTTCAAAAAATTTTTAAAAATTAATTCCAGGTATTAATTTTTGGCTATATTTTCTTCCTACCTTTGGATTATTCATAGTGATTTGATTTAATTAACAGACATCTATAGAGTGCTTGCTTCATGCAAGGCACTGTTCTGTGTTCATTTAATCTTCTCAACAACCCTAAGGGTTAGGTACTAATATGATCTTCATTTTATCAAGAAAAAAATTGAGACACATAGAAGATACAGAATTTCCCCAAAGTCATACTGCCATAAAGAGATTCAGAATTTGAACCCAAGAAGCCTAACTCCACAGTCCATGATTCTAAACACTATGCTATGCTGTGCACCATTGTGATTGCGGTTTGCTGTTAATTTTGTGATTAACCAATTTTGAGAAAGCTCAGTTTTAAACTATTTAGGGTCATTTTCATGGCTTTGGTCCCATCCTAGTTTAGTTCAAAATTGTTAAATAGACAGGAAACTAATAATTTTTTTTTTTTGGAAACTGATAATTTTAAAACTCTTTAGTAGTCTGCCTACTAGGGAGTATTTGTTGTTCTATAGGTGCAAACAGTTTCACTGTGTCTGTCGCTTTACTCTTCTTAATATTCCCTGAGGATTTCTCTCCTTGGGAGAGAAATTTATAAGAAACCACACAATTATAGATTTTGTTACCCAAATTTTTATTTAAATTCCAGCTAGCTAGCACACAGTACAATATTAGTTCCAGGTGTAGAATTTGGTGATTCATCACTTACATATACCATTATAGTTTGATCATAGTTGAAGTGTCAAGTGTAAGATGTGTTATGAATGGATTAAGAAACGCCACCTTCATTGTTCTCTTGGTGAGTAGACTGAAGAAAATAATGATTTTGATGTGATTTTTTAATCTATCAATATCTCATTTAACAAGAATAGAATCTCCACAGGCTTCCAATATCACATCTACCAACCAATTAGAATTTGTACCCATTACCCACCTTCCCTTTTACAATGCATAAAGTATCTGTACTCCTTAGGCCAGCCCCTTCATTTAAGTGCTGCATCCCATCCCCTCTCTCCTATTCAAGGTCATCTCAATCTCTCTCCCACCACCACTTGTCTCTTCTCTTCTAGATCTTTTCTATTAACCTACAAATCATCCCATTATGACTTCTGTTTTAAAAATACTCTCCCTTGACCCCAGGCACCCTCCTGTAGAAAATGTACCATTCTATGACCTACACATTATCTCCAACTTCTTTCCACTCATTCTCTCATGGGCAATTTTGTCCCTCCAGTCTAGCAAAGCTGTGCTTACCAAGGTCATCATTGATCTTCATCTTGTTCATTCCAGGAGATCTCAGTCCTCACTTTACTTGAACTATTAAGATGGAAGTGATCACCACCTCCTCCTTGGAAAACTTGACACTTGGCTCCCAGGAAGCCATTCTCTCTCTCTGCTTTTATCTCCCTTTGTTTTTGACCTGACTGGTTTCTCCTTCCAATAAATTTGGATGGATCCTCCTCATCAGTCTAATTTCTTGGCCTGGGAGTACCCTGGGGGCTCCATCCTCTAAGCATATACACTTCCTAGGTGATCTCAATCAATGTGGTATTATTTAGATGTCATTTATAGGCTGACAAATACAATTAACATCCTGGTCTAGGCCTCTCTCCTGAACTCCAAATTCACACAGCCCACTGCCTCAAATCTAGTATGCCCAAAATGTATTCTTCTTTTTCCCTGTAGACCTACTCCTTCTCCAGTTTTTTTTTTTCTCAAAAAATGGAAACCTATTATCCCAATGCTCTAGCCAAAAGCCTTGGTATTATCTTTGACTCTTACTTTTCCCCTGCACATCTCCTACCAATACCCTCACCTATTGTCATAAATAAAAGGTTCTACCTTTTAAGTCAGAGCTATTATAATAACATCTTCATCCCTTAAATTTCTCTTCCTCCACCTTTTCCATTCCCATTCTCCTTCTCCTGGCTATTTTCCACACAGCAGTCAGAGAAGTGTTTTTAAAATTCATGTCAGATTATGTCAGTTCCTATAATCTGTGTCTGTTACATCTTATATCCTGCCACTTTTGCCCTCACTCATTCTGCGCAAGCCATACCAGCCTACTTCTTCCTCTTCCAAGACCCTGGTACAGGTCCCTGTAGGCTTCTGCTTTGGCTATTCCCACCGCCTGGAATACTGTCCTACCAGAGGTCTGTATAACTCACCCTCTCACTTCATTCAGGATCCCACTGCAGTATCATGTTATCAGAGAGAAAGTTCAACTTCAATGACCAAACTTCAAATAGCATCCTCCTTCCCTGTCACTCTGTCCATTTACCCTACTGTATTTTTTTCTTAGCATTTATCATTCCACCTGCCACCCATCTGTTTATTTATTGGCTGTTTTCTCTTTCTCTTCTAGAATGTAAGGCCCATAACAAAAGAGGGGTTTGTCTATTTTTATTGTTTTATCTCCAGTGCCTGGCACGAGGCACTCAACAAATATTAGTTGAATGAACGAATATAATGAACAAGCAGTATACAACTGTACTTTAAATCTGAGATATAGAGGAGAATATGCCAAGCTAGGAGGCCCTAACAAGGTGGATGACCTTGGGCAAGTTATGCAGCTTCTGAGGGGTTTGTGTCCTCAAATGTAAAATGAGGTGTTTGGATTAAATGATCGCTAAAATCACCTTAGCTCTAAGAAGTTATGATTGAATGACTCTGAGGTTTGATTACTTTTCACTTTTTACTCTCTGTGACACCTCAGGCTGTGAAATACAACATCCTCGGTATATATACTCCCTTCCTAATGAATAGTGAAAAGAGAGAAATTAAACAAGATTACAGACAAATTCATTTTAGCAATATCAACATATGACACGATCATTATGTAATATTTCAATGCTCAGAGTGAAAATAGACCTTACTTCTAAAGAAGACATGACAGTTATTTTTTAATCCACCTGGCATTTCAATTAGGAGGGAGATAACTAATGTGTTTACCCCAGAATACTTTCTTTGCTCATCATTGTTCTAAGGACATAAGACTACATCACAGCAGAAAACAGCTATTGCCAATTCAAGTAGACAGC
The DNA here is from genome assembly GCF_018345385.1 of Vulpes lagopus. Taxonomy (NCBI): domain Eukaryota; kingdom Metazoa; phylum Chordata; class Mammalia; order Carnivora; family Canidae; genus Vulpes; species Vulpes lagopus. The sequence continues at coordinate 83,489,821 of NC_054834.1, read as the reverse complement.
TCTGCTATGGAAAAATGCTCTCGTAAGTGAAAAAAGTGAACACCACCTAAAAGAGATTCATGTTACTTATTTATGCATATAGACATCACCTACTTCCAAGCAAATTATAATAAGAGGCATTAGTACTATTGTGCTGGACATCTCCTCCTTGGGTCATACCTACTCTCTATTCTTTCCTGTTGCCCAGGGAGTTGTCTTGTATAGCTTCCTTGCCCTCTGGGTTCTGGTTAGATTCAGCCAAAATGGTACACTGGAGGTGGGGATGAGAAAGGAGACTGATGTTGGGAGAGTTGTTTCCCCAGCTCCTAGCCCTGCAGAGTTGTGATAACCAGCTGCGTCCTCCACCAGAGTTCTCAGCTCCTGTCAGGTGGCCCTCCTCACACAGCTTTCTCTGACTCTGGTCAATGGGTGATAAAGCAGCCCAGCTATTGCATGATGTCTTATGATTGCCCTGAATTCCAACCCTCCTTTGTCAATTGTCCCCTTATTATATTCTTGATTTATTCTAATTTTGAGTGTGCCATCTGTTTCCTATTAAGAATCATTAAAATAGAAAATTAGTAAGAGAATGTAAGACAAAAAATTAAGAGGATGGGAATATAGTTATGTCAGCAAACCAAGACTAAAAAGGGGTGCTGTAATTGAACATGGTTAAAGTTAAAAGGAAGCATTTAGCTCTTATTTGCTAATAATAGACAACATCCCAGCACATCAGGAGCTGACAGCATGTACTGGGGGAGGGAGGCAAACCATGCAGTGGATAGCATTTTTAGTAGAACTGCTTTACAGAAGAATCTAAATCAATCCTCATATGATATTGCATCAACCTTTATAAGGCCTATGATATAAAATTAAACCATAGTCCTATGAAACTTTCTCTAGAAAGTGAAAATGATGCTGCATGCAAAGTGATAAAAAGTGAAAATGTTATTGTACAAGGATATGCAATATTCTTGTCATCTCACTTGGTATAGAAATAGAATTTGGAAACTTCAGGAATGAATAATAGTCATGTCCCTTAGATATTCCTTCTAACTATTGATTTTTCTTGGCCAGACTTAAAAAACATACTTTAATTGTAAAGTATTTATGTCCATTGTTGATACAAACAAGCACTCAAAATATAATACGATACACCCCAATTCCTAAACCAGCACCAAAAGAAAATTATTAACAGTGTCCTTATATTCCTTTTTCTATATACATGGGGATATATATATATATATATATATATATATACACACACACGTTTAACTTAGCTGGAATCATACTGCATATAATATTTTTAACCTATTTTTTAAAATTTATCAATAAATTGTATATTTTCTCCTGTTTTCCTACCACATAATTTTTAGAGTTTATATAGTATTTCATTATGGGAAATGTTGCATTTAATCAATTTCTTATTTTGGAATGTTAAATTATTTTCAACTTTTTGCCATTTTAAGGCTGTAATAAACATACCGATACCCAAATCTTTGCATATGTCCCTACTTTTTAATTCTTAAACTTTGTTTCTTTTCTTTTTTTTTCTTTTTTAGGATTTTATTTATGTATTCATGAGAGACACAGAGAGAGGCAGAGATATAGGCAGAGGAGAAGCAGGCTCCCTGCAGGGAGCCTGATGCGGGACTTGATCCAAATACCCCCAGATCACGACCTGAGTCAAAAGCAGATGCTCAACAACTGAGCCACCCAGGCCCTCTTAAACTTTGTTTCTTAATCCTTAAGGCTTTTGCGAGTGGTTTTCTTATTTATTCTTCAGAAAGTGTATGACAACCTACCCTCTTACCAATGGTGGATGTACTTGTTCATCAAGTTGGAGATTGGTGGCAAAAATATTCAAGTTTAGGGCACTGATACGGGGCTGTAATACAAATAGTCTGAATTGTGAACTGAAAGGAGATCTATTCAAATAACTAGGCAGGATGGTTGCAAATTTGACTTTCTATTTTGATTTCTTGCCCATATAGAGAGTTCAAAATATTTGCATAAAGAATGCCATGCAAAGTAATTCTTTTGGAGCCACAGTTTTATCAGAAGCTTCCTGGGTTGAAGCCCACAGAGCTGTCTGTACCACAGAGTATAGAAGAGATAATGTTGGCTGAAAGGTTTTGGGGATAGAGGTGACAAAGTGTCCATCTTTGGAAGAAAAAAAAGATCTTTAATCTGACTTTCATAGACAATCTGACTTAGAGAAATACCAAGCGCCCCAGGCTCTTTTGAAATTAAATGCACTTCCACCCCTACATGACTTAGGGGGTGGACTGCTGATTGTTTATTGTCTATTGTTATTGTCTAATTGGATGCTTTATTAATAGTTTTGGATTTATATAAGTTGAAATAAGTATTGTGTGCAATGTTGCTTTTCCATATCATTTCTCTCTGGATTCATTTAGCAGAGGTTTATCATGTATTTCTCATTTGCAAGAGGCAATACTAGATACAAATAAATACTATACTGTAAGGAATGTTCTTTACCTTTCAGAAATTCACACAAATGTATGAAAGAATTATATGATGAAATATAGATGCTTGTCAAATTGATTGCAGGGAATGTATCTAGTTAAGAATTATGACCTCCTTCTGCATGGGTCACTAAAACCTTTGAAATAATGACCTGGAAGCAAGGTATAGAAGCTTATTTGTTCAAGGATTCAACATCACACAGATTGCTTCAAGTCAGAAACCAAACTGTCTTCCTTCCATAATGTTTTAGTCCTAACTTTTTGCTTTCTATGTGTAAAAAAATTCTTATTTCATGCTGAATTATAATAATTCTTAGACTGAAGGAGTGAAAAATATAATTTAATGGATATGTACTATCAGTCCAAGTTTTTTAGAATTAAACTCTGAGGTACTCTAATGCTGTAAACATTGTTTCCTAGTGGAGTTTTTAATAGGAGAAATATTGTTTGGAAGATTAGAAAGGTAAAGTAGGATATAAAAATGATCTCAAGCTCTTTGAAAAGTTAGCATAGCATTATGTTGCAGAAAAATTATTTGGTTTATTTACACTTTTACTGGCTTAACTTCATCAAAATGAGCAAAATGTAGGACTATGGAAGGGGAACATCCAATATGAATCATAGATAAGAAGAAGAGATAGGGGCATAATTAGGGCCTGATTTCCCTATCATCGGAATGTTACAAGGATCACTCAAAAAGTGAAAAGCAGGGTGTTTGAAATCTGTGTCTCAACAAATGTCCCAAAGGGCTAGCTAAATATCCTTAGCCTTAACTTTAGCTTGAGGCATTCAAAGCCAATAATTCTTGACACATAGTTCCTGCTCCTATTAATTGACAAAAAGTGAATGGAACTGTCCTCAGGGAAGTGCTTAGTTCAGACTTTACCATCCTGCAAATAAAACTGCTGGCCCTGTTCCCATCCACAACTTTGTTATTCTCGGATGAGAGACCAGAAGAAGCTTCCACTCACCTAATCAATTAAGCCCTGTGTCAGACATGATACAAGGTACCATAATACCAAGATGAATAATGCAGACCAATATGGAAAGTGCTACACTAAGGATACCTAAATAGTGCCTTAGAAGGTACGCCTATGTCTGGAAGAGAGGGAGAAAGAGAAAGGCTGAGAGAGTAATGCTACAATTGCGTCTTAAAGGATGGACAGGAGCGATTCAGCAAGCTACAGGCAGGGCAGACCATGCCAGTTGTGTAGTAAAGACGAAATATATCAGTAATAATGCAGCGGCAGAGCCTTGTGAAAAAAAATCCAGGAACTCAAGGCAGGACAAAGAAGGGAGAATAATAGATCTTCACCAAGGGTCATCGGTGTGCCAAGGATAGAGCTAAGATTTTTTTCCTAGAGGGTTCAGAGGATGAGTCAAGGAGGAGATAGTATTTATCCTGATGATAAGGATAGAGTAAAACTGACAGGTAAAGAGGGAAAGGCAATCGATCTAGTTAAGAAGCTTTGCAAAAGGCAGATAGGAATGAAAGTACATGGCCACCTTTTTCTTCTTCTTTTTTTTTTTTTCACCTTTTTCTTCTATTTATGTTCTCACCCTGGACATCTCATCTAATCCTGTGGCATCAAATACCATTGTAAATAGATATTTCCTTAATTTAGATCTCCAGCCCTGAACTGACCCTCAGTCACCCAGGTGTACGGATGTATGCTTATTTGGAATCTCCACTTCAAGGTCTTGCAATCACGTCAACTGTTTAATATTCAATACTGAGCTCCTGGTTGTCTTTCTTTCCCAAACCTGTTATTCTTCCAATCTTCCATCCCAGTTATTGGTACCATCATTCAACCAACTGCTCTAGCAAAAAGCTAGGAACATCCTTGATTCCCTTTTTCTTCAATCTTCATATCTAATTCCTCAGTGAGCAGTTTGATTCCACTCAAAAACCTTCTCAGGTCTGAACACGTCCCTTCATTTCCTGATCCAAGTGATCATTTTTACCTTATTCTTCTATCTGGTCCCCTTATTTCTCCTTTGTTCCTCTACTATCCATTCTTCACTCAATATCCAGAGCTACCTTTAAAAAAAATGTAAGTCAGATCATGTCACTCCCTGCTTTAAGCTCTCTAATAGCTTTTCCTTGTTTCTAGACCTAAATCCTCACCTACCACTTAGCTCCCAGCTAGCTTCTCAATCTCACCTTCATTCTTAACTCATACCACATGCTCTAGCTGTACTGGCTTCTTCTCTGTCTTGAAAATGCACAAGGTCTTTCCCACTCAATGCTATTGGACCTAGAGCTCCCACTTCCTGTGGTGATCACCCTCCATCTCTTCCTGTAGTTGTCTCACAATCATCTTTCAAGTTTTAATTCAAGTGTCATTACAAAAATATGCCTTCTTAATGAAAATTCTACCCCAATTTTTCTAAATAATTTCTATAATTATTTCCTTCTTAGAACTTGAGATGTAATATTCTGTTCATTTTCATTTACATGTTTATTTGTTCTCTCTTTCTAGAGAGTCACAGCTCTGTGAAATAGAGGCCTTATTTCTCTTTATGCATCATACTCCAAGTACATAGCACAGTATCTGGCTTAAAGCTTGTGTTCAATAAATATTTGTTGAACAAATGAATGCCAAAGTCAGTAATATCTTAAGACTATAGATAAAGGTTGACAGAATTAAATACACAAAGACATTATGTAAAATAAGGATTGAAAAGGATCATTTAGTTTGCTCATTTGGACATCACTGGTGAGACTACTGAATTTGGAGGGAAGGCAGTGGTAGGAATGTCATGGGTGAGGAGTAAAATGGGAGATGTGAAGTTGAAGAAAAGTATTCTAAGATGCTTGACTGAAAAGGGAACAATAAAAGTATAGTCTTGGGGATCTAAAGAAAGTTTTTTAAATTTTGTAAATGTGTGAGACCTGTATATATTTCCATGTGAGGAAAAGGAAGCAGTACAGACCAAGAGTTTGAAGGTACAAGGGAGAGAGAGAGGTAGACGATGGAGAAAGGTTATGGAGAAGATGGAATTGGGGAGTAGGATCTAGAGCCCAAAAAGGATAAGTCTTTAACAAAAGAAAGGCATCTCTTCTTCTGAGGGGCAGGGCATCATGGAAAATATCATTTAGAGATTCCATTTCCCCTGATAAAAGTGAAGAAGGAGAGGCAAATATGGAACTTAACATAGTAAACAGGTTTTAGAATACAGACATGAGAAATTAAGAGGCATTAACCAGGAGTTCATAAAAGAAATGCTAAAAAAAAAAATGCTGATTATCAATGAAGATTCAGTTGAAACCATAAGTTTGGTGCCAGTTTCTACAATTGTGTGATTCATTCATCGATCAAATGTTTATTAGGTATATACTATGGTCTAGACCCTTTAGTTGATGTTGGAAATGCCAGATAAATACATCACACTTTCTGAAGTCTGGTGGGAGAGAGAAACAAGCATTTTAATTAGCAAAGCCTTGTGATGAGGGCTCTACTAGAGGAATAAAATTATGCAACCAGAACACAGAGGATGATAGAAAAGGAGTGGGTAGTTTCGGGTCATAAAATCGATGGTTATAATTGAAAATTTCAGAATTGGAACTGAAATGTGCTTGATGACAATAGGATCCTAGAGGAAGAGGTGGCTCCCTGGAATGGAGGAAATCATGAAACTGTGAGATTAATAGATTGGAGGGCATTCAGGCAGATGCTGAAGTTGTGTAGAAAAGTGGAAAGAGTTGTTTTAGACAATGAGTCCTATGTGGCTGTGACCCGCATATCTGAATTCTTGATGAATATCTGTGAATGACCTGGAAGTCCACACATGCCAGTGATAAGGACAGGTAGAAAGTGATATAGCCAGATACAGTTAACACAGAAGGAAGAAAGCTTTGTACATGAGAGGAACATCATTGGGGTGTAAAGCAGCAGTGAACAAAGAGGAAAATGCCCAAACCATTCCCCAGCCTCCTGGCACATGGGGAATCAGAAGATATTCATCCTTTACTCAAGAGAATTGCAGTCAAAACGGTCAAAGTGTGCGATGATACAGGAGTTTCAGAGAGCCCAGTAGAAAGCACTGAGAGAGAATAAATTGTGCTCACATAAGAGAAGGAGGGAGGGAGAGAGATGGGGGAGGAGGTGAGAAAGAAAGGGAGAGAGAGAAGAGGGGGAGAGGAAGAGTCAGAGGGAGAAAGAGAGAGAAAGATGGAGAGAGAGAGGCTCATGTTCTAGCAATGTCTGAAGATGGCAGAGAGTTGGGAATGGAAATGATTGATCCTAAGATGACAAATGCCTCAGGTATGACTTACTTCTAGAGCCTGCAGAGGATAGCGGGCCAAATGATGTCTGCAATCTGAAGACACCAGCAACCTGGGGTTGGTCTGCTTGTAGTCAAAGGATGTTGACAAAAGGACCACTGACTTCCCTCCAACGCCAACACCGAGTGTAAATGAGCAGTGTTGGTCTGTTGGAGCCCAGAGGAAAATGCTCTTTAATATCTGCTTTTTTAAAAAACATTTAGTTTTGAAGTAGGTTTTCTCTGATTACAAAAGAAATACACATACATTGTAAAACAATAAAGTAACACTGAAAAGCATAAAGCATAAAAAAGACCACTTAAACCCCTGAGGAAGAAGATATAACCATGTTAACATTTCCACATCTGGCACTGATGGAACGCTGTGGCATTTATCTGTTAGGGCTCCGAAACATACCTCGTCAGTGTTTCCTATGTCTGTCTCTCCTACCCTCTTCTTTCACTTCCCATCTTTGGTTCTGCTACCTTTCTAGCTTCGTCACCATTCTTCCCAAATTCACATCTCAATGATGTCTGGAGTGAAATTACTGTGCGTCTATTCATCTATTCACTAAGCACTAAGTGGATGTCTCCATTGTGGTTGCTGGTGTTGGACTTGCGACGCCTGTGGCCATGTTGCTTGGGATGCTTCTTTTAGTTCTCCCAGGGGTCAGAGACCATGTTTGCTAGGGAAAGTCTGAAACCACTTAGCTTTTCATATTCACTTTTTAAAAAAATTTTTATTTATTTATTCGTGAGAGATAGAAAGAGAGAGAGAGAAGTAGAAGCAGAGAAAGAAGCAGGCTCCCCACTGGGCATGGAGCCCATTGTGGGACTCGATCACAGGTCCCTGGGATCATGACCTGAGCTGAAGGCAGATGCTTAGCCGACCGAGCCACCCAGGCACCCTCATATTTACTTCTTAAAAGAGACAATGTCACATTGTGGGTGAAGCTAACCTGTCCCACACACAGAGCTTCTGCTGGCAGTTACTCACTATCATTTACCATGGAGGTGCTCTGCTCTTTACCAGCAAGATCCAGTCTCTTGAGTCACACACAAAATGGCAAGCCAGAGTGGTTGAGTTCAACTGCCCCGTCACTAGGGGACCTTGAATAATGGTTTCATCCCCTTGAAAATCCCTATGTGTACTTTCAGTTTCCTCAGTCTGACTCCATTTCCAGAGACCAGAAGTAAATCAGGGCCAGTAAGAACAATGCTCTCACCCTTTTTGAGCTGGATAAGTTTGTCCTTTATTTTACCACATAAGTCAGAACTACTATATATCACAACTCTGCTAATTTTTCTTCTCCTCCTTCCTCCCACCTATCTCCTGCCACTTCCCCAGAAGCATAAAGCTTTCAACATCCTGCTGTCCATTAGCATAAATAAACTCATGCTTTTAAAGTAAAAATAGGTTTAAAGCTATATTTGTTAAAGACTGCATTACCATAAGGGGATAAAAATATTCTTGAGTAACAGGTAGATCATATACTTTAGAGACAATAACATGCTTCTATTGTGGTTCCCTGAAAGTCAATTATTTTAGCCCTAGATTTAAACTTTAGATCTCAGCATAAGTTATGTTTCCACCTCAGAAATTGTTAAACCATGCAGTTTCTCAGGACATGTACCTTCACGTTTTCATTTATTTTTTTTTTCTGTTGTCAATATACTGTGGCCAGATCTAAGAAATGAAAAAGATAAAGTGCCATTTAAATTCAATATTGGCTATATGAACCAGTGAATATTTTCTCATTACTTTTCACCTCATCTTGACTTATCAGTTGTTAATTTAAATTCTGTGTATCATTTATACAATAGATAAGAAAATACTGGGCTAAAAAAGAGCAGAAGTGGCAAGAAATGGAAATGAGAGATCTTCAGCGCCTGGAAGAACTGAAGAAATTAATGGCTGAACAATCAGTGAAAGACCGAGAAAGGTAAAAGAAAAATCTTAAATTGCATAGTGATGGAGGTGGTAGGGTAACCAGTAGCAGAGGGAGGATTTTTCTATACTTAATGTGTTCTTACAATATTTATATTCACAAATAGATAAAATGATACTTATAATGCATTTCAGTCTTATATTCATACACAAATCTCTAGCTTGCCATTTAGTTCCTTAGATAGCTTCCTAGTTAAAACCCTCAGAGACAATTTTATAGTGTTTGATTGCCCACTGTGTGCATGAAATGATACTGGCTGCTGCTGTGACTGAATATGTTGACCTAGAAGGAGGAAACCATTATTCAGTTAAGAAGGGAGACCCATTTACTGTGAGGATGACTGGGGAAGGCAGTACACAATTATACCTGTATGTAATTCGTTCTAGTATACTTAGAATGCACCCTATATAGAAAAACACAGAGGATTTCTTGGAATGGTATAATTTTAGAGCTGAAAAGGACATTTGAGATCAACTAACCCAGTGTCCTCATTTTATGAATGAGTACCCTGAGAAATTAAAATTACTTTTCCAAGTTTACTGTATCAATCAGGGTCAGTGAGGAGACAGAGACAACATAGTAATTTGAATAAGGAAAATTTAAGATAAAGAATTACTAATTCTAATAGAAAACTTCTGTTATATAAAGAGATAAAGAGAACTTTAAAGAAAATCCCAGGACTGAATGAAGGTTCCCATAGCAGAAACAAATGTGGAAGGGTCCCCACCCCCCCACACACACTCCATGGTTGGGATTCAAACCTCATTGTAGAAGACACGGTTGGGGTTCCCTGCATAGTGAAGTTCTTAGATGGGCTCAACCAGCATATGTTCATAGTCACTGGGCAAGCAGGAAACACCCTGCCTGAGAATAGGAGGCCAAAGCTAGAAGTCAACCACTGGGAGGCCTGCAAAACTTAGTGGGAATCTGACCATGGGAGTGCCTCTGAAATTTGATGGGAAGCTGATCATTGAGTGCCATTGGAGCTCCATGGGCACAGGTGCCACTGGGTGTACCCCACACATGCAGCAGGCAGACATATGGTAGAAGCAAGAAGGAGTAAACACCGGAAACAGGAAAGAAGGCCACTTCTTCCATCACCATCTTTCCAGAACCCCTTTCTGACATAACATTGTGCCAGCTGAAAGGGAGAAATAGTCACAGGGTGTAGCTCTACTTTCTTAGAGTAGGCAATGAAGGGTAGGTTTGGAGTTATGAGATAATAAATTGATAACTGGCTTCTGAGTAGATTTTAACAAGAGATAAATTAAGAATAGCTCTTTTGTTTCACAAAGGGGGTCACAGTAACTTTACTGTTAGTGTAAAAAACTTGCCTGGAACTCTGTAGTTTCTGCTAAATTTTGCTGTGAACCTAAAACTGCTCTAAAAATAAAGTCTATTTAAAAATTACCTCATAGGGGTGCTTGGGTGGCTCAGTCAGTTGGGCTTCTGACTCTTGGTTTCAACTCAGGTCTTGATCTCATGGTTCATGAGATTGAGTCCCTTTTTGGGATCTGCTTGGATATTCTCTCTCCCTCTGCCCCTTCCCCACTCTCTCTCTCAAATACATAAATAAATCTTTTTAAAAAATAAATAATGAAAATTACCCCTTAGACTTATATTGGAAAATATAACCATTTTATACAACGAGGTTCACTTACATCTAGGAAGCTTCCTTTGTGACCCATGGGACAGTTATCTCAAACTCCAGTCACCAAGTTTGCAGAGTAAATCTGAAGTTCCATGTAGATGCCAGACAATTCCTAAAGATTTTCTGGATGAAATTTACATCATTTTTGAGATATCTCAGAATTTTAGAGTTCAGTTTAATCGTTATGGAGAAAACTAAGAATACAGAAAAGCCAAGGCTCAAGGCTAAGAGGTAAAACAGCCAATGAGAAACCAGCCAAACAAGCACAAACTAAGATAAGGTGGATACCAGCAAATAGGTCATGCCATGGGTCAGAGACAAAAAATCCCACTAAAGAACAAGACAATGGTGGAGGCCAAAGGCTGGTTAGGTAGTCTGAAGCTATGCTGGAAAAACAAGAGAGAGCCATAGGAATTAAAGGGGGTGGGAATAACAGAACAGATGTGAGGTCCCAGCATCTAGCAGGCATGCTTCTAATAGAATCTCCCCCTCAGAGCCAGGGAGTTTCTTTGATTACAGAGCCATTTCAGTCTTTTGCTTCCTGTTCCAATAATTATCAAGATTAGCTGACTCAGAACTCCAGTTGAAAAGAAGAAAAGGAAAATCAGATTAATCTGCATTACATAACAGGAAAAAATAGGCATGTCACACATAGCAAAAAGAGTACTAAGTACTAGGAATCAGGGGACCAGGGTTTTAGTCTTAAATGTTCATTGAATAGTGTATGACTTGGCCAAAGCCATTTGTTTAACTTCTATGAAGTTCTACCTTGTTTTTTTGTAAAATTGAACTGGATCGTTTCTGAGGGTTAAATGAGCTATCAAATTTTAGGGGTCTATGATCTGCAGGTTCAACTCATGTGAAATGTAGATTTGGATAGTTATGAGCCTAATATTTGCATGCCAGTGGGAAATCAGTGGAGAAGTTCATTAAAACATCAGGATAATATAATGTATCAAAAAATTGTTTCCCGAAAATGTTGGATAATGTTGTAGATGAAAGCATTGTCCTCATTCTGTGACTTAGGGAGATGGAGTTCAATATGTAAAAACTACTGGTAACTTTTGCTTCTGGCAAGAACCAGAAGTTCTGTTCTTTTATAACCACCCTGACACTAAGAAATCTGGCTAGGTATTTTTTTTCTCTACTACTAAATACAGTTCACAAATCTCATATTTAATTTTTTTTTTTTTCATATTTAATTTTTTAACTGGAGGCACATGTTTTTGCATCAGAATAAAAGCTTGAAACAGTTTCTAGATCTGTGAAAAACACACACCCATGGCCTTGAGGGTTTAAAAACTTCTGTTGTTCATTTTCTTTTTCTAGTTTTTAATTCTAAGTTTCTTGAAAACAATATCCATAAATTACCAAATATATTAGGTCAAACTGTAAGAAAATTCCATTTCTGCAGGTCAGAAATGGTTAAGCATTGGCAGTTTCATGTGGTTCAGCATAAAAAGATATAGTGATTCATTTTATTTATTATGTCTTCCTTCTCAGTTATAATCTGTGTTTCACCCTCATTTAAAAATGTTTTTAATTAAATTTAATATATAGTGTATTATTAGTTTCAGAGGTAAGGTTTAGTGATTCGGCACTTCCACATAACACCCAGTGCTCATCACATCATGTGCCCTCCTTAATGTCCATCACCCAGTTACCCCATCCTCCCACCCAGTTCCCCTCCAGCAACCCTCTGTTTCCCATAGTTAAGAATTATTTTATTTTATTGAAATTGTCTTTGCCAAAGTTTCCACTAACCTCCTGATTTCCTAAGCTCTATTCTCTTTCTGAACATGTCAGAGAAGTTAAGAGGGAAGGTTCTTTAATCAGGTTGTCGACATTAGAATCCTGGCTCCATACTTTATAACTATATGACTTTGGGGTAAGTTGTTCAACTTCCCTGTGCTTAAATTTCTTTATCTGTACAATAAAGGCATATCTAGTGTCTACTTTATAGGGGTGTTGCAAGGATTAAAGAAGTACTGAATGTAGCACACATTAACTATAAGTGATTACTATCAATTGAAATTTTAAAACATAAGAGACTTCCTAATAATATTTTTCTCAAAATATTTAAGCATTTTAACATTTTAGATAAAACATGTAATAACGAGACATTTTATTAAAAATAAAACACGAGGTTCAAGCTAAAGTGCCCTTTGATCACTACTGTCATATAATGTCTTCTCTTGAAGTCCTTTCTGTTATCAGTTATTTACTCATACATGTGCATACATACTATGTGTACCTATATAAAAAATGAGTTTAAAAACAAAAACAAAAAAAAACCCAATACATTTTATAATATAATACTATTGTATTAACTCCAGCTGACATAACAAAATACTATAGACTGGTGGCTTAAACAACAGAAATTTATTTTCTCACAAAAAGAGAAAAAGACTAAAAGTCCATGATCAACATGCCAGCATGGTGATTTTCTGGGGGAGAATTCTTTCTGGCTTTTAGACAACTGTTTTCTTGCTTTGTGTCCGTAGGTGGAGAGAGAGAGACGGTAGCTCTCTGATGTCTTGTCTCACAAGGACACTAATCCCTTCATGAGGGTCTACCCTCATGACCTCATCTAAATTTAATTATTTCCCAAAGGCCTCATCTCCAAACACCATCACATTGGGTATTGGGACTTCAACATATGAATTTTAGAGGGACATGTTCAATTTATAACAACCATTTGTGTTTTTTTTTTTATTTTTTTTTAACCATTTGTGTTTATAAAAGCATTTGTGATATAATAAAAAAAAAAGCATTTGTGTATCTATAAGTTTACCTATTATTAACTATTTTTTATTACTGCTAGCATTTAAGATTTTTGTGCCAATTAGAAAAGGTGCTGTTTTAATGGCAAACTGCACAGATTCTCTACCTGAATAGACAAATTAGGAAAAGACCCCTTTCTGAACCATGGCAGTCAGCTTGACAAGCAGCAGCAAAAGTGGACTCATTCCCTGTTTATAATCCTGGTCCAGCATCACGTTTGCAAAACACAAACTTTAAAATTATATGTAGCATCTCTGCAAATAGATGTACCTAATTCTTTGAAAATAGTAAGTATTATCCACATTTCTTCTAAAATTTAGCCATCTGGACTTTATTTCCAAGAATGCTATGAACTAAGTGTCTGACTTTCATTTTTTGGTTTAAATTGATAGGCAACTGTCTCAGCATCAATTATTTAATGATTCATCCTAACTCACTGAGTTGAAATGCCACCTTTATTATGTATTATACTTCTAATTATACTTTCATATCCATATGGACTCTTGATTAGATTAAATAAAGACTGATCTATATTTATATTTCTACATCGATACTGTGCTGTTTTAATTAATCTGTTTTGCTATTTGATAGAGCAAGTGTTCACTCATTATTCTTTTCAAAAATATCTTTTTCCTACGTCAAATTTCATTTTAAAAAATTCTGGGGATCCCTGAGTGGTGCAGCGGTTTGGCGCCTGCCTTTGGCCCAGGGTGCGATCCTGGAGACCCAGGATCGAATCCCACATCGGGCTCCCGGTGGATGGAGCCTGCTTCTCCCTCTGCCTGTGTCTCTGCCTCTCTCTCTCTGTGACTATCATAAATAAAAAAAAGAAAAAAAAGAGAAAAATTCTGTTGATTGTTTGCATTGAAATTTTGTTAAAGAATACATACCAAACTTAATCTCTAATCTAGGATCATCCTTCTGGAATAGCTCTCCAGTTCAAGTCTTCTCTCAGCTTCTTCAAAAGATTTCATGGGATTTTTTCTGGTGAAGGCTTCAAAATTATTTTGGAATAAGTAGAAATTGATGACCAAGAAGCGAATTCTAGATTTTTTTTAGTAGCTGTGTGAGGAAAAGTTTATGAACTAGGAAGGGACACAGAGGTGACAAATGTCCATCAAGTATTTAGATTAGGTAAAATATGAGGACTTGTTTCATTAGGAGTAGAGTTTGAGGTAAGACAGAGAAAGAAACATGGTCTTGAATATTATTGAGCTATTTCTATCCTCTTAGGTTGAAAGATTTAGTTAGTTTGTTCCCAATCTCTTATTTTCTAATAAATATATTTAGCTATAGGTTCCTTTTTTCCCTGTCTCTTTAGCTGCATTCTACAAGTTTTGAAATAGCGTTTCATTATCTAATTTCTAAATAGTTTACATCTCATTTTTGATGTCCTAACAATAAATTGGTAGATATTAGGGTATTTGCCAAAGGCAAGGTTACTTATAGTTTTCAATTTTTTCTATTTGTCTGTTTTCCACATCTTTTCATAATAATGTGCAAAAATTTAGAATGCTCTATAGAAAGTTATTAATCTTACTGCTTTTAACATTAAAAAACCCTCTTTATTGAAGAACTTATAAATTACAAACTCTCTTTTCAGTGTACAATAATTTTTAGTAAATTTGTGTAGTTGTACAACCATTGCTATAGTCTAGTTTTACATCATTTATATCATCCCAGAAAAATCACTCACACCCATTTCCATTATTTCCTGATCCTACTCCCAAGTCCCAAATAACCACTAATCTATTTCTGCCTCAATAGATTTGCCTTTTCTGGACATTTTATATAAATGTAATGCATCTGAGTTCTTTTCCTTAGCATAATGTTTTTGAGGCTCATCCCTGTTATAGCAAGTATTGTTTTTTCCTTTTTATTTCCAAATGGCATTCCGTTTCAGTATTACTTTTTAGATCTGTTTTGCTAGGACAATATATGTTTCTTCATGTTGGTAAGAGATTAATGTATACAGGATGATTAACCAAGCAGGGTTCAAAATTTACATAAAAGTATGATATCAACTCTATAAAAGACTTTACTTTGTATTGAGGTCAAGTATTTACTCACATCATTCCCAAATGTGTGAAGAATAATAACTGATCTCAACTTCTTAAATGAGACCCCATCATGCAGGGTAGTGAACAAAGATGAAAACTTTTCCATTAAAAGTATCTCAAGTAGCAGCCCGGCTGGCTCAGTGGTTTAGCGCCGCCTTCAGCCCAAGGCATGATCCTGGAGACTCGGGATCGAGTCCCACGTCGGGCTCCCTGCATGGAGCCTGCTTCTCCCTCTGCCTGTGTCTCTGCCTCTCTATCCCTCTCACATGATTAAATAAATAAAATCTTTAAAAATAAAAAAATAAAAGTATCTCAGGCTCTTTCATTTCAAAATGATCTCATTTTGGATTATCTCTCTTCGTTTGGCGGTGGGGTGGGGCGCGGGGGCGTGTAAAATACCAACTTCAGTCTCCGATGGAATGATGGAATGACTGGTTAACCTACGGATTCTGACACTGTTCAGGGTCCTCATTACCCTGTTCAATTTCATCTCATCCTTCTATCTCTCCAGGGTATAGGCAGTACTATCCAATAGAAATATTATGCAAATCAAATATACAATTTAAAATTTTCTTGTAGCCACACTTAAAGATGTAAAAAGTGACCGGTGGAATTGGATTTTTTTTTTAAAGATGTATTTGTTTATTTGAGAGAGAGAGATAGCACACGTGTGCATGTGAATGAGCATGGGGAGGAGCAGAGGGAGAGAGAGAATTTTAAGCAGGGTCCACCATCTAACAGCGCAAAGCCTGACACTGGGTGTGATCTTACGACCTTGAGATCATGACCTGAGCCAAAATCAAGTCAGATGCTTAACCGCTTAACCACCTGAGCTATCCAGGCGCCCCTAAGATTTTATTTTTAAGTAATCTCTACACCCAACATGGGGCTGGAACTCAAATCCCTGAAATCAAGATTCACGTGCTCTTCTGACTGAGCCAGCCAGGTACCCCTTTACTGAGCATTCTTTATGTCAGATATGCACAGGGAAGAGCAGAAAGCATCATTGCTTCCCATTACCATTGAAAGTTGCAGAGTAAATATGCAGAAATTAGATCATTTTTCCATGCAGAGGGCCTTCTCTCCTCTTGTCATGATGACATTTTGTAAATGCTTGTTAAAATGTTCAGTCTCTAACTTTTCTGAAGCTCAGCTCTCTGAAGTGCAGCTAACATAGACTCTCCTTCCTCTGTATTTGCCAACTGTTATTTTTACAAGGATGGATGTAATTGTGACATTTCACTTATTTATATTCACTGTTGTTCTTTGTAATTTAATAAAAAGCCTGCCTTTCCCACTTACCTCCTTTGTAATAACTTTAATGTATTTAAAATTTTAACTGTATGCTCTAAAAGGTAATTTAAAGATTTCTAAAACAGACTTTCTTGGCTAAGTAGCTCCTCTGGCTAGCATTTCATAACCAGATGCCTGAATGAAGCCAGCATGACCAACAAATGGAAGGTAAAGATGTAAGAACTTCTTTGGTCGGGGGATCCCTGGGTGGCGCAGCGGTTTGGCCCCTGCCTTTGGCCCAGGGTGCGATCCTGGAGACCCGGGATCGAATCCCACATCGGGTTCCGGTGCATGGAGCCTGCTTCTTCCTCTGCCTGTGTCTCTGCCCCTCTCTCTCTGTGACTATCATAAATAAATAAAAAATTAAAAAAAAAAGAACTTCTTTGGTCAATGCTAATATAATCCTAGAGCACTTTGCATTCTTGGTTGCATTCTTGATTACAACAGCATCACCTGGGGAGTATTTGAAAGTCGTAATGCCCAGGCCAGGCCCCAAATAAATTAAATCAGAATCTGTAGCAATGGGATCTTGGTCCCAACCATTTTTTTAATATCTTCAGGGGATTCTAAAGTGCAGTGAAGTTTGAGGACCAGTATACAGGACTTCTTTTTCTATTTTTTGAAGTATGGACCCAAATAATCTACTGCGTTCTTGAGAAGATCCCATCCTTTGTAGATGTGCCCTGAATTTTTAAATTCTGATGCTATTCCTTCATTGAAATAGTCCAGGGAAGTTATGGAGGTGAAACTTTATGTTCATGGAGGATTTTATCAATTCAAGAATCCTCTGTAAGCAAAAATCTTGCAGGTTTCTCTCTAAGCAGGTGTGTATGTGTGTGCGTGTGCATACAGGTGCCTGGGTGTGTGTTTAATGGAGAAAGTAATGCTTTGTGTAATAACAAACACTAGTTTTTAGTTATTGTTTCTGAAAGAAGGTAGTTTTTCTATGTTGCAACACAGTACATATTTGAAGTTTAAGATGGTGATGACCATTTGGGAAGGAAGAAACTAGAGCCAGCTGCCTTCCTAACACTAAATTGCCTTTGTTAATCTAGTGTGTGTTTTGGGGTGCTTGCCAACAGCAGGAAATTGACAATTATTGCATTTTCTAAGTAGTAAAACCAGATGTTTCTCTCTATTTTCCATGCCTTTTCTTAACAATATACAAAATTCAGCATGTTGTATTGGAAGGCATTAAGGGCATTTAAAGTGGGTTCACAGTCTAATCTGTGATTTTTAAAGAGTATGTTTATTAGAGTGACTTCAACAGAAACTTTACCAGCATTTGTTATGTTTTTGCTTCTCAGCAAGAGATTTCCCAAAATTAGTAGAATGCTCTTGTTCATTAAATCTCTGTCAACCAAATCCCCATTCCAAGTGGATGTTCCAAATAATGTCGACCAAGGATCACTGTGAGACATTAAACAAATATAGTTCTTACTAAGACTGTTTGCTTTGTCTTTTAAATGATAATAGAAATGTTTCACAAATTAGTATTAATGTAAAAGACTGAAATAGACCCCACTGGTAACCAAAAAACCATTTTTCCAACCCATAGAGGCAATTCTGTCTAAAAATAATAATACTTAGAACCTGCTCATCGGGGGCACATGGGTGGCTCAGTGTTGAGCGTCTGCCTTTGGCTCAGGTTGTGACCCTGGGGTCCTAGGATCAAGTCCCACTTCGGACTCCCTGAGGGAGCCTGTTCTCCCTCTGCCTGTGTCTCTGCCTCTCTGTGTCTCTCATGAATAAATAAAATCCTTTTAAAAATGAACATGCTCATCAGTATAACATAACTAACTATGGCATGTATGTGTGTGAGTGTGTGTATTTTCATATATTGGAGAATGAATAAAAAATATTTGGACTTAATTGTAATATTGTATTGTTAAGGACTATTGTAATAGTTCTTAAATGCATTTTAGCTGAACAAGCATAGTTGACAGAGGGAGGCTTAGAAGTTTATGAACAAAGTAATGTACAGTAATTTTAATGTGAATATAAATAAGCAATCTTGTGCCAGTGGGCAGACGGAGCACCAGCTGGGCAGAGAGATGGCTCAGCTAAGGGTCATTGTAGAGGTCTTGGATGATGATTTATCTCCTGAGGTAGGCAGGTCCAGCTTCAGATCTATGATCCTTTCCAAACCATAGCAATCAGAGAGTACCATTTGTTTAGGAGTTTGGGCTGCTTTAATTTATTATTTACAACTTTGATTTTTGATTTTAGAAATCTTTGCTCATTAAAAAAGCTACTGGATTTCTACCAAATGCCACATTGATCTGTCTGTTGCAGTTACTTGTTTAGGACATAAAATGGAATGTCAGCAGGTATGTGTTTGGTTGAGGGTTGGCAATATTCAGAAACCTGTTATAATACATTTTTATACAAATGTGCATTGTTGGTTCCCTTTAGTACCCATAACTATTTGTCCTTCATATGTATGTGTCAATGAAGTGACCACAGATGCTATCATTTCAACATTTATACCAATATGGAGAGGCAAATGATTTGCTATGTCTTTTCTTTTTTTTTTTTTTTTTTTTTTTTTTTTTTTTTTTTTTTTTTTGCTATGTCTTTTCTACAGCAAAGGGATGCTTGTTCTCCGATGCCCCACATGGTCTTGTGAGTGAAGTAGAGGCAACCACTGTTTAGGTTACAAAGGTTTTTAATCACCAACTCCTTAGCAAGGGAGTTTTACTAAGCACTTTCAGGCAATGACACACTGACCTATTAGGCATAAACTCTAGGAAGATTTTCTAAAGCTGCAGGGCTAGGCAGGCGGAAACTTGGCAAGCATGGTTAGATGAAGGATGTATAAAGCCACAGGCTGGGAGAAATGTAATGGTAACCTCCTCAAAATATCACTATGATGGATTCAATATAGCTTCAAGCACTTGTTTACCCTTCCCTTCCTTGCTTGGCACTACTCCTGTAAGGAACACACACACACACACACAGCTATCAGATGATATTAAATAGTAACTAATAGTTACTATTAACTAGTAGTTAATAGTAATAGTGAAAGGAACGTGTTTATGATCTAGGTTATTTTCTTACTTTCTGTATTTTAATATGAGTTTGATAGAGTCATGTAGTTTTAGAGCTGGGAAAGCATCTAGCCTAGCCTCCTTGTATTAACTAGGGTTCTAGTTTACAAACAACAGAAATCATTTCCGCTTGGATTTTGCAATAAAAACATTTCATATTAGGGTAGTTTACAGAATCATTTGCAGAACTGAGCTTAGAAAATGTCTGGGAATAATAGAGGCTGGAAAGATAAGAAGAGGCAAGACTGTACTCCAACTCCCTGCACAGACTCATCCCAGCAAGTCCAGCCACAGCCCATTAGATGCGACAGTTTGCACCTCCTCCTCTGCCATCTCTGGACTCCAGATGTCCCAGTTGGTAGTGCTTTTAGTCACACTCCTGGCACGCTGCTGCCACCAGTAGCCTTCACAGTGTCTCCACAGGCCCTGCCTCTTTGCATTACTGGCTTCCAAGTGAGGCAGCTGATGGGCTGAACTCAGATCACATGCTCATGAGCCAGCTGCCAAGGTGGGAAAGCAAGTATCGGACATCACTTTACAGGGGAAATTTCTTCAAAAGAAGGACTCAGAAGCTGAGAAAAGGAAAGAAAGTTTAAAAAGATGTCTCTTATAGTCCACAGTTAGAGTTGGCAAAATCAACATACCCTTCTTTTCATACCACACTGCCAATAAATTTCCTTCCACCTAACACAATAATTTTACCTTTTACAACTCAAAACATGCTTACCTCATCTTAAAGGGAATCAACTCGAAGTCTCATGTATTACATTTTGTCTAGCTCTAAATTGAAGATCTCTAAATGATGTCTTTTTGCTTTTTTGTCCTCTGGTTCTATTATGATCCATCCCAATATTCCATGACTTATGGACTAAATTTTAGATTACTACCAATAAGCATGCCTTATGTAAAATTGGAAGGAAAAGAGAGGTGAAGAAAGCAGACAGAAAATTAGTGTGTGTGTGTGTGTGTGTGTATACATATACATACACACATACACACACACACACACACACACATATATATATATATATATATAAAAATTATATATAATGAATTTTGGATTTGGATCTTTTCCTGGGCTACTGATATGCAGTGTGATACTCTCTCCTGAGAGTGGGCAGTGGCAGCAAGCTGCAGTTTCTAGTTAGCCACACAAGGGTAAACAATCGGTACACTTACACCCATACAACCATTCCTTTTTTCACTTTTAGCACAGTATTTAATAAATTACATGAGATATTCCACACTTTATTATAAAATAGGCTTTGTTTTAGATAATTTTGCTCAACTGTAGTCTAATGGAAGTGTTTTGAGCACACTCACAGTAGGCTAGGCTAAGCTATGATGTTTGCCAGGTCAGGTGTGTTATTGACATTTTCAAATGACAATATTTTCAACTTACTATGGGTTTATTAAGATTTTTATTAAGTCGAGGAAGATCTGTATTTATAAATGTATGTATGTATGTATATGTGTGTATGTGGTGAAAATCATAATTCAAATTTATTTATAATTTTTCTTTTCTATTATGCATTACATTTGCTCTTTGCTTTCAGCCAGCATCTTGGCTGGGTGAAGTTCTTTACCTAATGGGTTGACCTATACCGGCTTATGTATGGTGACTTTTACCATTGACCATGCAATGCCAGAAGATATCCTAGGAGTTCCTTAGAGGTCACCTACTTCTTCCTGCCTCTGTTGTTAAATGACAGCAGTCCTATTTCCTTCGGATGTCAACTGTTCCAAATGTCAACTGTTCCACCTCTGATGTCAACTGTTCCACAAGTAGAACCTCCTTTTCTACTTGTTTACTAACTGGTATGATAAACCCTCAAAGGCAAATATTTGCATCAGCTCCCATTTCAATGTAACCATTGTTATCCTCCCAGTGGCAGTATTAGAAGTTAAAACCAGCAGAGACTAGAGTCTCAGGGATGGGGAAAAAGAGATTTTGCAAATGGGTCTTTAGGGTTAATAGTGAAAAGCACCATTCCCACTTTATATGATCTGGTTGTGTGGAGAAACAGGATAATATATTAGCTACTACTTCAGAGCAAAACCGCCTCCTGTAAAGTAACACCCAACCTCACAAAATACTGTCTCACAGCTCATGATATATCTAAGTATTCAATAGGCCATTTCTTTGTTTTATAAGGACAGCAGCATGGGGGCTTCAGCCCATTGCCCTACATCTTACACAGTTAGGGAATTCCTTAGGAAGAAGCATCATCTTGTAGAATGCAACAACGGTGCACAAATGGTGCAAACATGGTGTACAGGGAAAGAAAATCCAAATTCTTTTTGCCTTTCCCCTGATAGAATGAGTGTGATATAACGTTGTAACGAGTTAACACTGTCTAAATCCCTGCTGTATTTTGTCCTTGACAAAATCAGATCAGCCTTGATGAGGGTAAATTCATGTAACAGAGCAGTGTATAACTTTTGTTCCCACCAGTGGGAGAATTGTACCATGAGCCCACTGAACAAGTATTAATTTGTTGGAGAAGAAGACTGACACACATATAGCAGATCATCTCTTCCATCTAATTCTTTAAAAAAATAAAATAAAATAAAAATAAAAAATAAAAAAAAAATAAAATCACCCATATATTATTCCCACACTCTGAACCAGTTCCATTAGGGGAACTTTCCCACACACATTATCTCTCTGACTCTTCCTGTCACAAATCCTCCAATCATATTCCTTCAATGTCCCTAATCAGCTGGCCAAACTATTAACTACCACCTACAAATTGTTATTAATCCATCATTATTCATTTACTTAAAAATATTCAAGTACGGGGACGCCTGGGTGGCTCAGCGGTTGAGCGCCTGCCTTGGGCCCAGGGCGTGATCCCGGAGACCCAGGATCGAGTCCCACGTCTGGCTCCCTGCATGGAGCCTGCTTCTCCCTCTGCCTGTGTCTCTGCCTCTCTCTGTGGATCTCTCATGAATAAATAAATAAATAATTTTTTAAAAATATTCAAGTACCTAATGTGTGGCAGTTACCTAATCCTTTACCTCAGGTGAAGTGAACATTAAGATAGTCCTCTTGAAATTATACCCACTTGGAAAATTTCTCTTCTCTCTACCATCTTTCAGGGAGATTTCAGAGCAGAGCTACTCATCATAGCAGTTTACATCTGTCTGGGGCCAGGATATGTATAGACCTGGCTATAAAACTGGCTCATTTTTTTTTTCTTCTCCAGTCAGCTAGTTATTGAGAATGCCCCTTGGGCCATATGTGTGGGTTGAAGGAGTGATGTCAGTGTGGAAGGTGAGCCACCTGTTCATAAAAATTATCTGTGTCTTCCAGTCATGCTCATGGTCAAGCTCAATCTACTTTCATTTCATTAGTCCATGTTGCTAGTCACTCCCAGCTTTATGGCCAGGTGGCTCAGATAACATCCAGCTCATTATGAATACCTGGAGTCTTATTATCACCTGGTGTCTTAAAGTCAATAGTCCAGTTGGTACCTACACTAGTCTATAAAAGGTAGATTAAAAAAATAATACTATCTTATAAGGTTGTTCTGAGAAATAAATAAATTAGAACATGGGAGCACTCACTACAAAGCCTACTACATTGTGCCTGCTTGACAAATGCTAGTCATCATAATAATTGTCAGGGTCCATTAGTGAACCAAGAGCTGGTTCTTAAAAGAAAACTGCAAAGAAGACCTGAGTGTGCTATCCAGTCCTGAGGGTATTAGACAAGCTCTATGGAACATTCTGACCCTCCAGAATACATCAGGGAATCCGTGATGCCATAGGGCCAAGCGGCACTGCTGTCTCCACTGTGGCTTAGATCAGTTGGATAGCTTTCTTTGTCTCTGGCCGCTTTTCAAACTGTAGCTTTTCAGGTCACCCACTAGACTGACTGGAGAGGCATTCCCAAATGCTGATTTTGCTGCTTTCCAAATCCAAAGGCCCACACTGTGATTTTTAGAAGTGGAAAAGAGTACAGGTCTTTCACTTTGAACCAGAGTAAGAAGATCTATATTGAAATTTCAACCCTATACTTTCTGTCTCTCTGATCTTAGGCAGGTCCCACATGGTTGTTATCAGAATTAAAGGAAATACCATCTATAAAGTACCTGGATTAAAATACTCCAATATTAGTTCCTCTGCATACTCTCCTCCTTACCTATAATGTTTAACCAACTGTCTCCTGACTGCCACATGGATGTCTCTCTGGCACTTCAAATTCTCCATGCCCCAGAGGAAGCAACGCTTCCTCATCAACGCTTCTAATCTGTTCTTCTTCTACTATTTCCTTTTGGGTAAAGGAAACCACCACTCACCCTGCTGCCCAGTCAGGTGACTCCTCCCTCTCTCACTCCCCATTTCCACAGCCAAAGGCTTAGTAAATCCCATGAATTTACCTTTTGAATATTGGTCTCTATCGCTATTCTTCATCAGTCTACTGTTATCTCTCACCAGAATTAAAGCTATAACTTCTCACTATTTCATCCTTGCCTGCAATGCAAACACATCCAGTCATGTGATTCTGATACAAAAAAAACTCTTCAGTGCTTCATCTTCACACTTCTGATAAAGTTCAGATGCCATAATATTGCTTATGAGATGACCATGGTCAGACTCTACTTCATCTTTTACCTCCCACCTGACTGGTTTTCTTTTTTAAGATTTTATTTATTTATTCATTAGAAACACAGAAGCAGAGACATAGGCAGAGGGAGAAGCAGGCTCCCTTGTGTGGAGCCTGATGAGGGACTTGATCTGGGACTCTGGGATTACAACCAGAGCCAAAGGCAGACGCTCAACCACTGAGCTACCCTGGCGCCCCTCCCACCTGACTCTTGCCCATCCGACTCCTCTTTAGACTCCTGAACACTACCAGCTCCTGAAGGGCCCCAGTATTTTTCTTGCCTCCACTGGCTCTTCAGACTGCATCTTTTGAGAACACTCTCATAGCTAATTCTTACTCCTTCATGTCTCTGCTCAAATGTGACTTCCTCGGCCCCTAAACAAGGTTAGGTCTTAATACATGTTCTCGTAGACCTGTTGTGATGAAATGTTGTGACAAACCATCCCTTAACTTGTTGGCATGGGACAAAAATGATGTTATTATTGTGCTTTGGATTCATTGGGTTAGGAGTTTAGACAAGTCCCATGGAGGATGGCTTATCTCTGCTCCATGATGTCTGGACTATCAGACCTTTGAAGACATGAATGGCTAGGAGTGGCTTGAATGCCTGGAGCTGGAATAATTTGATGACTTCCTCTTTTCATTGGACTGGGTTGACTAGAAATTTAGGAGTAGCAGGAGCTCTGGGGCTCCACATGGTCTCTGTCTGAAGCTTGACTCCTTCAAAGCACAGTGGGCTCAGAGCAGCTGGACTTCCTACAAGGTACCACAGGGCTCCAGAAACTCATCTTCCAATAAGCAAGGCAGAAGCCATATGACCTAGAAATCACATAGTGTTACTTCTATTTTGCCTATTGATCAAAGTAGTTATAAGCCTAACCAGATTCAAGTAAAGGGAGTTTAGCTCCAAATTCTTAAAAAGAGGAAGTATCAAATAATTTGTCATCATGGTTTTTTTTTTCCTAAGATTTTATTTATTTGTTTGAGAGAGAGAGCATGCACAAGTGAGGGGAGGGACAGAGCAAGAGGGAGAACAGACTCTGCTCTGAGCAGGGAGCTGGACATGGGGCTGGATCCCAGGCCCATCCCACTAACCTCACCCAGGATCATAACCTGAGCTGAAAGCAGACACTTAACCCACTGAGCCACCCAGGTGCCCCTGTCATCATGTTTTAAGACCAGCACAATGTCCTACATCTGCACAATCTCAACACCCATATTTTAATTATAATTACTTGTTAGATTTTTATTTTTTCCAATAAATTGTTAATTTTATGAAAACGAAATCTGTGTCTACACCACAATGTTTTCATATTTAGCAATTGTAGATTATGTCTCAATGAACATCCATTAAATGGGAGAATACATACAGCTAGAATAAAGTGGTAAGGCCTGAATTTGTTGTGGGTGAATGAGCCACGTTTGTCTTTGCTGTGGTTAAACTAGAGGAATAAGGAATTACTTCACTCTTATGATTATTTATCTTTGCCTCTTTTTTTCTTAGGAATGCCATCTCAAAAGTGTCAGGCCTAAGTGTTAAATGTCATAGATCTTAAAGTTACCTAGTTCAATGATTTCAATTTTTTAATCTTTTCTACTACCTCTCCACTTAGTGGTCATACATCCTAGGTATGTGTGTATCTCCAGACACTAAACTTTCTGTCTTCCAGGGCAGTCCATTTCATCTTTGGACAGCTATTGAATTTTTCTCTTTTCCTCTTGTTATTTCTATATTTTTTGGTAGTAAGCCCAGCTCTTTCTTATCAGCTTCCACACATTAATCCTTCTTCTATTGCTTGAGAGCAAGTGGAACAAGTCTGAACCTTCCTTCTCTTGACAACCATTTAAACACTGAGGATAGTTATGTATTTCTCTTTCCCCATCTCCATCTCTATCCCTATAAGCCCTTTCTTTTCATAAGCTCTTTTTGGAGAGGTAGGTTTTCAACTCATTTGTCATTTTCAATGAAGGAGAGGCATAGGGGAAAACCCTCTCTGGCCAAAGGGGCCCACCATGGTTCAGCACATATCATGGTTCAAGGTCACTATGGCAATATTATCAAAGGATAGAAATTATTATAAATAAAAACTATTACTTAGGAAGCTATTTGTGTCAGTATCTAAATACATTTATTTAAGTAAGACAAATTTACATCTACAAGCAAACTAATTTGATTGCACAGAGGTATTAACATGTGATCAATCGGTCATGGTGAAGCCCCAGGTTAAAAATACAGTGGATAAGGTGCCCTCACTTGCAGAAGGAAGTGAATGAGAAACCTCTCTAGTTCCAAGCTGATAGATCAAGATTCTAGTTGTTATTTACCTACATGGTGACTGACTCCTCCCGATTATACTGATTACTAACTTAGAACAAACCTTCCTATTTAGGGCAGCTAACGGACCTTTTGAATCTCGGAGGTCTGGGAACAGACTTAGTATCTGCTCAGTGGATTTAAAAGCATAGAGCTGTTTAGCCTTGTCAGGCCATTCAGAGGAGCCCCTTTCCTTCACCAGAGCCAAGTGAGGCAGCTAAAAGGCAGCCCGCACAAAGGTGCAATTGTAAGTTCTTCCCTTTTGTTTTCTAGGTTGAACCATACCCACCATTCTATCTATTTTTTGTATTGTCTGTAAGCCAAGAATATTTTTTACATTTTTAAATGTAAAAAAAGAAATCACATTATGTGAAAACTACGTGAAATTTAAATTTCTGTGCCCATAAGAAATGTCTTATTTGAACACAACCATGTTCGTTCATTTGTCTATGGCTGCTTTTGTAGGCCACAATGGCACATATAGTGTGACACGTACAGCAGCTGTATGGCCCACAATGTCAGTATAACAATGACCATGGGACATACTGTGACTGTATGAGCACAGCAACTGAAATATTTATTATCTCACCCTCTAAAGAAAACGTTTGCTGACTCCAGGTTAGTGGGATGGTAGAAGGGGAGCGCATCAATGCTGTGGCTTTGTGTAAAATATCCTTATGTATTTGGGTTCTATCCATAACTAGCCTCTAGATAAATTAAACTGGAATCTTAAGGAAAGCTAGAAAACCTGACAATTCTATTCAATCGAAGGCGCCATTCTTTGTCAGTTCCCTTTCACATTAAAGTAGTTAGAGCTCTAGGTATGCTCTGACCCTCAGCCAAAGCAGAGCACAAGAAAAGGTTCTTCTGCAGAACATGTATGTTAATTAATTTTGCCCAAGGAGACAAAGTATTGGTGCATGTGTATATGGATCACTTTTTAAAATCTTTATTGAACTCACAATCATCTCTCTCTTTTTCCTCTATCTCCCAACTTTGATAAAATTTCAAGTTTAAGGAAGAGCTGCAAAAGTTGTACAAAGAATTTCTACCCAGATATACTAACTTTAAGTATTGTGCCCTATTTCCTTTATTTGTATTCTTGCTCTCTTCCCTCTTTCTCTCCACCCTGCCCACACACTGTGGTCTACCATACTATTTAAAAGAAAGTTGCAGGGGTACCTGGGTGGCTCAGTGGTTGGACACCTGCCTTTGGTTTGGGTCATGATCCTGGGGTCCTGGGGTTGAGTCCCACATCAGGCTCCCCACAGGGAGCCTGCTTCTCCCTCTGCTTGTGTCTCTGCCTCTCTCTGTGTCTCTCATGAATAAATAAATAAAATCTTTTTAAAAAATAAAATAAAATAAAATAAAATAAATAAAATAATAAAATAAAAGTTTCAGGCAAGTGGCGGAGTTGCTGTGCTTTGGTTCTCTCTCCAGGCCTGTGTTTCTGTGCTTCCTGCTTCAGTGAGCTTCCTCCAAACTTTCCTGCTGCCATGCTCAACTGAGGGGCTCTGGCGGCGGCAGCCAGATACCAAGGCTGGGCTGAACAGCAAGGGCTTTGGCATCTTGGCACCTCTTACATTACTGAGAGCCACCTGCCTTGGTTAGATGGCCCTGGATTAGGATTCTCAATGGACACCATTAGTTTGCACAGTATCCAGACACCTAGATGCCTATCCATGTGAGTATTTGCAGGTTATGGTAAATGCCAAATTTGAGGAAGAATCAAAAGTATCTGTTGCTGAAGAATAAGACAGTGATGATAATGTTGAACCTATTGCTGAACTTAGATTTGTGCCTAGTGATAAATCAATGTGTGCAATGTGTGAACGCCCAACTTTGCCTCCAGATCCTGAGGATGAGGATTCAGATAACCATCTGACGAGGATGGAGAAGAATAGGATGCAGAAGCACATGAACCAGGGCGGGCAGACATCCCTACATTTTATACCCATGAAGAAGGATTATCCCATTTAGCAGCAGCAGGCCCGGCCACATTGAAGAGTTTAGAACACAGGCTTTCTCAGGCTGAGCAACCAGTGTAACGTGGCTGGAGTCTGGACAGAAGAGTCAACAAGAGACTATGAGGTGGGATGGAGGTAGCTTCCAACAATTGCTGGATAGTTCAGGGATGCAGATTGTGGTCACTGAGAATGATTCATGCTGCTGTGAGATTCTACTCCTCGCTGTAGAAAAGAACTTGGTGCCTCTTCTACTGTGGAGTAAGTGTTGATAAAAGTCTTTTTCCTTCTCCAAAATTTACCTAAACTAGTTCTTTTATGAGACAGACTTACAGAGATAAAAAGTTGTCACCGCAGAAGAAACTATGACCTTTATTAACAAAGGTGAATGAACTAAGAGGGTATCTGTAATTTATCATCTACCTTAAAACTCTCTGTATATAGGTGCCCTCTGAGTAGGCCTATAGTTCCTGCCTTCACTACGTGCATCTTCCGTAACCTGGCAGGCCACACGGTGAGAATGCACAGGCACTTGAAAGTGTAGGTAGGCTGGATGGGAAGAGGGAGGTGGAGTCTAATATCTACCCCGTTAGAGCCTAGGCCTTCCCTTACCCCTTAAAAAGAAAAACAAAAATATCTCAGAGAAATCCCGACCTCTGCTCATTCTCCAGAGGGGTAAGGGTCTTTAGGGAGCCTCTTGGGAAATATCTTAGCCACATATACTATCACTAACACAGTGCTGCTGATTAGCCTTTAATGCCTTTTGCCACATGTCACCAGTCTGTTTTGTTATAACCTCAGGTTTATATCCTTTAATTTCTAACCTCTTAGGTTGGTTTCCATAACAACCAGTGAAATTGGGATGAAGTCCTCAGAGTACTTCAGATGATAATTGTCCTGTCTTTGTAATAGCTTAACAAATAAATCTAGGTTTTCTAAAAAACTGAAACACACAAAAAAGAGAACATTGCAGACATGAAATCTTACCACTAAATATTTTGGCATGATTTAGCTAATAAGGACAATCACCTACTTTACCACAATACCATTAGGATAGCTAAGAAAATGAACAAAAATTCTATAATGTCATCTAGTATTGTTGACTCCATATTCTAATTTCCTTAATTATCATTTAAATGTTTTTATAGCCCCCTCCCAACTAATATAACCACAGGAAGGAAAAGCCCCCTCCCAACTAATATAACCACAGGAAGGAAAATATTAGTTCAACTAACTTTTGAAACTAGGCCTCTATACATCCTCAGTCAGATGAATTTTAAGGGGAAAAGACTGGGAAGAAATCTTAAACTTCACTCAGTGGTTTACTATTAGTGAGAACATTGGTATTGGGACCTTGAAATATTTTACATTTGTGGTAGGACAAAACATTTAAAGGAACATTTTAATGTTAACAGGACTAGGGTATGTAATGGCCCTCCCTTCTGCTATTTCCCTATACCTGGAGTCAGTATGCTTTTTCTGTAAAAGGCTAGATAATAAATATTTCAGCCTATGGGCCATACACTCCAGGTACTAAATCATACAGGCTAGCACCTACATCAATTTAGATATTGATTTCTAAATATCATTTTCACCTAAAAGAACCAGGATTAACTGAGAAGAAAATGGCTGATTCTACATTTGGAGCAAAGAAATTATCATTTTGTCATCTCATAAATGTTGAAGACCTAATAGATTTAGAAGCTAGCACTTTTCAATCTCCAATGTAATAATTATTTCAGGTAAAGACCATCAGTAGATAATAAAGTCTTTAGATGGAATATTTTTATATGATAAACAATATTTACAGAACCAAAGTATCTCTTCATGAATTATTTACTAAATGAAAAGAGGGAAAAAAACATGCCTGTACATTGGGGAGATCTGGCTATCACCGCTTTAAGTAAACAAACAACATCACTAGAAGTGGACTAACAACCTGACATTGTGCATCCTGAGAGGATGCAATATGAAATACATCACCTTTGTGCCAAAAATACTTTATCTCAATTTAAACAATTTTCCAGTATAGGAATTGGCAAAGATTTTTTAGAAAGAGACAGATTATAATTATTTTAGGCTTTGTGGGCCATATGGTCTCCTTCAGCATTGCTCAACCCTGCCCTAGGAAAGCAGTGATAGACAATATGTAAGCTAATGGGTGTGGCTCTGTTCCAATAAAACTTTATTTACAAAAATAAAATGGAGGATTGGATTTGGCCTCTGAGTTGTATATAGTTGGTTAACACCTTGTTTGAAACTTAAAGGAAAGTTAGGGGGAAGAGGAATGAAGGGAAAGCATTAGATACCAAGAGGAAATAATCAGACAAACCCAAAATGATGGATATGCTATTTACAACTTTAAATGCTTCAAAAAAGTCAATATCATGGCTAAAAACATGATGGAACTGTTGACTATTTAGACTAAAATAAATTAGACTAATAATAATTTAGACTAATTTAGACTAATAATTTAGAATAATTAGACTAAATAATTTAGACTAAAATAAAAACCTGTTTGAGTGTATGGATTTAGATAACAACCATCCTTTTTAAACACGGTGCCACTAAATCCTGTCTCCACACCCTGTTCTTGTGTAGATTATTTTTTGGACCAATGTACAGGATCATTTGATTATCCTCTATCCTCCATCAGAATGATTTGTAATCATGATCAGAATGACTTGTTTGAGAGTATCTCAAGCCTCCTGGGTTGCTTTTCAATCTCATGACATAAAATCAATCCTATTTTTCTGTAAACTTTTGATTAAAATCATTAAGAAAGCAAGTTTATGAAGAGCAAGAGAGGCAGGAAAAAAGTGCCTATGCTTTAATCACCAATCTTTAATTATTATCAGTCACAAACAGGAGGTTTGTATCACTGACCCCTTTTATTCCCAAAGGGAAAGAAAACTTTGCTTGTTCCTGATAACAATCTAAGCAGATAACTATATTTTTACTAATAATTATAATAAGGTGACCTTCCTATTCACCTGCAATTTTCCTGTGAGACATGACTTGGAATTAAAATCTCAATTTATTTCAGAAAATGTCATTTAAAACTCCTAAGTTCTGTTATAGAGAAATAACTTAAGAATAACATCAGCTGAAAACTGGTTTTAAATCAACATCAACATATCTTTTTAATTGAAACTATTTAAAAGAAAGTTTCCAAGCTTAAAGTATCATATGCTTTTGAGCAAACTAATAAAGCCAAGTAATATTTCTTATAGATCAGGATTTTATTTTTCCCCAATTCACACCTCACCACCATGACACTCTTCTAAATCTCCCAGTAAAGCCTATACACAGCTTTAGAGCAGACTTCCGTACATTCAACTAATCTGATCATCTCTGCCTTTATCTTTCATTCAACTAGTCTGATCATCTCTGCCTTTATCTTTCCACTCTTGGTTTCCTCTCTTAATAAGTCATCTTTGTGAGGACAAAGCTATTTCAAAATCAAGGCTTAATTTCCCTCATTACAATGAAAGTTTCTCCTGCTTTTGTTCCTTAGAGGAGGAGATGTTTTTGAACTTCACAAAACTTTTCAATTTTGTTTAACAAAGGGCTGAATTACATGCTACCAGTAATATACAAAAGCAAACAAGATAAATTTAAATGCAGTTCACTGTTTCTGCCTTTATCCTACAAACCATCCTTATAGGATGATAGTTATAAATGGTCTTTTCCGACCTATAAAATAGACCTTGATGCCACCACAAACATTGCATGAAGATATAAGCCAAAAAATTGAATGAAATCCCAGACACTACTAGGAAAGAAAGCAAAAACTGACTTGATATCTGTATAAAATCATCATAAACTTGCATTTGGGAGATTGCATGATTCCTAATGAAATTCAGAAAGTGGTGACTATATTGACCATGAAATCATACCATTCTGTATAGAGGGCCAGAGTTGATAGACTGAGCCTCAAGTATGGAATGTAGTGGTGATATTATTTTAAGTCTATTAACCTTTTTAATTTCTGAGTTTAACAATTATAACTGAATGCTTGCTACGTTGGATAGAGAGATGAACAAAAAGGACAGTTCCTGTTTCCAAGGACCTGACAGTCTGATGGGGAATTCAGATACTCTTGGTGAGGGCAAGCACAAGTACAATGGGAACAAACAGAAGCAGTACCTAAACCAGGTAGGAGGCGTCAGGGGGAGTCAGGAAGTCTTCACGATAGAAGGAAACATCTTCCAGAAATGGGAAATATCTTTCTGCCAAATACCCATGCAATTTAAAGCAACTGGCAATGATTTGGTACCATTGAAGCATAGGGTTTGGAGTCGGCTGGGGAAATGGTGGTAAGAGAAGAGATTGAATAGATAAGTGGAGGCCAAATTATGAAAGTCGTTGGAAGTCTTACATCTTATAGGGATTGAATAGGGTACATTCTTTTTTTTTTTTAAAGACTATTTATTCATGAGAGACACAGAGAGAGAGGCAGAGACACAGGCAGAGGGAGAAGGAAGCTCTGTGCAGGAAGCCCAATGCAGGACTCGATCCCAGGACTCCAGGATCACTCCCTGAGCTGAAGGCAGACGCTCAACCGTTGAGCCACCCAGGTGTCCTGAGTAGGGTAAATTCTGACTTTTAATTTATTAATTATAATCAATGCAGTTAATTAATACATTTCGTGATTTATAGCCTTTCTATTTTCAAAAGGATTTTTTTAAAGATTTTATTTATTTATTCATGAGAGACACAGAGAGTGAGAGAGGCAGACACAAGCAAGCTCCATGAAGGGAGCTCAATGTGGGACTCCATCCTAGGACTCCAGGATCATGCCCTGGGCCAAAGGCAGGCACTAAACCGCTGAACCACCCAGGGATCCCCATCAAAAGGGTTTTAATATATGCATAGGATTTAACAAATCCCCAAATACTAGAAGAAAAAAACAACAGGGAAGTAACTACCTTGGGAGGTTGCACTTATTAATGCGTAAATGGGTTCAAAATGGGATTAGACACACAAATGGTAGGTTATTAGGGGAATTTATTTATTTAAGGCCCTCCCATGCCTTCCCACAAAGGGACCTTGTTGAGAAACTGAGTCTCAGATAGAATGTTTTTTTGATCTGATTTGGTATTATGTGTCTTTGGTATTTATAGCCTTATCCCTTATGTATACGTACCCACCTATTTGAGGAAGCCTCAGTAAATATGATCTTCAGGTGAGCTTAGAACATCTGAGAATATTTAGAAAGCTAAAGTCCATATCTACTTTTGAGGAAAATCCAGACATCCCATCTTCCATTGATTGCATTTTTTAGTGACTTTTTAGTAATAAGACTCTCTACCTCTGAATTAAGCTTCTGTGGAAACATTGATTAAAATGGTTGATTAAAAAGAACTTTAGGGGGAAATAACCCCTTAAGATAATTTTCTCTTGCTGAATTCTTCTCAAGTTCTTTCTATGAAGTGCTGTAAGTTAAATCTCTCTTAACTTATCCTAAGTGGAAACCCAGAACAATGACTCCTCTGTATAAAATTCCCAGTCATTCTCTAAGATCACTTTCAGTTTCCCATTAGCCTTATCATTGCCATATAAGGAGTCTTACTTTCTTTATGTTTTCTTGAGTCAGTTCCTGATCCTTTAATAACATTTGCTGATCTCCTTCTGAATTCCCTCTTAAGAATTCAAGTATTGATTCTAAGGCATTTAATGATCTCCCTTTCTAGTGTCTTCCTAGATACAGAGTTGAGCTTTAACTGTAGTTATT
Source organism: Vulpes lagopus (assembly GCF_018345385.1). Classification (NCBI taxonomy): domain Eukaryota; kingdom Metazoa; phylum Chordata; class Mammalia; order Carnivora; family Canidae; genus Vulpes; species Vulpes lagopus. Next base: position 83,455,673 of record NC_054834.1, on the reverse strand, counting down.
TGAAGTTCAAGTTAGCTATTAAGAAGTGACTATACATAGAGCAAATAGATATGCACAAACACAGGTACAAACACACATGTGCAGAAAAGGATCTGGGGACAATGTAGGTAAAGGAGAAGGGATTTTGAACAGAAAAATCAGACATAAACTTTATATAAATGAAATTTCTGACTTCATCTTAGGAGAGCCAATTAATAAAGTAATAATTCAATATGAACACTATTCAGGTCAGTTGTTTGATATAGGTTATGCTTCCACATGTTTTGACTTGGGAGAGGTTGGAACACTTTGAAAGAAAAGCAGGTTGGAAGAAATGGAAAAGTGTGAATTAAAGTAGGGAAATTTCACTAACTATACTGTGCCTTTGTATTTTTCCATTTTAATACTAAGTGGATTCACAGTAATAATGTACTGGTAAGTATTCAACAGCTTTCTAGGGGTTGAAGGAAGGGATGGGATAAGCCCTGATCTGTAGCATTTGCTGTTTTCTTTGGTGTACATACTTTCACCATGGCTTACTTCAACCAACTTGATGTGACTTAACACAGAATTGAGAGGACATGTGTGGTTGTATGCCATTATATATTATTTCTACTGTACAGATACAACAGATGTAAATAACCCCAAGAGCACAGATAATAGTAAAATAATTAGGAAGTGATGAATTTTGATTGCCACCTTTGTTTTTATTTTTTATTGATTTTTGGTTTTGTAATAAGTTTTTAACTTTAATTCCAGTATAGTTAACATAGAGTGTTATTTCAGTTTCAGGTGTACAATATAGTGCTTCAACAATTCTATCCATGACTTAGTGTTCAACATGACAAGTTCTCTCCTTAATCCCCCTAACCTATTTCACCCATTCCCCCACCCAGCTCCCCTCTGGTAACCATCAGTTTGTTCTCTATAGTTGAGAGTCTGTTCCTTGGTTTGCATCTCTCTTTTTTTCTTTTGTTCATTTGTTTTGTTTCTTAAATTCCACATGTGAGTGAATTCTTATGGTATTTGTCTTTCTCTGACTTATTTCACTTAGCATTATACTCTCTAGCTCCAACCATGTTGATGAAAATGGCAAGAATTCATTCTTTTTTTATGGCTGAATTATATTCCATTGCATATATACCTCATCTTCCGTATCCATTCATCTATTGATTGACACCTGGTCTGCTTCCATAGCTTGCTATTGTAAATAGTGCTGCAACGAACAAAGGGGTGCATATATCCCTTTGAATTAGTGTTTTTGTATTTTTAGGGTAAATACCAGTATTGCGATTACTGGAATGCAGAGTACTTCTGTTTTTAACTTTTTTGAGGAACCTCCATATTGTTTTCCACAGTAGCTGCATCAATTTGCATTCATACCAACAGTGCACAAGTGTTCCCCTTTCTCCACATCCTCACCACCATTTGTTATTTCCCAGGTTTTTATTTTAGCCATTCTGACAGATATGAGGTGATATCTCATTATAGTTTTGATTTGCATTTCCTTGATGAGTGATACTGATCATCTTTTCACATGTCTGTTAGCCATGTTCCCTTTGTTTTTAAATACAATTTATTTCATTGTAAGTTAATATAATTTAATGTTTATTAATGGCTATATTAAAGAACTAGCTTGCAACGGTCCTAAACATTTAGCAGTTGTCACTCTCCAGCTGGTATGAGACAGCTTTGGCGCTTGACTAAGGGGCACAGTCACCCCAGCAGATGAAAGTAATAATAGGACTTAAGTCCCGTGAAGAGATAATTGTGATTTCTTATGGATTGCTATGGAATTGCCAGTATGCAGACCTGCTGTGCCAAATTAGCTGTCCTGCCTTCTTGTGAATTCTCCCCAAAATCTGAAGTGACGTCCTAAACCCCATGCACCCAGCAGACACTTGCCCTTGTTCTGGCTTGTCTGGTCAGTTCGAAGAAAAGTAGAAGGTTTTCTAGAAACTTGGAAGTCTTTAGTGTAAGACTGAAGGAGCTGGGTATGGAGGGGGTGTTTTCATCTAATGCTCTTATTAACATTGGGAGCTTAGGAAGCAGAGTCAAACATAGATAACTCTCAGGACATGCTGTACATGATCTAAGAGAAGTTTTGAGCTAGGGACAAAGATATTTCTTGAAGATGGAGCAAATATTTTTGACAACAGTCTTAACAATCCTAATAAAAGTCAGGGGTGGGGCGTAGTGGGGAGAGCAGAGTAAAATCCTAAATTATAAGAGAAAAGGCAAAAATTCACAGGGAACAAGAGCAGCAAAACCTTGGGACTAAACGGGTGTTGAATGATGATGAATTCCCAGATGTATGACTGGAGGATTGACAATTCTACTGCAGAAATTAGGACCATAAACTTTAAGTTTAGTCAGGATGTTGGATGTACTTTCAGGTGAATGGTGAAATACAGGAGGCACATGAGGAGAGAACATAAGCCAGAGAATATATGGAGCTAAAGTGGAAAATAGCAAGAGTAGTAGAATGTGAGAGCATTTGGAAAGTAGGGAAAACATAACATATGTACCTCAAATATAGAGAATAATCCAATAAGGCCCATTAACTGGAAATAACATTAAAGAGCAGAGAACAGATAATTCCTCCTACATAGGTCCATATTTGGTTATTGATGGCCAGAAGCTATGAAGGGAGTATCTTACATGTTCCCCTAAACAGTGCTGGAGTAAATTAATCCCAAGCAAGACAAGGAGAGATTGTAGCTGTGCAGAGCTATAAAAGAGATCCTGAAATTGTGATGCCACCAGTTTTGGTTTTTCTTTTTCAACATTCCTTTGGCTATTTGGGGTCTTTTCTCATTCCATACAATTTTTAGGATTATTTGTTCCACCAACAAGTGGATGGTATTTTGATAAGGATTGCATTGAATGTATGGATTGCTCTAGGTAGCACAGACATTTTAGCTATACTTCAAGCTCTATTACAAAGCTGTAATCATCAAGACAGTGTGGTACTGGCACAAAATCAGAAACTAGATCAATGGAACAGAATAGAGAACCCAAAAATGGGTTCATTTTTGAAGAAACCTCAACTCTATGGACAAAATCTTTGACAAAGCAGGAAAGAATGTCCAATGGAAAAGACAATCTCTTCAACAAATGGCATTTGGAAAATTAGACAGCCACATGCAGAAGAATGAAACTGGACCATTTCCTCACACCACACACAAAAATAAACTCAAAATGGATAAAAGACCTAAATGTGAGACCGGGATCCATCAAGATCCAAGAGAAGAACACAGGCAGCAACCTCTTTGACTTTGGCTGCAGCAACTTCTTGCTAGACACATCTCCAAAGGCAAGGGAAACAAAGGCAAAAATGAACTATTGGGACTTCACCAAGATAAGAAGCTTTTGTACAGCAAAAGAAACAGTTGACAAAACCAAAAGACAACTGACAGAATGGGAGAAGATATTTGCAAATGACATATCAGATAAAGGGCTAGCATCCAAGATCTATAGAGAACTTACCAAACTCAACACCCAAAGAACAAATAATACAATCAAGAAATGGGCAGAAGACATGAACAGATATTTCTCCTGGGAAGACCTACAAATGGCCAACAGACAACAATTTTAGGGGATGGGATGGGAAGCTGGAAGAAGAATACTATAGTTAGAAGAGGCTAAGTATATGGGAACATCCAAAGAAAAACATTAAGCTGTCAATGGACCAGGCATTTCAAAGTACTATGAGCACAGGGCAAAAATTGGAGGGCAAAAAGCAGTATCCAAGAGACAGAGAACCAGAACAATTTTCTACCTTTTTTTTTTTTTTTTTAAGAGAGAGAGAGTCAGGAGGGTGGGGGGGCGGTGGCGCAGAGGAACAGAGGAAGAGGAAGAGAATCCCAAGGAGGCTCCATGCCTGCATGATCTCACAACCCAGAGATCATGGCCTGAGCCAAAATCAAGAGTTGGACACTTATCTGACTGAGCCACCCAGGGATTCCTTATTTTCTGTCTTCCTGGTCCTGGGTTTTCTATTATTTCCACATCATAGGCACTAATCCCAGAAAAGCAGTGGTTTCCAAATTTACAGAGCAAAGATAGAACCTAGTGGGTATGTGAAAATATAATCCCAGAATCCTGCCACCAGTGATCTTAGGCTAAGCCCAGGAATATGCATTCTAAAAATAAGCATCACTGAAAATCCCATTTCAGTTGGTTTACCAATCACTTTCTGAGAAATACAGGGGTATAATTAATCCAGAGGCCCTGATGGTCAGATGGTTCTGGAAACATATTGTTAAGTAGCCCAGTGTTTCAGCATCCCTCCCCCCACTCCCACCCCCACCCCACCCCCCACCCTGCCGGTGAGCAAAGGCTAACTCCTGTGAGAGGCAAGGTCACGTTCACGGCCCCCAGTGTCACAACTTGTTGCAATTGCTTGGAAACATCTACTTCTTTTACTTGGTTTTCTATGTTCTTTGATTTTTAATGTTGCCATTTTACCTTGGGTTTAATATTCTGCATCATTTCAATCTTGTTTGGGAACAGGTAGGATATAAATCCTAATTAAATTTTTAAAAATTAATTGCTGATGGCCTCTCTCATGTACTCAGAAGTGGAAAAAATTGAGTAATGCTGTTTAGATATTAGTTGAATAAAATGTTTTATGCTGAATCTTTCATGATAATGTATGTGAGAGTACCTGAAAACTGTGGTTTTATACAACTAGGTGATTTTTAAAATATCAGTGCTTTATATATAACAAGTATGTGTATTTATCTATTGTATTCCTGGAAAGTCTTTATATATTCAAAGCTTCTTATACTTATGATATTTTATTAATTGAAGGGGGAAAGTCCAGGTTTTCTAACAAACATACCTAAAGAGAAGAATACATCACTTTGTCAAAATATTGTGGCTCTTTATTCTTTGTAGCTCTTCCAAATCCTACAAACAGAGAGAGAATTATCAGTACTATCTGAGTGTGTGTGGGCTTGAAAGCTCTAAATGTTTCTAAAGGAGCAAGGCTTTTGATGCCTTTTTTTTATATATATATACTGGGAGCAAGTTAATCCTTATGATGTCTCAGGCTATTGCTCCATAAACCATACCTTCCTAAGGCTTCCACATAGTGGACATAACTGATTTTATGTTGGGCCAGGTTCAGATAGGGTCTTCCTGTGGTCTGGGTTTGGCAATTGGCCTATTTGCAGAAAGTCTCATCTGCATCTACAATTATGCCAAGGTCTACATATAAATGTTTTTATGCCTTCAAATGGAGCAATCCTTCCGTTTGGATTGAAGAATACATATGAGAGAAATGTCTGGGCAGCCCCGGTGGTGCAGTGGTTTAGCGCCGCCTGCAGCCCAGGGTGTGATCCTGGAGACCCTGGATGGAGTCCCACGTCAGGCTCTCTGTATGATGCCTGCTTCTCCCTCTGCCTGTGTCTCTGCCTCTCTCTCTCTCTGTCTCTATGAATAAATGATATCTTAAAAAAAAAATAAGAGAGAAATGTCGGCTGTGCCTAGCTAAGGTGATAAAATTATTTTCAAAACTGAGGATCCAAGCAGAAGATAGATTTATTGATGTGACAATCTTCAGGGAAACCAGAAACATGATCTCAGAAAGATGTATATTTAAAAGGACGCCTTAGGGAATATTCTTGTCTCTTGAAATAATGGGGAATCTGGCAGGAGGAGTTGTGACATCTGGGAGAAGACAATAAAGATTGAAATTTAGAGTTACCTGGAGAGAAAATGTGAGTTGCCTTTCATATATGTGACAAGGTTGGCTATATCTCTAAGAAATTAGAATTACGTGTAAATACAGAGAACAAACTGATGGTTGCCAGAGGGAGGGGGAATGGGCAAAACAGGTGAAAGGGCATAGGAGATACAGGCCTCCATTTATAGAATAAGCCACAGAGATAGAAGATACAGCATAGGAAATATAGTCAATGGTATGGAAATAGTGTTGTGTGGTGACAGTTGTAGCTATGCTTGTGGAGAGCACAGCATAACATATGGACTTGTCAAATCACTATGTTGCACACCAGAAATGAATGTAACATCGAGTGTCAACTATACTTCAATTTTAAAAAAAGTTAGGTTGAAGGATGTGTACATGTAGTGTTAGTATTTGAAGAATGTAACTCTTGGCCGTTGTGCTAGTCATTTGGGGCAGCCATATTTGATTTTTGTTTAAAGAGAATATTTTTCCAGTTTTATCAATTTTGTTTCCTTACCACAAAGTAATTCCTTATGTAAAAAAAAAAAAAGTTAGAATTCTGAGGACATTCAGCTTATAGCTTTTAGGCAAAATAAAATCACTTTCTTTTGCTACCCAGGCCATTGGATCACCCAGTGACTTGAGTTTGGGTAAATAATCTACCTTTGAGGAGCAAGATCAACGCCCCTTTCATTAGTTTAACTTGGACTAAGTGGATTTTCCTGTGGGCTTACTGTTTGTGGGTCATAATAAGGTGCCTGAGAGAGCTGGGTCTGTTTCTTTTGTGAGCTTGATAACTAAGAAGGTCTTGTGACTAGAGAGAGCTCTTCTTCCTAAGGAAGCTCTCGTGCTGTTGCTTTACATGCTATGCAAAATGTGATCAGCGACAACCCATCTCCTGCTCTAGAGAGGCCAATGCTTGGCCATGGTAACTTTTTTTTTTTTTTTTTTTTTTTTTAATGATAGTCACAGAGAGTGAGAGAAAGAGAGAGAGAGAGAGAGAGGCAGAGACATAGGCAGAGGGAGAAGCAGGCTCCATGCACCGGGAGCCCGACGTGGGATTCGATCCCGGGTCTCCAGGATCACGCCCTGGGCCAAAGGCAGGTGCTAAACCGCTGTGCCACCCAGGGATCCCCATGGTAACTTTTTTAAAGTAGGACTTTGTAAAAGTTAATTTACCTGTTTTGTTTATACCAACAACTTATTTAGGAAGCTCGGTCCTACTTCTATCCTGTCCATCCTTCCCCAGCTGCTCCCCACGCTGCTCCCCAAGCTTGGGATTTAACTATAATTCTGATATTCTATTAAGTTGTGCAAATTATGTGTTTTTGTTTACCCACTTTACTTCTCTGGTCCATGACTCTCCTCTAGGCATTTCTCCATTTCTCCACTCAGAGAATTCCCAAGGAACACGGGTGTGGATATCTCTAGCTTAATATAAGAAAGGAAAATACAGAGTTTTTGTAGATTTATTTCTGCCTGTACCTAAATAGTGCGGCTGAGAAAAAATATATATCCTTTAAAAGTGAGGCTGAGGGTTGGTGATGTAGGTTTGTTTTTTTTTTTTTTTTTAAGAGTTTATTTGTTTATTTGAGAGAGAAAGAGTATGAGCAGGGCCAGAACGAGTAGAGGAAGAGGGAGAAGCAGACTCCCCACTGAGCAGGGAGCCCAACTAGAGGCTAGATCCCAGCACCCTGGGATCACGACCTGTGCCAAAGGTAGATGCTTAACCGACTGAGCCACCCAGGCATCCCCTGTGGGTATTATTTGTAAATTTTTTTAAAAGATTTTTATTTATTCATGAGAGTCACACACAGGGTGGGGGGGGGGCAGAGACACAGGCAGAGGGAGAAGCAGGCTCCATGCGGGGAGCCCGAGGTGGAACTTGATCCCAGGGATCTGGGGTCTCGCCCTGGGCTGAAGGCGGCGCTAAACCGCTGAGCCCCGCCCCCCGCCGCCCTATTATTTGTAAATTTATCTGCATCTCTGCCCAGTTTATTTGATCTTTTCTGGTTAAGTTGGTTCCCCTATCACTTCCACTTCCGTCTGTAGTACTATTTCCAACTTTATCTGCTTGAGCCCCGAGGAAAGCCACGCATCTCTCCCTTGGCCTCAAGCAATCGCCTTTCTAGAACACGAGCTTCAGCGTCTCACCTGGACAAACCGCAGTACAGGCCTGGGAGCCCATGGAGCTGGCCCTGGGGATGCGCCCTCCCCCCGGATCCAGACCGCAGCGCTCACCTGGCCGGATTGCAGGGTGCCCTGCTTTGTGGAGGGATCTGCCTCTAAAGAAAGAAAACGCCCAGTGATTTCAGAGTTCAGCCCCAAAGGCTGAATTCTGGGGCTGAAGGGAGACTAAGAGAGGCGTGACTGGGCAGGAAGTCGTGCAGGAGCTCCAGGCAAGACGGGAGTGGATCAGCACTTAGGGAGCCAAGGAAAGAAGCACGAGGAAAGTCATGCCCAAAATGAAATACATTTTTATCTTTTGTTTTTTTAAAAGCATATTTAAAATGCCTAACCAAAAAGTCATGGTAAAGTAAATATTCTATAATGTTTGCAGAGGGGGTATTAGCAGGGTGACTTTTTAAAAAAAAGAGAGGAGAGAAAAAAAACAAAGCCCCAAAGGTGTTTATGAAAGTAACCGTTCTGCTACACTGATTTTTTTTTTTTAACTTCAAATGTTAAAGAGGCTGTTTGTGAAGCCTCTTTGCTGATCATTTCCTAGGCTGAAAGAAAATAAGGGTTTACTTCATTGCTGTGGGCGGTTGAATCACTATAAAAATCTTTGGTCCTTTTGATGTTTGCTGTCTACAGAAGTTCTGAGGGACCTGGCAAGGAGGAAAGAGAATGTAAGGGGGATTTTCAAACAATATTAGAGAAGGCAAGTTTTATTAATCATATTTACTTAAAGCATTTGTTTGAGGGAGAGGACTGTGGTTTCTTTTGTTCTCTGTGCCATTCCATCAGGATTCCTGGAGGACAGAAACGAGTTCAATCAAAATGACACAGGAGTCTGTCTCTGGAAATATAGGACCAATTAAAGTCAGAAGTTGAAAATAGGTAAAACCAAACTGAATTATTATAACTTGATAACCCAGTGGTGTATTTCATTAGTTAGGCTTTTTAAAATTTCATTCTAACACAATGCTTCTTTCAGTTGTGATTATTCTGAAAACACTCTTCTTGAAATTAGGGTTATCAGAAATTATATGTATCTTACAAGATTCTTCAGGAAAAAAAATCCAATAAAACTAAATATCTGTGCTTGTCACCTTACCTTTATTTCTTTTTCTGTACAAGCCAAAGTGGAAACATAATTTAAAGAAAGCTAATATTGTGAGGTAAACCCTCAACATGAGTTCTCTTCTTATAAAACTGATAAAATGATTGGATAGATTCTTGAAGATTTTTAAAATGCAATCCATATTACCTGTGACACTAAACTTTATCTACCATAAACCATTTGTGAGTTCAAGAGTCACTGTGCGAATTACCCAATTAGTGTCGAATGATAGATGTTTTGTTTTTTAAAGATTTTATTTATTTATTCATGAGAGACACAGAGAGAGCGGCAGAGACACGGAGAGAGGGGAAGCTGGCTCCCTGCAGGGATACTGATGCAGGACTTGATCCCAGGACCTTGGAATCACTCATGATCTGAGCCAAAGGCAGAAGCTGAACCACTGAGCCATCCGGGTGCCCCCAGATGTCTCCTCTTAGTGAACTCCAGTGATGGCAAGTGGCAAGCTCCTGAATGGATTCAAATATATCTTTTCATCTACTTGATTGGTGTTTCTAATTGCTCTGGGCTTTTCTTATGTGACTTGATATGATTATGACTTTTACATATTTACATATGTGGCACATAATATGTTGAATGAATGTATGAAGGCAATTAGGCAAATAAATGCTGCTCTGTGTGGGTAGCCTATTAAATTTCAGATCGTCATAAATAATTCCTAAAAGCCAACAAGTCATTCCTGCCTCTGCTGCCTATCCAAAAATCACAGGACTAGCAAGTCTGTGTCATGGATGTCACAATTAAGTCTGCCTTTTAGCATCCATGGTTCCTGACTGATCAAAGGAACTAGATACCTGATTTGTTCTCCAGTGTTTCAACTTCTTTTACTTCTCTTTCAACTCCTCAAATGATTACAGATCTTACAAAGGAATACCCACTGATTAGACAGGCTTAACAAGAGTGTGTATTCAACTTATTTTTAATTTTTTATATTATCAACTCTAATGTTCTGTTATTTACCTATACTTTAGAAAATTTGATTGAATGTTTGCCATGACTTTTAAAATTTATCATTTATCTTGTCTTTCTTGGTCTATAATGAATATTGCCTTCTGTTTTAGGCACTATGCTAGTTGTTATGGATACAAAGGCAATTAAGCCATAGCCAATGTACTCAGGAAATGTAGTCTAACACAAACAGCACATGGAAACAAATAACCGTAGTACAAATAAGTATATCTGTGTTTATGCCTATTAGTTAAAATGTTTACTTGAATATCTCTGCTTGTTCAGTGGAAGGCAAGTAACATTTCCCAAACTAAATTCTATTAGAAAAAAGCTTCTATTATCAGATAATTTGGGGGAAATTAGCACACTAGTCTTCTTTCTGAAAATTCATAATGCATGTATCGCCGTATTCTAATAAGTATTCTGAGAGATCCTCCTATAAAGGAACCTATTCACTTTGTTTATCTTTATCAAGCTTCCTTGACTACCCAGCACATTATCCATGGCACACATGTTAACATCCTGTGGGATATTAACATTCCATGGGCCATCAATTTGGGAAATGAACTGATTATCACTTGGAACAGAGTGGTACATGCCCTCCTGTTCCAGAGTCTGTACAGATAAGTAAGTATTCCCTTATACATAGATGATATGTTTATTGGTCAGGACTCCTCAGAAGCGACTGAGAGAAAACTAACTCAAACTAGCTTAAGGAGAATAGATTGAGTCACCCGAATGGGAATCTAGGAGTGGGTCTTGCCTCAGGGACTCAAGTGACATCTGTAGGTTCCTCTCACTCCCTTCCTACTTTTTTACTCCTATCTATTTGTGCATTGATATGGACTTCCTCATATGTCTGGGCTGGGGAGACTGGGGGGAAAAGAGACATGGCTTGAACAGCTCCAGGTTTAATTACATTATTTTAGCTTAGTGACATCAGGGAGAAAAGAAAGCTTTTCTTCTTCAATAGCCACTTATAAATCCCCAGGAGAGATTCTGATTGGCTCAGCTGAAGCTCACTGAGGGCCAGTCACTGTGGCCATATTTGTAACTGCTATTATTAACCATATCTGGTCACCAGGAAAGGCAGGGGGAGGATTCTCTGATTAAAGGCTTCAACAGACCTAGAAGGAATGAGGAAAGGCAGTTTGAAAGGGTTTGATGTTACTAGGTCGATGCTAGAAGATTAAAAAAAAAAAGACAGATGTCTACCACAATGTGGTCTAATTATTAAAACCTAGATTTGGCCATAATAGGCAGTTAGCCCTAGTATCCGATTACTGCCAAAAAGCAGGAATAAAATTAAAACAACAACTCTTCTAATAAAATTATTATATTTGGAAGACCTCTCCAGATTTATAAAATGATTAGTAGCTAATAATCCCAAATGTTGTGACCTCAGACAGTTAATGATATAAAAGATTTTCTTGGCTCCAAGGAGTCATATTGTTCAAAGTTACATTCTGTGATGTTTAAGTAGTTGAAATTAACCCTGCTATAAGTATTTCAGGTTAAAATTGTTGCAGCTGTGTTATAAGGTATCAAGGAAGGGGAACTTAATCTCTGCCTTTGAATTAGAACAAACCTAAAGTAACAGACGAGATGGAATATTGGCCCTCTCCATGGTACCAGGGTGGCTCGTGTCTACGAGGATGTGGGGAGACATTCCGGAATTCTCATAGGCATGTGTCATTAGGTTTGTTCCCAAGATGATTTTTTTTGTGAAAAAATTATGCCGCCAACCTCAGATGCCCAGTAAAGCAGATGATCTGTGTATTTAACTATCAGTATGATGTAGTTACACTTGAGAGATTTATCTGAAACCAATTTTGAATTTACATAAAGAAAAAATAAAAGATCAGAGTATTTGGGGGTTTGAAGGAGGCGGAGGCTACAGACACTGATGCCTTGATTGTAACTGGAGTCAGATTTCCCAAAAGATGTTTGTAAGTTAAGAAGAGGATTCATGTTGGGACCCTGAAGAGGTCCCATGTTTGGACCCACAGGTGGACAGGTGAAGAGGAGCCATTAAAAGAGAGAGAGGAAAAGCAGAGAGGTAGCATGTGCATTTCAAGGAGGTGGTCACTAGTCCCGGGCAATGCAGACAGGTTAAGTAGAGAGAAGCTCTAAAAGAATCTAGGTGTACAATCTGGAGTCCCTGGTGGCACTGGGGAGAGTAGTTTCCAGAGAGTGCAGGAGGCTGAAGCCAGACTGCATGGGTTTTGGATTAAAAGAGAAGTGAAGAACTAATGTCAGAAAGTATGTCTTTTTCATTTAAAATTTTTTGCAGTGAAGGGAAAATGAAGAAGAGGATGGCAGCTGAAAAGAGATTCAGATAAGAGGCACATTTTTTTCCCCTTTGAAGAAGTTTGCAAGTAGAGGAAAAAGAACCATAAAGGAAAAGGACCATGAGAAAGAGACTGAAGAAATACAGGAAGAAATTCATTTCTGGAGCAAGAGCCTAGAACCAAGTAGGCTGATGGCACAAAAGCCCAGATTTAAGAAGCAAAGGATAGGGACGTCTGGGTGGCTCAGGGTTGAGCATCTGTCTCCATCTCAGGGTATGATCCCAGGGTCATGGGATCGAGTCCCACATCGGGATCCCCAAGAGGAGCCTGCTTCTCCTTCTGCCTATGTCTGCCTCTCTGTGTCTCCATGAATACATACTTTTTTAAAAAGCAAAGGATAAATATGAATGAGTCTTGACAAAATTGGATGTGGGCAAAGCACATTGGGGAAATGAATGCCATGGTCTTTCCAGTAAAGTAGGAGATGAGTTTCTCTGCTAAGGGGGAGAATCTTAAGCAGCTGGTGTAAATAAAATTAATCTGGAGGAGTGCTGAATGACCAGGTAAAGTTCAACTTTATAAATACATAATAAATTCAGCAAAGGATCAGGGCTGGGGATTGCAGGGCATATGTGGAAAGAAAAAAAGACAATGAGAGGATACTAGTGATAACACCCTCACAAACACAGACCCGGGGATCCACAGCTGGAGAGGGAATGAGGTAAAGAGAGTCTGACTGTGCCTCACAGCCTGGCGGGGAGGGGAGAAGAGAAGTAGGACAGCAAACTTCACGAGGGAAGATCTAGCTCCGTGTCTGGCACACAGAACACAGTTTAAATAGATCACAGAAAAATGGAGAGCCTGATGAGCTAAAGTAGCAGGCTGAGTAAGGATAAGTGATGAGAACATAAAAAGTACAGGCAATTAGCAGGCAATCCATGCGTGGAGTTCTATAGTCTTCATCAGTGTATGTGGTGGCCTTAGACATCGGAGTCAGAACAGAATTCTTCAGTTTAAAATGTTGGCAGGAAGCGGTTCTAGATGATGCCGAGCTCCAAGCTTGGTCACAGAAATGAGCTGTTTACTCTTGCTAGTGCATGATCTTAAAAAAGACGTTTATTATTCCTAATCCTTTATTAATGGTGCAGCTCTGGAAATGTTATTAGAAAGCAGTATTCTAGGAAAATTTTAAGGGTATTAAAGGATAACTGAAATCTAGAAGGAAAGAGTTAGATAAAATTTAACAAGAAGAAGGGGGGCAAATTGTGGTAGAAATGTCTTTCTGCACTAATGTGGGGCAGCAGCTTATAGGATATTTGCAACATTCTTTCAGTGGCCCTCTCCCCACATGTGATCCTGTTCAACTCTACATTGTCAGGTTTAAGTCCTTGTTTCGCAGCTATTTATGTGTCTAACTCAAGGGAAGTCAGACGCTAGGTTGAAATTGGTCACCACAAACAGGAAAATGTACTTCACTCTCATTTGTGGGTTTTCACTTGCAGTATGAAAAATATCCACCCCCTTGGAGCTACAAAAATTATTCCCAAAGGAAATGTCTCATACTTCCTTTTAAAGGCTGAAATATTTTCAAGTTATTTCTTCCTTCTTTGATTTTTCTGAGTATACCCTTTAAATATGTCCAGTAGCCTGCAGTCTTCAACTGTCATCAGGATACACCTGCACTTCGTCCATTGGGGAGAAAGAAATTGGTTTAGTAGCAGCCATTCTTGCAACTGTTCGTCGCTGACACTGACCTGAGCCTGAGAGGCCTCTGTGGTTGGGGGAACCCGTCATTTGTGTGTGGTAGAGTCATGGAGGGGGAGGTGAGGTTGCAGGATGCTGCCCTTGAAAGTCAGTATCACCAAAGCAGGAATTTCTAGTTTGGGTCAGTCCGGAGGCATATAACTGTGCTATTTGGCCCCTGCAAACAGAAATAAGCCCTGTCTGGGTAGTAATTTGTTCCTGGTTTTGTCTTAGTGACAATAGTCAGGCAGAGGCCTTCTAACCTGAATATTTATCTATACTCTACTTCTCAAGGTGTAGGCCTCGCACCAGCAGAATCAGCATCATCTGGAAATGTCTTATAAACGGAAATTTTCAGGCCCCACTTCATTACTATTGAATCAAAAACCCTGGAGGTGGGCGAGTGACCTGAGCTTTAACAAGCCCTCCATGTGGTTCTGATCTTAGCTCAACTTAGGGAATCGGTGGGCCAAGGGTGTTGGCTCTCAGGCCTGGCTGCACAGTAGAATCATCTGGGGGACCTTTTTACAAAACACCAGTGCTTGAGCCCCAATAGCACAACCCCAGATTCTGATGTAATTAATTTGGCTTAGGACCTTGGTTGGCATCAGAACTTTTTATAAGTCTTAGTGATTCTAGTGACTGTCATAGTTGAGAACCATTATTCTATAGCAATATGAGGCTAATTTAGGGCTTTATAAGTTAAATAAGAACAATCGTATGTATTTTATTAGAATGTTAGTTTAGACAGCCTATGACAACCACAAATACTGTAAGAGTTAAGAGGGTGGGGATCTTTTTTGTCTAGTTTTAGCTTTTCCCTGTTACATCCTAAACACAGGGGACAGTGCTTGGCACATAGGTGCTCAAATAACCATATGTTGACCAACTGAATCAATTAAAGACTGGAGTTCCAATTGGAATTTGCCTTTACACCTCACAAAGAGACCAGGAAATGCTCTGAACTGGAAGAAGAGTCTCTGTTTGGGGCTGGCAAGGGTTCATCTCTTGTTCCTATGGATACTCTATGAATCCTCTTTGTTTTTGCCCCATGCCTGTCCGTACCAGGATGTCACTGCCTTGTATCAGGATTCACATTCTATTTGTAGAAATTGGCCCCCCCTTGTGCCCTTAGCTGGGCTCCCCACTGAGTCTAATCTCACTGCTCATATCATTAGAAGCATCCAGTTACATGCTTTTCCTTCTTTTCTCTGGGCTGGCTTCCCTTTCTCCCCTTACCCACCCCTTCCACTCTTGATAGGTGCTGCCCCCTGGCCTGCCTGTGTTTCTATCCACGATTCTTCCCTGGTGGGGTACCCCCATGGCCAGGAGAGGGGTTTCTCTCCACTTGGTGGGCAGAATGGCTTTCTGAGTAGGCTTGAGCCAAAAATGGATTTCCCAACAGGCAGGAGCAGGCTCACCAGGCTGCCGCTCCAAAGCCTCTGGCAACAGCTCCCCCTACAGGTGCCTGTTGACTGAGTTCTTATTCAATAGTGAGTGAGCCACGTGACCTCAACCCCAAGTAGCAATTTTACATATAAACTGCCTTTAACTCAGTAGGGCAAATCACTTTCCTGAAACAGTTCTGGGGGGAGTTCAATACTGGTTCCAGTACCCTAATTAAGAGGTGTCCTTATGTTGTTTTATTTTTTTTAAACTTTATTTATTTATGATAGTCACACAGAGAGAGAGAGAGAGAGAGGCAGAGACATAGGCAGAGGGAGAAGCAGGCTCCATGCAGGGAGCCTGACGTGGAATTCAGTGCCGGGTCTCCAGGATTGCATCCTGGGCCAAAGGCAGGCGCTAAACCGCTGCGCCACCCAGGGATCCCCTTATGTTGTTTTATTTACTGCCTAAGCTTCTGATGTTGTTTTAAGTTGCAGATCCTGCCACTACCAGCTATCAACCCCCTTGGTTGCTGTAGGTTTATTTAGATTGAAATTACCTGCGGCTGCAGACAGGCGGGAGGTCAAGGTTCAGTACTTAATATTTTGTCCAGTTTTCACTGAAGTTTTACTGAAGTAAAGAGACCCTGCTACTGAAGTTCCAGGTGCTTCCAAGCCATTTGCTTTTGTCCATTCATCTCTTAGAGTGCAGTACACAATAAAGAGTCTCCTAAAGGTACCTAAACTCTCCCTTTGGACATGAAAGCTCCCTGTACCTTCAACTACACTCAGGCCTGGAGGCTTAAACAAAATCCTTTCCAGATTATTGTTAATGCCGAGCCTGATTCTGCAGCAGCTGTTGCTTTTGAACCATACGATGCTTCTCCTCCCCCACGAGAAGTTGAAAATGCCCATTTTGCCACACTTCCCACTTCTGTAGACTCTGAGAGAATAAAACGGACTGAGAGATAGACCTAGCACTCCTGTTTGGGAATTCTGTGCACAACTTAAAGACTATTGAGCTTAGCCACTTCCTGACATTGACTTTCATAGCAACGGTTTAATTTGGAGAAAATCTACCTCAAATAGCTAAAGGTATTTATGTGGAAAATTTTCCAAATGATTGACTTTACTGTGTTGCTATTTTCTTTCCCCATGAATATGTGAGTATTTGGCTTTCTCCCAGGAGTTTTTCTGCATCACTTCTCTTTAGGCAAAGAAAAGTTTCTATCCAGACTGAGAGAAGAAAGAGGCACCGAGAGTTCCCCCTTTAAAGGGAATTATTATTTGAGTTTAAACTCTAGCATCCGTATAAATGAAGAGTTTGAGTGTGTTGCCTGTTTGCTTAAACTTTTCGTGGCAAATCCCCAAGGTGGCCAGAGGGATCTTGATCATCACTTTGGAGCCAACACAAGTGTGATCAGCTGCATGCTCTCCGCAGTGCCCCCGTCTCTCTCCTCCCCACAGCGGCCCCAGTCTTGCTGAAGGGCTTGTCTCCACTCCCTCATCCACCTCCACCTCCTCCTAGTCTGCTCCACGAGTTGTTCAGCCACCTTTCTCCCAACTGCTCTTGCCAAGATCACCAATAACTCCCTCCTATTTAGTCCAGTGACCATTTGGTGTTATATGAGATTTTCCTGTAACATTTGACATTGTTAATGTCATTTTCTTTCACTGCTTTGGCACCATTTTTCCTCAGTCTCCTCGATGGTTTTCTTTTCTGTCCCTTTCTGAAATGTTTCCTTGGCAATCACTCCTAGACCTACTTTTTGTATTGCTCTACACTCTCTTCCTGATTGATTCCATCTGCTCCATGGCCTCGATTCCGTGCTGTTGATAAAGATCCCCCATCTACATCTTCAGCCCAGATCTGTAAAGGCTGGTCTATGTCAAGACTGAAACTAATTTCTTTCTTTTCCTTGTTTTTCTAAGTTCCCAGTTGTAGTGAGGGACACCGTAGCTCATTATGCAAGAAGGAAAACTTAACTCATTTCTCCATTTCTTCTCTCCCATAAAAAAACGATTCCATTTTTTTCTATTTCCTACATAAAATTTAAATCTAGGCCTTCTCCTTCAGTATCTCCTCAATATTTACCTCCTACCAGTTCCCTAGGTTAGGAAACCATCAACTTGCATGTGGATACCCCTCCCTGGTCTTGACTCTTTACAATCCATATCCATATAAGAGGAGAGATTTTTCCTTTTTTAATATTTAAATTCAGTTTGCCAACATATAGTCTAATACCCAGTGCTCATCTCGTCATGTGCCCTCCTTAATGCCGGTCACCTCGTTACCCCATCCCCCTGAGTCCTGAGAGATTCTGTGCTGTTGATAAAGATCCCCCATCTATGTCTTCAGCCCAGATCTGTAAAGGCTGGTCTATGTCGAGACTATGTCACCTCCCCCTCTGCAGCCCTTTGTTTACCAGAGTTAGGAGTTGGAGAGGTTTTTCGGATCACCACGTTTCCCTTATCAAAGCCCTCATTATTGCAAAGCCCCAGTCTGGCCTCTGGTCTCTCTCTAGCCTTAGCTCTTGGAACTCGTCACTCTTGGTCATTCCAAATATTTTTCAGTTCTTCAAAAATATTGTGCTCTCTCACCTCTAGGACTTCATACGCTATTTTTCTCAGCCTGGAACATTCTTTTTATTCTCACCCCCTCTGTTTTTCAAGTCTGAAATTTAGAGCACTTTCTCTTGTATGCTTCCTTGAATGAATGCCCCAAGCCTGCAAAGTGCTTCTCCCAAGGCCTCTGTCCCATTGCCTCTTCAGAGCAACGGCCACCCTTTCACAGAATTGGCTGGGTCTATGTATCCCCGCTAGATTGTCAGTTCTGTGAGGACAGACCATGTCTCCTGTGTTGAAACTGTACCTCCAGTGCCTGCAACAGCGGTAGATGCAGAGCAGGTGCTTGGTAAACATTTGTCGCATGAGTGAGTGAGCCTCAGAGTAAAGGGTGAGCCGGGCTTCTTCAGACACAGGTTTAAATGCCTGACTCTGATTTGCAACTTCTTCCTCACTAGTCAAGCTCCCCTAACTGGATCGAGTATCACTCTTCCACAGGAGACAAAACTTAGTTGCAGACAAAGCAACCTATATATCCCAAAGGACTAGAAACTTTTCAAAGGTTCTGAGAATTAGCATATGGTAATTATAAAATCCCAGGGTATCTTTTAATTGAACCTTCACAGTAGTGTACTTAGCTTGTACTCAGTACATAAATCGAGTAGAACCTCATTAGGGAGGTTGTGTCATTCATGCCTTAGTGGAAGTGGAGAGAATGAGAAATAGGTTTCCGTGACGTGGAGGCCTTGGAGGAAAGGAAGCGATCTGGTCTGGGTCTTCTTAAACCCGTGTATATGACGGACTCCTGATAGCACAGATGAGGAGGAGGACAGCCACGGCCAGGAGAGGAGTTCAGGATTCTCCCTCTCAAGCCCATTGTGGGTTTTGTACTCTGAGCGTCTACTTCGTGCTTCCCTCCTCCTTTCTCTCCTGTGCTGCTTAATGTCAGTCTCAGGAGCAGCCCAGTTTTAAAGATTCTTTTCCTCCCCAAGAGCAAATCTTCCTGAAGGAGCCAGGTGACTGCTGGGCTTAGCCTGCCGATACTTCCCTGGGCTTGTCTTTCATTCACTCACTCCGTTCAAATGACACAGATTCAAGTGCCTCACTCACTCTGTTCTAGCCCCCTTGGCCTCTTCCCTTCTCAGAACTGTGACCAGCAAGGCAAGCAAGGTGCCCAAGGGGCAAAACTTAAAAGTTGCCCACTCTTGGGACACCTGGGTGGTTCAGCGGTTGAACGTGTCTGCCTTTGGCTCAGGGCGTGATATCGGTCGGGGGATCGAGTCCCACATCGGGCTCCCTGCATGGAGCCTGCTTCTCCCTCTGCCTGTGTCTCTGCCTCTCTCTGTGTCTCATGAATAAATAAATAAGATCTTTTAAAAAGCTGCCCACTGTTAGATGCCAACCGTACATTTGCAGGTGCCTGAGTATGAGTGCGTTTCTTGAGTCACACTTGTCCGGCACTGTCTGCCAGGAAGGCCAGCCTCCCCTCCACCACATCTCTCCAAATGCTAATACTTGAGCCCCCGCTCACATGCTGCCTCCTCCACAAAGCTCTTGCTGAATCCGCTCAGTTTTTCCCACAACCCAGTCAATCCTAGTGGACCTTGTTTATACCTCTCTGAAGGCACTGTATACCTTCATTAGTTCTTAGGCTTGTTTTTGTTTTGTTTTTTGCCTTTCTATTAAACTACAAACTTCTAAGGGCTATCTTTCTCTCAATGTGCTTATAATATCTAGCACAGGGTAAGCACACAGTAAGTATTCATGTCAGTGAGGTGAGGGGAGCAATCGAGGGAAGAGAGAAGAGCTTAGTGGCTAATTGCAGGGAGCTGGGAAGGTCAGGGTTGGCGTGAGATCTGGGGTCAGTCTGCCTGGGTTTGATCTCCGGCTCTGCCACTTGCTGGGCGTGAGAAACATGGGCAAGTTATATCATCAGTCTATACTTCCATTTCCTTGCCTTTAAAATAGGGTCAATTATAGTACCGCAACATCTGGTCGTGGTGAAGTCTAAATGAGTTAAAACCCATAAAGCACTTACCAACGGACTTAATGCATAGTGAACACCTACCTCAGTAAATAAACCTCAAGATCCAGAATTAAAAGGTTTAGTGAAGGTACCTCTGTGGAAAATCCAGGTAGGCGCACTAAGGGCAAAGCACATTTGTGACTGATGTCTTGAAGAAAGTTAAATCTAAACCATCAATAATGGAAGACAGAGGCAATGGCCTCCTATTCCCTTGAGAACCCAAGTGCCTACTCTTTTAGAAAAGATAAATCTCATCTCTATAATTCAATAGAAGAGTGGCTTGGGCAAAAAGATAGGAAGGGAGGCTGTCTAAAAACAGCAGAAGAGGACTGAATGAGTTTGGAGGTATTGAAATGTGCCCTGCTTTGGTACCTGCTGAGTTTAAAAAGAATGGAAACATAATGCTATGGGAAAATCATGTTTTTGCTGCCATCTACAGTCTAAGTGCAATTTTTAAACTTCACACACTTGCACACATGCCCCCCTACCCCCCGAAGGTATTCTTGACAAAATGAGTGATAATATAAAGTTTGGTTTAAGTTCTAGTAATTGAGACCTTTTGGGCATATTAATATAGTATTTTATTTACTATTCTTTCTAAAAGCAAGTGTATTTAACTGGTAACAGCCCTTTTAACAACTCAAATTGTGTTAAAACTCGTCTTCAGAAAACTGCTGGAATAATCACTCAAAGAGTGAGACTGTCATCAGTTGGGTTGGATGAGCTGCAACTGTGGCAGGCGACAGACAGTTTGAGAGTCAATACAATGATTCTAGGGAAGAAAGAGATGGATTGGATTTATTGGATTTTACCCTGTGTTTTCCTGCCTCATGATCTGCAGTCCTCTGGCTATTCGAATTAGTGTAGATTCCATTTTATACCAGTGCATTTTATCGTGTGGATGTGAGACATCAACCAAAAACAAGTAAAAATACACTATGACCATGATGTCGCCTCCAACATGCTTTCTGCCCCTGTGCTCCTATTCATATAATTTCCATAATTATTTTCCCAACTTCCTTGTGATTTATTTTTAAAGGGTGAAATATAGACAAAAATTACTGGAAAAGCGTTTGGTGGAGAAAAAAGAAGTGGCCCTTCAAGAAGCACATGAAGAAGAGGAGAGAGAGAGGAGGCTAGAAGCCCTGAGGAAACAGGTGTTTTTAATTTGGAAAGTTTCATGGGTGGTTTGTAAGTGTCCTTAATAACATCATTAGCAGGCTTAGTTCACAACATCTGTGATTATAAAATGTAACTTTTCCAAATTGGGACACCGATCTTCATTCCTGGGAACAATTAGATTCATGTTGAACAGTTTCCAGTTTCTTAGTATATTAAAATAATTTTCTCAGCACCTTTCAAAAAGCTCTCCCAAGATTTTTTTTTTAGCTCTCCCAAGATTTAAATGCATTCATATTTCCTCTAGTTTATTAGCTGAAGAGTATCCATTTACAGGAGTGGAACTTTGCATCTACCAGAAGGATTTTATGGTCTCAAAAAACCTGGTGGAGCTAGAGCCAGGTAATCCTCTTTGGGGATAGAAACCTCTATTTGGAAATACCCTACAATCAGCAAACACGTGAAAAACCACTTTTTAAAAGTACTATTTTTTTGTGAGAGAATTAGAGCCTCCCATTGCTTTGCCTCATAGAAAGTAGACCAAAGTTTTTGGACAGTAGATGGCAAAAGCAGGAATATGAGAATTTGAGAAATGTGATTAGAATAGTTTTACTTGATAATTTTTCAGAGATTTTATCTGGAAGTGATTAACTCATAAGCTCCAAAGTCCATTGACACCATTTTCTGGCTGACAGGAAATGACTCTCTGATTTCCCGTCCATGTCAGTGAAGGCAACATGGAATCTCAGATAAGAACTTGGCCTCTGGTGTCTGTCAAACCTGGTACAACCTGGTTTGCTCCTATTAGCAGAGGAAACTTAGATCTTTTACTTAATTTCCCTAAGCTCATTTCCTCCATTTCCTCCCCTGAACAATGAGAATAAGAATAGTAGCTGCCTCATAGGTTTGTAGTAATGTGTTCACATTTTAAAAAAAAATACTAATTATAAAGCACTATTCTGAATGCTCTTAGGTTTTATCCCATTTAATACCTACAACAACCCCATGACATGTGTTATTTCTATTTTATGGCAATATTCTTATTTTATAGAAGAGTAAACTGAGGAGGCCCAGGGGTTCCCCAAAGTCACACAGCTATTAACTGTCAGACTGGATTCAAACCAAGGAGGTCTAGTTAAATGGCATAATTTAGAAGAAATGTAAATGCATACAACTGTTATATCATCTTCTTCAATAAAATAGATGACAGAAATAAATTCAAAGTGCAGGAATGTAAGTCCTTGTCATCCTAGATTCAACAAAATTTAAATTATTCAATCATTAGCAAATAATCACATACCATGGCCTTCTGGGGACAAAACTTTAATGTCACTATTACTAAACACATTCTTGATCACAATGTAACTTTTATAGCTTACAGAGTCCCTATGACTAGAATTCTTTCCATCTGTGAACTCTTTGAGAGAGGAAATATCGGTGCCCATTACCTGTAATCAGTGTTTAGAACCAGTATAAGACATTTTGACTAGAAAACCTATAATAATTAAAGTATGTTCAACCCCCAGTTATGCCATTACAGTTTCTAAATGGCATTAAAAATGCCATTTTCTTAATGTTAATTCTTGACTTTAGGAATTAACAGGCAGGTGTTACTAATGGTGCATATAATTTACAAAATTAGTGGCTTTTCATTAGGATACAGGTTTGAATTATTTCAATTATCATAAAGGACAAGGTCAGTTAGGTTAAAATGACTCTTCAGTTTTTCAGTAGAAGGGTGTCAATGGTTTACAACAGTCCCTGGAACTCTAGTTACTTAATAGGATTCACCCATCTTGCCCAATAATGCCAATACAACTCAACTGTAGGCATGAATAATATATTCGAGACTGAGCTTGATCAGATTAAACTTTCTGAAAAGCTTTGTGGGGTTGTTACCATGGCCATAAGTTGCTAGCAGTTAAACATTAATATTTTTTTCTTTTAAAGTAATTCAATGTATAGGTTTTCTATATCAGATCTCCTGTGACTTAGTACCAGATAGATAAATTTTTATCTAAATTTAATTATAAATTTAATCATAACTATAATTTTCAGTCAGTAGCAAACAATAAATATCATGGCCTTTTAATACGCTCTGTTTTTAAACCATTAACTCCTTTGTGGGTCTCTAGGATTGGAAAAAGAAAAAAAAAAGGATCTCTAGTATTGGCCTGCTTTACTGTTCTGTCTGCCTGTCCTTAGGAAATTTTATTAAAGATGTTTTATCTTTAATGGACATTAAACATTAACAGGGTTCCCCAGATGTAGGAAGCTTGTATCTTAATCCAAGTAGCCATGCTTTTTCTTCTTTTAGGTTGCTATTGTCGCACAGTTTGACCCTGTTAGAATGATGTCAGACACAACGGCGTCAAAAGCAAGGATGGGTATTGGAATTGAAGAAGAATTTATTCTTCAAAAGCCACTCTTTACACTGAATACATACAATGAACACCAGGTAATTATGGGAATTAGCATGATTGATGCAAAAGCCATGATGATAAGATTTATGGAAGTGTTTTGGGTTTCAGATTATTTTCAAGATTTACATTTGAATGCCACATAGATTAGCATAATTTTTACTGCTAAATGATAGCACACAATTACTGCCCAATTCTTAATGTTATAAAATAGTTGATAGGTGACCATGGGACAGTTTATCTGAAGGTATTAGGAATCTGTCATTGAAAATTATTTAAATTTACATTTTTATGTTAAAAATAATTTTTAAAACTTAGGTTGTCTTAATACCTATTACCTTATTGCTTAAATGTTTATCATTCAGAATTTGTTTAAATTCATAATGTAAATCCCATTAAAGCAACAACTGATGATACTGATAAGACAAAGCAGAGGGAAACTTTCAGAAATTAAAATGAAGATAATAGAGCTAATGATAAAACATTTTCTGTGGAAAAGTATTAAGGTGTCATTTAACCATTTCTAGGAACTTCTGACTCCTCTTAGTCTGTTCCTGTTACTGAGAAAGGACTTTAAAGTCTTTTTGGATGGACAGATGGGAAGGCAGGGAAGGAGGACAGATGAATGAATGGATGTCACTGAATTTTTTTTGAAAATTGCAAAAAAAAAGTTTAGTTTCAGAAACTGAGTTCATGTTTATAAACACACTAAAACATAGTCAATGCTGAAATTAAGGGAGAAAGTTCTCCCTAGTTTAATTTTACAGACCTAAGGAGAGAAGCTAAATATTTAATTAAAAAGTAAGAAACTTTGCTCACTTACTAACAAATCGAGTGTGCCTCTTCTTGAACAACTCATTTACTAATTGGACAAATATGTATGGAACGTATACTGTATCTGGCATTGCGATGTCACCAGGGCTGCCTCCTCAAGCAAGATGCACTTGTTTTGTTGGAGGAGTGAGCAGGGCGGCTGGTTTGGGAGGGCAGCTAGCCCATATGGGAACAATGCCCTGGGGTGAGACCACCTCCCATGTGGAGGTCTGGGGGCTGCGGTGGCAAGGGGACGCGAACCAATGGAACCGCCGACTAGGGAAGTCAGACCAAGTGTCAAAGAGGAAACCACGCTGCATCTTAGTTGAGGATTCTTAGCAGCAGTAACAATTTATTCCAGGTGATTTAAACTAAAACAAAACAAAAAAATAGGTTGGGAGGAGGGATGGGGCGAAAGAAGAGGGGCTCATTAGAAAGATGTATCAGCAGAAGCCACAGCAGGGCGGGCAGCTGGGGTTGGCCAAGAGTCGAAGTCAGAAATTGGAAAGCTCTCCGGTACCTGGGCTAAGGCAACAAGGGTTTCACCAAGCAGAAGAGGGTGGAAAGGGGCCCTTACTGACGTGTCTCCAGTGTAAGGCACGTGGCAAGGGTGGGTGCTGGGAGGTGAGATTGGGAACAGGTTAGGGTCAGACCGAAAAGTACAGTAACTCTTGCCTGCGGAGATATCCTGAGAGCACAGGCGACTCAGAAGCAGGTGAATTATACAATCAGGTGTGTTTTAGCCACGTGTCCTGGACAGCAAATTGGTGGGTTTGGCAGCAGGGGTCAGATCCTTTTCAGGTGGTGCCCCTCTCCTGAACGTGGGAGGTACGGGGTGGGGGGGGTGGTCACGGATGGCCCTGGCTGGGAGGAGGGAGTAATGATCCTAAGCAAGGCAGCAAGTGACACTGAGGAGAACCTGCATTTTGGATTCAAAACCACATCTGCTATCTACTGGCTGTGTGAACTGGTGTAAGCTATTAACATCTTTATGTCTTGTTTACTTCATCTGTAAAATAATTTGTAAGGTTCTCATGAGGATTAGGATAATAAATGTCAATTGCCTAGGCCATTGCCTGACACCTTGAAGTAATTTAGTAAATTATAATCATTAGGTGTGGCTGCCATTAGCCATATAAGAAGACAGAAGTAAAAACAGACTTAGGGAGAGAGAGAGATTGTTTTGTTCCTGTCAGGTTTAGGGTGAAGATGTCTAGGACACATTCACAAGAAACTGATGGGCTGCTTCTGGGGAGGTGAATTGGGGAAATGGAGGTCAGTTTTCGAAAGAGGTCTCCATTTCATTTGATCTCTATTTTACAAATAGTATAATGAGACATTTTAAACCTTACGAACCAGAAGGCAAGAGAAGACAGGTGAGTCCAGGACATAATTAGGGAGCACACAGGTGGGGCATAAATCCTTGGAAGTGAGCACAGAGACTATAGCCAGAAGAGGAGAAATTAGGTCTAAGGCTAAAATATATGTTGCTTCTCAGACACAAATCTCTGTCATATTTTTGACTTGTACGCATCACTGCCTCTCATTCCTGTACCTCATCACTTGACTCTTCTCTTCATAGTGGTTCTGACGGTTCTCTCTTCCTTACGACCAGTCAAGTTTAGCATTTATTACTTCCTGTGTAGACAATTGTAGTAGACAGCCACTCCAGCATTCCACCCAAACTGCCCTGCTCCCAAGTTGACCTATTTGACCTCTGAATGTGCACGTGACTTCCTTTTCTGCTCCATCTCTTTTCCTCCCCACTCTGCTTCATAGAAGAATAGGGTGGGCTTTATAGTTAGCTCAAGTGCTCCGCCTTACCTGAGGTCATCCTAGTCTCACCCGCACCAGGAGATGTACCTCTGTATTCTATTCTTGGAACATCAGTCACATGTGCCATGAGCTGTAGTTATCTGCATACTTTCTTATGACCCCTATTAGTTTAAGAGTTTCTTGAAGGAGGGGCTGCATTCAACAGCTTATTATCCTATCCTCTGGTGGGGGGGCGGGGGGGGCTTCAAGTCCACATTAAATGTCCCATTAGCTAAAATCAATATGTGGCTACCTTATTGCAAATAATGTCTGTTGACATTTAACGTTCATAGAAGGAGGGGAAGAAGAATAAGTTCCAATTGGCTATAAATGAAAATAGAAACTGAGCTATTCATATTTCGATTCCCATTTAGGATCACATTGGTGGAAACATTTTCTAATTCTGCTTGAAATAGAAATCCAGGCTTGGAAGGAGAACTCGATTGATTCTTGTTTTTAAAGTAGGGGCCATGTGTTTAAACATAACTTAGATATTGCTGAATGATGGAGAAATTAGAATGTTTGTTTAAAGACCAATGCACAAGGTTGTGGTTTAATCAATGATTGTATTTTCTAATTCTAGCTATCAATTATGAATCAATGATAGTACTGAAAGTGAGCTTTTTTTTACCTCATCTTTTAATAATTTCAAGGTGTCATATTTTGACTAATCTAGTATGATATTCCCTATACATTATATTGGAAACCACAGATGCACTGGAAAATGATATCAAGATTTGGACCTTTTCGGGCAGCCCCGGTGGCGCAGCGGTTTAGCGCTGCCTGCAGCCCAGGGTGTGATCCTGGGGACCCTGGATCGAGTCCCACGTCGGGCTCTCTGCATGGAGCCTGCTTCTCCCTCTGCCTGTGTCTCCGTCTCTCTGTCTCTATAAATAAATAAATAAAATCTTTAAAAAAAATGCTAAAAAAAAAAGATTTGGACCTTTTCTTTTAAGATTTATTTATTTGAGAGAGAGAGAGAGCGAGCGAGCATGTAAATGAGCTTGGGGGAGAGGGAAAGGGAGAATCCACAAGCAGACTCCCTGGCTGAGTGTGAGCCTAACTCAGGGCTCTATCTCAGGACCCTGAGATCATGACCTGAGCCAAAATGAAGAGTTGGCCACTTAACCGATTGAGCCACCCAGGTGCCCCTGGACATTTTCAGTTAAAAAAAAAAAAAAAGGCAAACCAATAATATAGTCACCGTGTACACCAAGTTTATTCTCATCTAGTCATCTACCCAGAAAAAAATTAGTTAAACATCTTGAGGAAATATAGAACTAAATGGTAAAATTTAGTTTGATGAATTGCCACTTATTTAAATGTATTTTATTTCCACAGATAATTTCTGACCCTAGACTCCGTTTTGAGTTAGCACTTCGAGAAGCTGGACTTCATAAAACATTTTATGCCAAAGAGATCTTACCAAAAATCAACCCTCAAAAACCTCCAAGAAAGGACATGGAGTCTACTATATTTAAAATCTAGAGTTCATCTGCAAATCCTATTATATATAAACAAGATTTGTCTTTGAAAACATTTCTATGGATAACAATTACTACTTTCTAAAAATTTTTTAAATATCAGACATAGAAATCAAGGCGTTCATTAAAACGACTTTGTGTTTTATGACTCTTAGACTCTCATGTACTATTTCCTACGTCTTTGTTATGCCTAATAGTACTAAATTCAACAAGACTATGAACATAATTATGACACATATGATACATGTATTATCATTTAGTAAATTGCATATTGGAGATTGCATTATCCCATGAAAAGAGCTCAAAATAACCATTTGCAAGAATTATAATTTATGTTGCTACTACCTGCTAAAGTTCATTTCTGCTTATTTCAGAATTTGACTTTTTAATTATGGAAGCTCCATTATCATTAATACTTTTATTATTTCTTGATTATTATAAGAGGAGATTCAACCTTTCTCTAAATTTAGAAACCAATTTGGTATACCATGTTTACTGCAAACCAATCATCCAAACAATTTCATTTTGCAAATTAGCCTGTAAAAATAAATTAGAAATTAGAAACAGCATTTCAAGCATGGGAATATGTGTTTTGACTTGGGAAAAAATGTGTTTGTGTGGTTGCTTAGAAGGAATATTTTAAATTCTATAAATGCTAACAAAAATTCCAAATTATCTATTTAATATCTAGATAGTATTATAGATAAGGAGCATTTTTAAAAAGGATTTATCTACTTTTAGAGAGAGTGAATCTCAAGCAGACTCCCCAATGGGCACAGAGCTCACTGCATGGATCTTGACCCCACCACCCCAAGATCATGATCTGAGCTGAAATCAAGAGTCAGCCGCTCAACCAACTGTGCCACCCAGGCGCACTAGATAAAATAAATAAATAAAACCCAAGCATAGAGGCGCCTAGGTGACTCAGTCTGTAGGTTGCAATCTCAGAGTCCTTGAATCAAGCCCCAGGTTGGGCTCCCTGCTCTGGGGAGTCTGCTTCTCCCTCTCCCCCTCCTCACCTCCTCAATTGTGTGTGCATATGCACTCATGTCTTTCTCTCAAAATCTTTTGAAAAAAAAAAAAAACTCAAGTATGTATTTCTTACTATTTAAAAATTTTGATTATTTAATCAGAATAACAAGTCAGTGTTGTTGAAAGTTGCTGTTACTACTATTCAGAAGTCTACCTCCAGCCCCTAGTCTTTTCTCTCCACTGCAAGTCCCTGCCATTTCCTACCCAGCTCTAGCCCAGGGGTTGCAGCTGCTGGAAAATGTAAAAAAAGACAAAGATCAGTCTGACTGGTGGAATATTTGGCTTCGTGATTATTCTCAACATGATGGGAATAAAAAATATAGTGAGCCCAGCTCATTAGAATAAACTTTCACAAAAATGTCCATGGGCAAAACCCCTTACCTATATCCGCAATTCACTAAATGCCCTCCCAGTTCATCCTTTTGCACCATCACATCTCATAAGAGAAGGAACCCTTAACAAGACTCAGGACAGTGAGCCTTGGCAACTCTCTTGAGGTTGTCTCCCACAGTCACAGTGCTCCTTTGCGGGCCCTCAATTTATTTGATGCAAAGCTTCAGACCATAAGCCATGAGAGCCCTGCTGTGTCAGAGCACATCCTCTCTCTGTGGCAAGACATATTGTGGTAACGTCTCTCTAGTGTTCATTCCTTTTCTGTAGAGACGTTACTCTGCTTCTTAATCGTTTTTTTCACATTAAAATTAAGATCATTCTTTCCTTTGTTTTCCTTAACTTCTAGAAATATGTGTGGCTCCAGATAATCCTTCTAAACTCACAGCTCTAGTTCTCTCTTTCGCTGTATTTGTGCAATGTTCGAAAGATCTCGCAGTTTACTTTCTGGAGCTGTGTCTTCCCGTAATTTTATCTTGACCTGCTATTTCCTTTGACTCTACTGTTCCTGTGGTGCTCAATTTGCATTCTCCTTGCAGCATTTTCTCATCATGATAGAACTTTGTCCTAGAAGTAAGTTTTGATGACTTGGGACCTGATGGGACCCAGACTTCTGGGGCCCCTTCAGAGCTCACCGCAAATTGTGTGCTCACTCATTTTTAGAATGTAAAACCCCTCTCGGGTTTCTGAAGTTTCCATTGAGGAGTACTTGGCTCTTTTGGGTTCTCTAGTCCATCTGATGTCTCTTGTTTTCCTCTGTCCTGCAAAGGTGTCGGGACAAGCAGGTCTTAGAGCTGTCAGTGGTTACTCCTTATCCATTCATATTTTGTAGTAGATGGAAATAAGCACCTTATTGCCTACTGTTGAAGATTATCCCCATGAGTGTTTGGCTTTATTGTTCTATTTTTGGTTTCTTTTCATAGGCTGCTTTGAGGAGATTAAACAATATGCCACTTCTGCTGTTGTCTTCCCAGAATCCCCCCAAACTGAATCCTTGACCCCAATGGCCTTTCTTGCACTAAACATGCCCATCCCAACTTAGTATGGCACCACCATCCACCACATATGCACACCTGAAATCTGAGAGTCACTCATACTGCCCCCTCTCCCTCACTTGTAATATCTAATCTATCAAGACCTGCTGATTTTCTGGCTTCTATACTGGAACCATTCTTCCAATGGAAGATAATGTACCATGCTTTGTAGCTTCCCAGCCACACCATTCTCACATTTGGGGATTATCTCACATCATGTACCCATCTCCCAGAGTAGAAGCTAACTGCTTAATTTTCCCCCATTCTCATGATATGTTCTATGGCAATCAAATGCACCTATTTGAGATTTTGTTATAAGAGAGCTATGTGAGAAGGCAAGAATCCATTTTCTGGCAAGGCTGGCAGTGGGGGCTTTCAAGCTTAGGAGGTAATATAGGTGCATAGCTGTTAGTATCTAGCATTCAGGGTAGGTGAGGCGAGTAGAGCTGGAACTACCAGAGCAACAGTGGGGCTCCTGAGGAAGCTTCCTAATGAAGGTTGAGCATCTTCCCTAGTTGGATAACCTCAAAGACAGACTCTCTGGTGTCCCAGAAATACCTAACACTCTTTAATAAATTGCTTTTCTATGTAAACTGCCTTAAGTCGGTTTGCTACCGTGGCTGCAGGGATACACTGATCTTTTGCGGTTTCTGTTATGCACCAAGCACAGTCTCATTCCCTCCGCTGATGATCCTCTGACTCTGTAATCTGTCCTATTACCCTCTCCCCTCTCTTCAGAAAGTAGGAAGAAGAGAACATTTCAGGCGTCTTTTTGGTCACCTTAACTCCTGAGTACTGTTTTTCACAACAATGATTTCACTCTGAGGATGGGCCAAGTAAAAATTACTTTCAAAGAGTTCAGCCAATTCCCCGTATTCAAAGTCCTGTACAGTATTTTTAAAAAGCATGAAGAGGCTGGAGCTTCCTATGCCTGGTATATATTTGGATATTTTTTATGGAGACTGTATTTTCTTGGGTTTTATTTTGCCCTCATTAAAACAGATCCATTATCTCCTTACCTGTGCTAGATTTTAAGTCCAAGACACAGGGGCAAAGTATAAAGTCATTCTAAAGGTAAGAGACATTTTTAAGGAAACTTGGAGAAATTAGAAACTTTTTAAGATCAAGACTGTTTGCCTGAAGAATCTAAGATAGAGAATTCTTCAGATCTCTGTCAAATCCCAGGAATGATTAAGTTTAATCTAAGGAGAGAAAAAGATCTGAGAATTCTGTTTCTGACATCTGATTGATTTGTTTTTGGAAAAATGGTATATGCTTGCTGATGCATTTGAAGTTGAGCACTTGCTAGATTACTGCTGAGCACCAGAGCCATCCTGAGGGGGAGAGCTTTCAGGAATTTAGACACGAAGCATTTAGGAACAATGAATATTGCACTTTGAGCCTCAGTGTGGCCTGGATTATAATAATAGAATCCATGAGCTGTATGACCTCATGGAATCAAATCTCAATCCTTAGAGAGGAATGTGGCATCATATCTGTCGTGTTCTTGTCATGTTTTTA
Source organism: Vulpes lagopus (assembly GCF_018345385.1). Taxonomy (NCBI): domain Eukaryota; kingdom Metazoa; phylum Chordata; class Mammalia; order Carnivora; family Canidae; genus Vulpes; species Vulpes lagopus. Next base: position 83,424,112 of record NC_054834.1, on the reverse strand, counting down.
AAATCTCCAGAAAGATGTTTTCCAACATTCTGTAGAGACAGCAATTCCTCTTTTTACACAAACAAGAGCCTGTGTTCTTTTCTTTCCTATCTTCAACAGCATTTGAGTCTAAATTTTTCATTCTTACCTTGATTCAGGTTTGGATTTAAGGGCATGTTTTAATGTCACTGGAGGCCTTACTAATTTACCAAGTGCCTTTTTTCCCACTCAGAATGTATTATTTTGTATGTGGGAACCTAAGTGTGGGGAAAGAGTAGTTGTGTTATTTCCCTCTGTTTTGCACATTTTCCCAGACATGTCAATATTACTTAGCACCACATATGCTTAAAGCTCCTAATATTTATAAATAATTTCAAAAACAATTTGCTTACATTTCTTTAGACGTTTTATAAATATTGTATTAATCTGAAATGCTTACCTTCACAGTACATATGAAGCAAATGCTGGAAAAATTGTCCTGTTACTGTTGAAATATTATAAGCTAACTTAATTTGGAAGATTATTGCAAGTAATATTTATTTTTAAGCTTACAAAATGAAATAAAACATTACTTGAAAGCAAAAATAATTGACTTGCTAAAGGAAATCCAGCACAATGCAAAATGAATTTATGTACACATGGATTAGGACTCTGCTATTTGGAAAGAAAAGATTCAGATAATGTGAAGATATTTTTTCATTTATATTGTTATATCACTATGACATAGTTGTTTAAAACTGTCTTAAAGGACTAGCAGAAGCCTTGGAGCTTTTTATTTTTATGTTTCTAATTTTCTTTTTCCCCCCACTTTCTCAATCCAAATCTGTTTAAATTCATTCAACAAATATTTACTGAGATTGTGGCATAAGATAAAACAAAACCTCTGCAACAATTAAGAAGAATGAATGAGGATTATGGTGGTGGCTGCACAGCTCTGAATATTCTAAAAATCATTGAATGATACACTATTTTTCTAGAGGTTTATGTCTTTATTTTAGAGAGAGAGCATGAGCAGCAGTGGTGGGGTATGGGAGGGTTTGCAGAGGGAGAGAGAAAATCCTCAAGCAGACTCCTTGCTGAGCCCAGAGCCCACACAGGCTTGGGATGCAGCTCCATCCCAGGACCCTGAGATCATGACCTGAGCTGAAATCAAAAGTCCAACACTTAACCCACTGAGCTACCCAGGCACCCCTGAATAATATACTTTTAAATAGGTGATTGCATGGTATATGAATTATAGCTCAATAAAACTGTTTCGTTTTGTTGAGACACAGAGTGTGCAAGTTGGGGGAGAGGGCAGAGAGGGAAAGAGAGAGTTTTACACAGGCTCCTTGTCTAGTGTGGAGCCCAATGATATAGGCTCAATCGTGCAGCCCTGAGAATCGTGACCTGAGCTGAAATCAAGAGTCAAATACTTAACCAACTGAGCCACCCAGGTGCCCTTCAATGAAACTGGATGGATTCTTTTTTTAAAGATTTTATGTATTTATGTATGTATGTATGTATGTATGTATTTGAGAGAGAGAGAGAGCGAGCATAAGTGGGTAAGGGGCAGAGGGAGATGGACAAGCAGACTCTCGTCTGAGCAAGGAGCCTGATGCGGGCGGGGCTTGATCCCAGGACCCTGAGATCATGACCTGAGCCAAAGTCAGATGCTTAACCAATTGGGATACCCAGGTGCCCCTCCTCAATCAAACTGTTTAAAAAAAAAAAAGAACAAGGAGAGTTATATGACCTTATATGAAAAAATAACCAAAATACATTGTATAGATGAGAGGTGTGGACAACAGAAAAATACATATAGAATGATTGTAAAAAAAAGATACAAATTTCTGAAGGATAGAGGAGAATCCTTCAGCAACTATTACTTTTAGGCTATTAGAATAGGAAGTTTGTGTGGAGTGGCAACCGAAGTCTTACTTTTGCCCTTATGCCCTCCTATGCTGTTTTAATGTTTACCATGAGCTTGTATTATTTTCATAATTTCATCCCCTTATTTTTATAATGTTAAAGCTGAATATTTTATTTGGTGCTATGTATCAGATACTGAGGAATCGAAGAGTTCCAGAACCTGCATAAACTGCCCTGTGATGGGCACCACCCGGCAGAGATTTGAGGTGGATAGCAGTCAGTAAATGATTATTGACTCAATGACAGAATGAGTTGATGGATGGATGGGTGAACTGTAAGAACTTTGTCTTTATATGGGATAATCAACTAGCAGATAACTATTTATATTGCTGCTCTGAATAAATATAAATATATAAGGTAGAAAGACATAGTCTAAAATAAAGCCCTTCTTAGGGTGCCTGCGTGGCATGGTTGGTTAAGCATCTGACTCTTGATTTCAGCTCAAGTCATGATCTCAGGGTCGTGGGGTTGAGCCACATGTCAGTCTCTGTGGAGTCTGCTTAAGATTCTCTCTGTCCTCTCCCTCTGATTTATAATAAATAAATCCTTAAGAAATTAATAAAATAAATCCCTTCTTTTCCTAGAACATGTTCAGCATATGGCTGAGGAAATAAAACATCTATATTTAAGAAAAAAATATAAGTAAAAGGCAGTAAATATGATAGGGCTATAGAACAAGACATTCTTATCCTTCTTGCTACCTTCATGGCTTGTGGGACATTGGAACAGCTTGAGTTTTCTCCGTTATTTCCCTGCAGTCCCTTCCTATCTTATGCAGAGAGATGAGAAAGGACTAGGAAGTGGAGAAACAGAGGGTAGACCGGTATGAATGGCTGCAAAAGTTTGTGTCAAGGGGCAAAAGGGAGTGTTATAGTAAACATTGTGTGGCACACAGATAAGTCTGAAGTTGAAACATGAAGTTGGGATACCATCGCAGAGGAATTCTGTCGTTTGACTAGGACCCAAACTTCCCTCCTGGAGAAATGAAAGCCCCCCTAATCTCCTACACAGGTCTAAATAGAGGCAACTGCATAACCTATAGCACAGGCACAGGAAAATAGTGTCACAAGAATATTGGGGCCCAGAACTCCAACATTGGGCATAGATGACTGTCCTAGGTGATGTGGCTTGCTGAGTGGCTTTACGGGGTAGCAGTTTGCTTTGGGGTGATAATGAGACCCTTCCCAGGAGGAAGGAATGAATTTCCGGGTGCCCTTTTGTTAAAATCTGGCCGTTTCTTCATCCCTGCAGGCTGCTGACCGTTGTCGCCTCTGTGGTCTGTTTTCATGATGAAAAGAAATGATACATTATTCATATGTTTCCTTTGTGCTGTTTGTGCACCTGTTAGGCTTGATAAAGCTAGAAGGCAGTAATTATTGAGATGTGAGTTTCGCTTCCGGCATTCTCCAACCTAATCCCAATCTCATCTTCTCAGACACAAGCCCGTGGACCTTTGAATAACAGCCTAAGATGTCCACACTTTATCATGTAGACAGTACTAAATAGTTAAACCTTTCTTGGGCATGGAAGCAAAAACTGTGCTTCTGGAAGGCTAACATGAGAGTTGGTACACGCTGGATGAAAGTGGGGAGAAGACTGGGACTGGGGAGAACCATTTATGATCAGTTAGGTGTGAGGTGATGTGAAAATAAAGAGGAGTGGAGTCTGATCCTTGTCAAATGAGGGGGGAAATTGAACTGAAGGCCTTCGCTCCTTTCCCCTCTACAAAGCCCCATGAGGCCATACCCAGTGAGCCTGCAGTCCCTTCCCTCCACCCTGGCTCTAGGTGACCTTGTGGCTGCTGTCTCCCCTACGACTCTATGCCAGCCCTGGACCTAAGCATGAGGGAAGGCCTGGGCAGCTGCTGCTGTGGTGTTCTGAGAAGAAAGTTACCGTGGGAGCCGTCAGCCCCCTGCTGGAAGGCAGGCCACACGGAGAGCGCGGAGGATGGGAGGCTCTGTGGAGAGAGACGCCAGGTGACAAGCACTAAAGCACCACACGCCGGAGGGAAGAAGGCATCTGGGACACTCCAGTAGGTTCTGGTCTCCAAGTGACTCCAGCCCCAGCCACGGTATGACTGTGGCCATATAAGAAACCCCAGTGAGACCCACAGGAAAACCGCTCCTCTGAGGCCACTCCTCCCATGGAATCATGAGACATGGCAGTACCTTATTGCTTTAAGGTGGTTCATTGCACAGACACCGACACCTGCATCTAAGCTCTTGAACAACAGATCCTGGACTTGACTCTGTTCAGGCCTTTGCCTGAACACCTAGTAGGATCAGCCGACATGCACTGAGCACTAACTACACCCCAGACACTCTTCTAGGGGCTTTACGTGTATGAAGTCATTTGATCAGCAACAAACCTATGAGCTACGCAGTAACAGGAGCCATCTTACATAATGGGGAAATATATTTTTAATAGAATTTATTTATTTATTCATTTGTTCATTCATGAGAGACACGCAGAGACACAGGCAGAGGGAGAGGCAGGCTCCCTGCAGGGAACCCGACATGGGACTCAATCTCAGGACTCCAGGATCATGCTCTGGGCTAAAGGCAGGCACTCAACTGCTGAGCCACCCAGGCTACCCTTAATGGGGAAATAGGTACAGTAAGGTGGCTTGCCTTCCTAATCTCATCAGAACCTAGATTTAGAGGCAGGTAACCTGGCCTCTGAGCCCCAAACTCTATTGCCTCCTACTCTCAGGATATGCCAACCTGGCCATCCTTCTGTTGTCCCAGATATCTAGAACTATGTTGGGCCTCAGTTGAAAATGATGGGACATAACCACAAGTCAGGTAGTGGCGACTCTTCTTTGGGTTTTTACCTGGATATGGAATCAAACGTATCATAGTAATGTGATTTAAGAGGTGCTGAGAAAGTCCCCCAGCAATCGCCGTGTCCTTCAGTGATCTCTCATTATCTGCAATGGATGCTGAATCCCTTTCAGTAGTGAAGCATTTATGAAGATGTGAATCCTCTGTGAGGGCTGCTACCTGAAGCCATTGTTTCCATCTGTCTATCCTATAGAACCTCGTTTCCTAAGATTTATTCAAGCACCAAATGACTTCCCAACTAGTGACTATAAAGTTTCACCTCTTTTTTTATATATCAATAGTTTTGCCATAACCATCAGCTTGTATCTTCACCTGCTATTCCTCTCCAGGTTTCTGGCAATGGCTACATGTCACACACACGTGTCCTGGTGGCAGCCCGTCATCTTAGCCAGTCCTGTGGCTCCAACCACAGCCCCGTGCTCTGAAGACCATCTTTTGCCATCTCACATTTGGCCTTCCAGAGGCAGTTGCTGTTCTCTCTCTAAGCTTGGCTACAAGCATAAAAACAGGGAATTTCCTTAATTCCGCACCCTAATAGCTGTGATCAGCCTGCAGTAAGTCACAAGATTTATTGACGGCATGGAGATAAAAGGGGGATTATGAGCAGAGAAATAAAGGACTAATATATGAGATGGGATCACCGGCCCTGGCTTCCACAGGAGGTCTCCCACCGGCCACTGGTGGCTTGCCCCAAGGTAGTCGTGCCATGATGTCGTAGTGGCCTACTTCTGGGAGAGAACCCGACGTGTCCTCTGCCTGCAGGCAGCCGCCAGCTCTGTCAGACCCCGAGGGATGAAACTATTCCCTTGAGACTAGTCAGTCTTCCACAGCAAATGAAAAAATGTACAGAAATGGGGCGCCTGGGTGGCTCAGTCAGTTAAGCACCTGCCTTCGGCTCAGGTCATGGTCCCTGGGTCCCAGGATCCAGCCCTGTACAGGGCTCCCCACTCGGCAGGGAGTCTGCTTCTCCCTCTGCCCCTGCTCCTCCTGCTGCTCTCTCTCTCTCTCTCTCTCTCTCTCTCTCTCTCTCTCTCAAATAAATAAATAAACTCTTTTTTAAAAATGCACAGAAGCAACAGAGAGGAAATGCTGGTAACACCTTCTTTAGAATACAGCTGGCAGATGCAGAGAAAACGCCCATGGAAGTGGACCTCGGAGCCAGCGGGCTGCTTTTGTGGTGGCCTGGCGGGCCTGGGGGGCCTGGGGAGCCTGGGGGGCCTGGCGGGCCTGGGGGGCAATGAGCACCAGCCTCAGAGTAACGCCCAGCGTGCTGAAAGGCTTCCTGGCCTGCACCCTTTGCAAACAGTCAGATGTCCCCTCAACTCCCCCTTTATAGAGAGGAGATTCATTTCGATGGTGTCTTTTGGAGGAGTCTCCCCGTAATCGTCCTCACGGTGCTCAGACGGAAGGCCTGGGCTCCCGCTCTCACTCCTCACCTCACGCCAACCCCGGCAGCCATGAATCCTCAGATCTCTGGACCCCGGGAGCAAGGGTCAGCAAATTTTTCCTCTAGAGGGATAGATATAGTTCAGCGTTTTCAGGTCATGTGGTTTCTGTCTATACCACTCAGTTCTGCACGGGGAGCCAGAGACAGCATGTGAACGCTGGGCCTGGCCCGGTTCACTAGCCCTTGACAACACGGAGGGCAGGCTGGGTTTGGCTCCGAGGCTAGAGCTGCAGACCCTGATCTACAGCTGCTGACTCCCCATCTAGAGCCGCTGACCCCCGATCTAGAGCCGCTGACCCCTGAGCTGGAGCCGCTGACCCCGGATCTAGAGCAGCTCCAGTTTCTGTGTTTGTGTTCATCTGCTTCTGTGGTCCGGGCTTCCTCTTTGCTGCTTCTGTCTTACAAGGATTTTCCCTATTTTCTTGTGAGTTTAATAAAACATTTGAAAGTGTCCTTTAGTGATCTATGCAGATCTAGGTGTTTTGGGGTGGCAGAGGGTTTTCTTATACCTACTTCTCCATCCTGTTGGAAATATAAATCTGACATTTTTTTCCCTGTCTCATTAATGTCAACCTTCTATGTCATTAGGTTTCAGAAGTTCTCCCATATATGGAATATAGCTGGATTTGGCTTTACTTCTCAGTCTCATGGACCCTGATTATCACCAAGGAGTTCATTCATACTTCCTGTGAGCACTGTTACGTTTATTTCCATCACCTTATGTTTATTCCCACTTTCCCACGCTATTTCTATTCTTTCTCTTTCTTCTCCTTTTTTCCTTCTACTACTGTAATCAAATCTTCCTTTATTTTCCCCCTCTAATTATTTGAAAATTCAACATTCAATCTCAACTCTTTTGATAAAGCCCTCATGTTTTAATACTCGCAAGTAACTTAGTTATAACTTATATATAACTAATATATATAACTTATATATAACTTATATATAACTTAGTTATATATAAAAAAAGAGGTGAAACTTTATAGTCACTAGTTGGGAAGTCATTTGGTGCTTGAATAAATCTTTAACTATTCCAAAGATCTTTCTTCTCCTCCCTGGTGATGGGAGCATTGAGGACCTTCAATTGGTCACATTTCAGTTTTCCATTTAACGTTACCTAGCCCTGTTTTTTAATTCCCTATATTGATTTCTCAGTGTTTTCCAGCCTCTTTGCTCACCATTGCTCCTTGTATCCTACACATTCTTCTGAGTTCATTTTTTCCCTGGAACTACATCCTTTAATTAGTTCTTTCAGCAAGAATCTAAGTGTAGGATTTTTATTTTGTTCTTGTGCTTGAAAGATGTTCTACCTGAGTATAAAACTCAGGGTTAAAAAATCTTTCCTCAAGACTCGGAAGATATTATCTTTCAGATAAAGAATCTTCTAGAATTTATGGCTGCTATTGAGATATGTGCTATTAATCTAATTATTTATAGGGAATCCCGCTCTTTTTTTTTTTTTTTGCTTGCTTTTGATATTTTCTTAGTTTTCTTAGTTTCACTAAAAAATGTCCTCATGTGATTTACCTTTACTTACACTGCACTTCTTGAATATTCATATCTTTCACCAATTCTGGAAATTTCTGTCATTACATTTTAAAATATTGCCTACTTATTGTTCTCTCTACCTTCTCCTACGACAACCTTCTGTTATAAATATGTTGGTTCTTTTCATTTTATTCTCTATATTTCTTACTCTTGCTTTTATATTTTCCATCTTTTTTTCTTTCTGTGCTATATTTTCAGATTTTTTTTCAGTTGTTTTACACTTATTCTTTCTTCACCTGTGCTTAATCTGCTGTTTAATTCATTCATTGAGTTTTCTTTATAAGTTTTTTCACTTTTGTAATTTTAAAATCTTGAAAGTTTTTGGAATCTGGAATTTCATTTGGAAATAAAATTTGCTCTTTGATTTGGTGTAGTGGTTAAGACCCTGTACTCTAGTATATAGACTGAAAATTTGTGCCTATCCATCCCCCCACCCCCTCACCCCCCACAAAGTCATGTGTTAAAATCCAAACCCACAGTGTTGATATTAGGAGAAGGGGCTTCTGGGAGGTGATGATGTCATGCTGCATTTTCTATAAAATGGAAAAGTACTAATACCTCATAATACAATAATAATAATGTTGTGAGGATTAAATGAGTTAATATTTGCAAAACATTTAGAAAAGGGCCTAGCAAAGGACCAGTACTGTACTATTATTATTAGCAGCAGCATCAACATTATTCAAAGCAGCCTTGTCTTTTTCCATTTCTCATTCTGTGTTTTAATTACTTCTGTGATAGCTTTAATAATGTTAAAGATCTTTTCTTTGGTGGTTACTTTTTTTTTTTAAGATTTTATTTATTTATTCATGAGAGACACACAGAGAGAGGGAGAGACACAGGCAGAGGGAGAAGCAGGCTCCCTGCGGGGAGCCCAATGTGGGACTCGACCCCAGGACCCCAGGATCATGACCTGAGCCAAAGGCAGACGCTCAACCACTGAGCCCCCCAGGTGCCCCTGGTTGTTACTTTCTAAATTCCATTCTAGTAACTCACATTATTGGGTCTAATCCTCCTGTATCTTGTGTCTACTGCCTGTACCTCACACAAAAATTGTTACTTGCTATTCTATGACTTTTTATCATGGGCTCATCTTCAGTAAGTCTTGTCATTTTGTGAGGATCCCTTGCCACCTAGGTGTGTCTGTGTTCTCCTGTGTGGGTTTTGCATTTATTTATGCAAGGAGTGCCAGGGCATCAATTTCCTAACCGAATTTTCTGTTTATATTTTTAAGTGAGGCTTCCTGGAATATGATATAAATTTAAGCTCCAAGTCTGAATAAGGATCAAGCATGAAATTTGGATTACTTGGGGATCCAAATTTGGATTTGGATCCAAATCCAAATTTCTATGTGTTTTTTGGATCTGAGGGCCTTAGATTTTGGGGATCTTAGTTCCAACACCTTGCCTCACCCAAAATGAGGCTTATGCCTACATGAACTTTAAATCCTAGCCTCCAGATATACAGGTATCCACTCAGGTCACCACTCTGACTTTAAATTTTCTTTTTTAAGCATATTTTAATTCTCTTCTAAAACTATTTCATACAGCTTTTGTAGCTGTTTCCAGCACCTTGGGGATATGTTAGCTCTCCATCTTGCAGAACCCTAATAGACCTCTTCCTTCTCATAACATTATTTCACAACTGCTTTCCTTCCTTGCTAGTCTCCCTTCCCTCTCAACATTTCTTTTCATTTTTTTCTTATCAGCTTCTTCCACTTCACATCATGTTCTTTCCTTCTTTGGTAGCATATTTCAATCCTACAGAGTCCCGTATGTGCTATGTCAACCTGCAAAGATAAACAGCCTTATTAATTGGTCTTCTACTGTCACTGAGACACCAAAGCATTTATGCCAAGGGCAATGCATATTGGGTTGATGCAGGAAAATTTCACTTTAAAATCAGACGTTGATCCTGTAGAAATATTCCCGGATGTCACTCCTATTCTCTCTAGTGAGTATTTTAGATTTAATCATTCTTTCTGATAGCTATTGATGTGTTCATCATATTTTCTCACTGCATTTGTGACTATGATGAACTGTGCTTTGAAAAATAACCTTGGTTGGCTACACTATCTTGAGGAAGAGTACTCAGACTGGCTAATGCAAAGATTCAGACCTCCTTGGCAGATCTATTTCTACATTGAGGACAAGAATGTTAGGCCAATCTCTCTTATGGTAGCCAATACTATACCCAACTCGTTTTGCTCTGATTCCTAACTCCCCATGCAAACTTCTTAGAGAACATGACTTCTCCTATAGAACAGAGGTCCGTGTAGAAAGGCCAACCTGTGGGCATGATCCTATCAGATCAGAGTGTGAACTTTCTCTCTAAAAATTAGTGAAGTGGAATTTGGCATCATAGAAACACAAAATAGACCTTTGCTCTTTTTTTTTTTTTAGACCTTTGCTCTTAAAAAAATTGTAGTAAAATATACATGTCATAACATTTGACACTGTAACCTTTTTTCGAGTATCCAATTCAGTGGCGTTATGTACATTCACATTTCTGTGTAACCATCACCACCATCCATCTCCAGAACCTTCTCATCATCCCGAACTGAAACTGTACCCATTAAACAATAACTCCCTTGTCTTCTTTCCATCAGCCCCTGGTAACCACTATTCTACTTTCTTTCTCTATAAATTTGACTACTCTAGGTATCTCAAATAAGAAGAATCATGCAATATTTGCCTTTTTGTGTCTGGCGTACTCCACCTAGCATAATGTTTTCAAGGTTTTTATCCATGTTGTACAATGTGTCAGAATTTCATTGAGTCCTTACATTTTAACATTGAATTCATACATTTTTTTCTTTCTGGGAAAGCTAATTTTTTATTAGTCACAAAGCCAGAAAGTGTTTTATCTGCACAAATACTGAGACCATGGCCGACATCTCTTCCTTTAGATGCCATTCTCTTCCATAGCTGCTGCTCCTGTCTCTGTTATGCTTGAACTTTCCTTTGCCTTTTAGCAAAAGAAAGACTTTGGAAACACATCATCTTCACATGAAAAGGGAATTTTTATTCTGAAATATGTAAGCTGCTTAACTTATTAGATGAAAATGTGAAGGCACTGACCTTCACAAGTAGGGGAGCTGACTAGTCTAACAAGAAAATGATGTCTTTGGCAGCTTCAACTTGTCTCTAATCCATCTCTGCCCTCCCCGCAACCTTGATATTCTGGAAGGTAGCGGTCAAGTCTTGGTCATTCGCACCCAGATGCAGTTTCTTGCTACGGGCACTTATCTCTATCTTCCTCCCCCTCCTCCCACTTACCTCCAACAGACTCCTCATCAGTCCTACTCTATGCCTCTCAGCCACCTCCCTTTGCCTAGGCTCAAGGCCTGATCTCCTTAACCTGACTTGTAGGGTCCCACATAATAGAACCCCAAGTTACCTTTTCAGCCAAATAGGATATGACTAGAATAGCCATGTCCTATTATTTTCTTTCTGTCTTATTTCATGGTTTTATTTTTGATGAAAATACCCTCCCCAAAGTCTCTTTCAAATTGTGGTTCTTAAATAAAGCTTGTCTCAAATATCCACCTTGTCCAAGAACCCCTTTCAAATCCTTTCCACTCCATATGATCATTGCCTCTGTTGACTCCTCAAACACTTTTATTTCTATGTCTCTTTTGGAGTCTATCAGATTATCTTTTGAATTATAACTATGCACCCATTTGTCTTAGTGCTTCAAACCTAGTAGGTTACACGTCATTTAAGGAAATTACTGTGTTTTGCTCTCCTACAATACCTATCACTGTGACTTGCACAAAATAAGTTCTTTATAAATACATTTTTTTCTATCATTTGCTTGTTGACTTAGAGCAGATCCATGGTGTTGCAACCTTAAATCAATCATGGAACCAGCTCTCTAAGAGGTGACTTCTCCGGAGGCCCAGTGGAAGAAAGAGGAAGGCAGGACAGTGAAGTGTAGGAAATATATCTAAGTAGTGGACTAGTTTCCACTGCTGATTATTTACCCAGAGTAAGTAAAACATAACTAACATTTTGTTTGCCTCTTCGTTAGTTTTTGTTATTTGCCATGTTGGGAAGACATGTAAATGCAAAGGATCTTAAACTCAGATGAAAAATAAAGTGATATAAAAAAGAAGAACCTAAATCTTTTTTTCTTAAAGATTTTATTTATTTATTCGTGAGAGACAGAGAGAGGCAGAGACAGGGAGAGGGAGAAGCAGGTTCCCTGTAGGGAGCCCGATGTGGGACTCAATCCTGGGACCCCAGGATCACACCCTGAGCCCAAGGCAGACTGTCAACCACTGAGCCACTCAGGTGTCCCAGAAAAACCTAAATCTTAAATAATTCATTCATCTTATTCTGATAGGGCATGGAGAAAAAATCACATTACTCAGATGGTTTCTCTAACTCTGGAATGTCTACAGTGTTTCATGATGGTAATGATTATAAGCTACTGTAGAGTAACAGCTTTTCTAAGAAACTTCAGAAATTTAGAAAAAATAGGCACAATCCTAAATTACTGCCTTTTGCGGCTAATTCTTTACTAATCCTCTACAAAATATGTAATATGGGTTTCTAGGTTCTTTGATTTTTATACTTATAAAAAATAATATTTAAATCAAGTTTAAAGTTTTGGGGGAAAAAGTGGTTTAAAGGTGGGCTTTTGTTTGCTAGTGAAAACTGTCATGCTCAGTGCTTAGAAAAACAAATTATAAATTGATTCTGGATTGAGCAATACCTATTTGGGGGGAATAAAAAAGCAAACCAGAAATAGAAGAGAAATAGGAGTTAATAATTAAGCAGGTTGCAAATTACAAGTATTTCAGTTATTCATCTTAGGAGGCACTGAATATTATTTTTGGATTCTCTGAAGATAGAAAAAAGTCCTGAAGGACTGAGGAAAGAAACATTTATATAGTTCTTTTATTTTTTAAAAGGGACAAAGAGAGACCCTGATAACTAAATATGAATTTACTTAGCTCTAATTCCCAAATGAAGATTGTAGATCAAATCCTCAAAAAACCTACTTGTGGTACTGACTTCTACAGGCACACAGGATTCCGTAGAGGAACAGTGTGGCTTTATGAAACTCAATATGTGTCAGACAATTTTAATTTCCTTCCATGACAGGATGACAAGACAGTAGCTTAGAGGCAAGCAACAGAGGTCATTTATCTGTCTTTTACTCAAGCTTTCAATTCTTTCATACATGTGATGCCCAGCAGCCAGTCAAGAAAATAAGTCAAGCACCATGTTTCTCAAGCTATAAGCCTGGTAATTCCATGAGAATTTTTACATGTAAGAGTAAATATCCTTGTATAGAAGATTATCTTTTAAAAAGTGTTCCACCAGTTAAGAAAAAAACTAACTTCTGTTTTGCAGTAAAAAAAAAAAAAAAAAAAAGTAACTGAAAGATCTTCATGTGGAATGGAGTTGTAAGTCCATGCTTTTCAAAATGGTTTGGGGTCCCCAGATATATTTTGGAGGCTGTATTCCAGGAATCAGGTGGCACAATGGAACCGAGGTACTGGGAGAATTACTATTTACAAAGGGGGCGGTCAGGATGTAGGAACAAGAAAGGATAGTGAGCTGGGAACAGCTGGGTAGGGGGGAGCAATTGCCAGAACCTGGAGAGGACAGAAATATGGCAAGGGCCACCGACAGGAAGTCTGGAATGGGGGACACGAGGTATCCTGCCATGAACAGCCAGAGGCAAGTGTCTGGATCCATGAAGTTTAATACAAATTTGGGAATATATGTGTGATGTGCCTTTTCCTGCAGAATGGGCCCATAGATTTTATCAACAATCTCCAAAATGAGTCCCAAATGTTAAGAGCTATATTTTTAAGAGATGGAAATAAAATCAAGCTGACTTTGTTATAATCCCTGAGCTTGATGGTTTATAGCCCTTGTTAAGGATCTACAGGGTACAAAGCACTAAATAACATTCTATACAAATAAGCCAGGAGGTTATTTGGTGTATTTTGGACCAAAGATTCAGTTTTACTAAGCATTTGTTAAGTGTGTCAATTACTGAGTTTGTTATTGCTTAGAAGTGAAACATGGAACTAACGAGCTGCTCATGATTGTTAATGAATTCACATAGCACATTACATTGAATAATATACACATATTACTCTGAAAGGTTGGTTAAGAACAACATTTGGGTGGCTCAGTGGTTTAGCGCCTGCCTTTGGCCCAGGGTGTGATCCTGGAGTCCCGGGATCGAGTCCCACGTCGGGCTCCCGGCATGGAGCCTGCTTCTCTCTCTCTCTCTATGTCTATCATGAATAAATAAATAAATCTTTAAAAAAAAAAAAAAGAACAACATTTGGGCAAGATTAAGTTGACAGGCAGTTAGCTATACATTAGCTTTTATCTATCTATCCATCTATCATCTATCTATGATGGTTTTGTTTGGTGTTTATTTTTGTATATATACCATTATATACTACATACACACACACACACACACACACACACACAGTTGCACTGTGCCTGGTATATTCTAAGAGTGAATGAGTTATACACATAAATTACATATATACACACACATATATAATTCATATATGTACAATTATATACATATAAATCATGTCTTAATCAGCTCAAGCTGACAAAATATTAGGTTGCTTAAGCAACAGAAATCTATTTTCTCACAATTATGGAGTGAGCTCTCTAGAGTCCCTTCTTATAAGTAACACTACTGCTAGCCAATCAAGGCCCCACCCTATGATCTCCTTTACCTTCATAATTTCTTACAGGCCCCATCTCCAAATACAGCCACACTGAGGATCAGAAATTCAACACATACATTTCAGAAGGGATAAAAAAATTTCTCTTAAAAAATTTTATTCCGTGGTAAGGGTACTTAAGGTTTACTCTTATAGCAAATTTCAAGTATGTAATATAGCATTATTGAATATAATCACCATGCTGTGATTCCCAGAGTGTATTCATCTTGTAACTAAAATTTGTATCCTCAGATCAATTTAACCAACATATCTGTATTTCCCTCACCCCAGCCCCTGGTAGCCACCATTCTATTCTTTGTGTCTAGGAGCTTGACTTCTTTTTGTTTAACTATTCCACATATAAGTATTACTATGTAGTATTTGTCTTTCTTTGTCTGGTTTATTTTACCAAGCATAATGCCCTCCAGTTTCATCCCTGTTGTTAACAATGACAGGATTTCCTCCTTTTTATGGGTGAATAATAGTCTATTGTGTGCATATGCCACATTCTCTTTATTCATTCATTGATCAACACTTAGGATTTCTTTCCATATCTTGACTATTGTAAAAAAAAAAGGGGGGGGGGAACTATGTAAGGTAGTGGATGGTGTCAATTCACTTGATTGTGTTAATCATTTCACAATGTATATGTATATCAAATATCACACTGTACACTGTAAATATATAGTTTTATTTGTCAATTATACTTCAATTAAAATATGTGTGTCTGTGTCTGTGTGTGTGTATACACACTGTTCCTGACATTGAGGCATAAGACTCAAATGAAAGAGCTTGATCTTTATAGAACTATTCCAGGGGAGACACACCTAAAGACTTGTAGAAGTTCTCCGGGAGGAATGTCCTGTCATAATTCACAGACTATCCATCCTTCTAAATCATTGACCTTGGCAGCAAATCATCAGGGGAAATTTTTTAAATAGGGCTTCCCAGTCCCATTCCCAGAGATTCGTACTTAGTTGTCCTGAGGAAGGGCCCCAGATGATGTTTTTTAAAGGCTTCCCTGGTGATCCTAATGTGTACCACTGCTGACCACCACTCACCCCACCTCCCATGCCCAGGCCATCTGCTCCAGGGCCCATGTTCCTCACCATACCACACAGTGTGACCTCTTAGAATCGGGACTAGTTGTTGTTCTCCTAATTATTAGCTCACATTTTATCTTAGAGACACTAAACTTTTCTCATTAAGGAGCAGTGCTAGCTAGCCCAAAGCCAGTTTAGGGCCTGCCATCTTCCAGGCCCTATGCAGAATAGACTGTATGGGATGCATCATCTATGCATCTTGGGATCAGCTCCAGGCTCTGTGCCAGTGATGCCCCCTCCCTTCACACTTCCCTATTTTTCCCACTTATTTTAATCTATACTATTTTGATGTGCTTGTATTATCCTTATAACCTGTCTCTACTCTAATTATTTTAGGGAAGAAGGAGGGATATGTATGTATAATGAATGAATGAACAAAGGAACAAACATATGAAAAGTTGTACACAAACAGCCATACTTAGGAATAACTGGGAGAGAGTTTTTTGAGCCTGATTCTTGCAGAGTGCTTAAGGAGGGCAAGATGAAATGAGTGGGAAAGGTGGAATTAGAAGTGAAGTGAAAGCCAATACCCCAACATAGGGCAGGCACGGGTGAGCAGATTACCTACAGAGGACTACTCCATGGCAGTCTGTGGGTAGATGGGAGACATGGTCTTTCAAATGAAGACAAGCTGGGAGGTCATAACCCAAGTTCATGAAAAATGATGAATGTTCTCAACATAATATAGGAATGAGAACAAATTGGTATCTTCCTAGTGTAACCCTAGTTCGAAGGGACCTGGAGAAATATTTAGGAAAATCAATTAATAGGATTTGGTGATTGACTGGAAGGAGACAGAATCACCAAAGAGGGGCCCCTGCGTGGCTCAGTGGTTGAGAATCTGCCTTTGGCTCAGGTTGTGATCCCAGGGTCCTGGGATCGAGTCCGACATTGGGCTCCCCGCAGGGAGCCTGCTTCTCCCTCTGCCTGTGTCTCTCCCTCTCTCTGTGTGTCTCTCATGAATAAATAAATAAAATATTTTTTTAAAAAATAGGTTTCTGGGTTGTTCGGCTGATACCATTTTCTGAGATGGGAAATAACTACTGGGGAAAATACACATTTACAAACTTAGGTGGGCAGGCACATACACACTCCTAGTCAGGAACTGAGAGGATGATTAACTGCAATTATTTCATTCTTCTCCCTCTTTCATAACCTCTTCTTCTCCCATAAAAAGGGAAAAAAGGAGATTTTCCAGGAGCTGAGAGTCTTATGGAGAGCACTATGAAATGTTCCACATGGTCTAAAAGGATATGAAACAAAGTGAAAACCTCACTAGTGACTACAGTGTTATTCTACATTACTTTTAGCTCTGATCTGTGTATTTGATGGTCAGTTATTGGGGTACCTTAAAAATCATATTCCAAGCATATCTACTGTCAAAAGAAGTCCTCAAATGGATGCACCTCTCAGGGAGTTGTCTATTGTCACTGATTAAAAGATAAAATCCTTTTCTAAGCAGAAGCAGGCCCCTTCAGACTCAACCAGGCTAGACCCTGTTGACCCTGTTGACCACCAACAGGGAACCCCACCCTGCGCCTCACTCATGTGGCAGTGGTTTCAGGATGCAAAGAACCTTTATTATGGTTGGACTTAAACTTTATTTGAGCCACAACCATATAAATATCTGTACACAACGTTACACACTACACAAGCATGTCAGCCATCCTCCACCCCCACCCACCCCTGCTTCCCAACTTCCAAGCGCACGGCTTTAGAAACCCCCCAGGAGGCAGTAACTCCACCAGAGCACAGTCACACAAAAGGATGATTTTTACATCTTGAACTCAAGTCTAAACTCACTTGCTAACAAAAAATAAAAATAAAAATAAACTCACTTGTTACTAATTCCTCAGCCTATTGGGTGAATATTGAAATGAGATTTAAAAATATAGCCTCCTCAGAACATTTCCTCAAAAGACAAGAAAAATGCTAGAAGGCAATTTAGTCATTTGTGAGTTCTGAAAAAAATCAGGATCCTTTTTTGCATCTGAATATAAATGTGTGGTCTAGAATTGTTATGTTCCATGATAAAATCATGAACATAGACAGAAATAGTCCTCTAATCCTATTCTATGGTGCACTGAAATCATGCAGGGGGTAGAAAAGTATGGTCAAATTTCCTGGAGGGTGGCTTTCTCGTATACACCTACTTTACACTGACACTTTCTTTTCTGTAGATATTCTAAATGTGCATCATCAATTTCTGTCACTTGTCCAACACCTAGTAAGTGCCTGACAATGTTCCAACATTTCTGGATTGGTTCCAGAAACAGAGTGACTGGTAACTGTATCTACAAGTGGCTAATCTATTTTGATGTGAGCTTAATTAATGCTGCATATGAAACTCCAAATGTTACAATCCAGGAGTTCTAAAATTTTAATTATTAGACTAACTTAGCTAACTTATTCCAAGATGAAATTTTAATTTAATTTAATGTTAAGTATTAAATTCCTTTACAACAAATTCATTTTTCAACAGAAAGGGGTTTTATAGAACCACTCTCTATTTACTCTTTTAGCACATGGATAAGAACTATATAAAAATGTCACAAATAATATATGATTTCAACATTACAACCTGATCTGCAAATTTTCAGGGAAGGATTGGGCTGCACAGTTCTGATATCTGGCCATGAAATCCAAGCTGCTGTTGGATGAAGTTGGAGATTAGAGGCTGAGGCCATTGCTGGCATTCCATCGGAATACATGGGGCAAGCTGATCTGGTCAAGATGTGTCACGTGGATCACAGGAGCTAGAAGAGCAGGTAATATCACTCCTCTGAATAAGTGGGTTTATCTTTTGTGTAGAAACCAGACAAGGGATCCCTGCGTGGCGCAGCGGTTTGGCGCCTGCCTTTGGCCCAGGGCGTGATACTGGAGACCCGGGATCGAATCCCATGTCGGGCTCCCGGTGCATGGAGCCTGCTTCTCCCTCTGCCTTTATATCTGCCTTGTCTCTGCCTCTCTCTATATATATGACTATCATAAATAAATAATAATAATAAAAAGAAACCAGACAAATATTCCAATCTCCGTAGCATATGTGCTTTGTGTTATTTTCCGTTACATAGATGCAAACTGCTGAACCCTCTAGCCTTCCATATAATTCATATTTCTGGAGACTCTAGCAAGCACTCTATCTAAATAAGTTAGCTGGGATCATTTTAAGCACTCTCCCTTCCCTTTTTTAAGGCTTGGGGAAGCTTAGTGTTCAGGACAAGAAAAGGAGAGATCTTTGTCATCCTAGACACACAAAGCTCCAGCTCTCTATCCTATTGCCAGTTCTTAGAGCAGGAGCTTCTTACTTGAGGGTATTACTGGAGAGCTAGCCATTACTCTTGAGATGACATTTTACTCTGTCATGCAATATTTGAGTTTGCTGCTGCAGCCCTTGCTGAAGAGTAAATAGAGAAGAGGTATGATTGCAGACATCAGGAAATACCCATAAGTGTGATCCCTGACCCTTATGAAATTTGATCAGGAAAATACGAAATGAAATGCATAAACCTAAGAACCAGCTCCGTGAAGGAGCAAATTTGTTAAAATTTAGTTTCTAAAGACTAGGAATAAAATTTTTAAGATAAATATGAAAGGAGAAGAACAAACATATTTTTCTAAGAAAGAAACTGTTTTGAAAAGTCACCCTGGGGAATCCCTGGGTGGCTCAGCGGTTTAGTGCCTGCCTTCGGCCCAGGGCGTGATCCTGGAGTCCCAGGATCGAGTCCCACGTCGGGCTCCCTGCATGGAGCCTGCTTCTCCCTCTGCCTGTGTCTCTACCTCTCTCTCTCCTCTGTGTATTTCATGAATAAATAAATAAAATCTTTTAAAAAAGAAAAGAAAAGTCATCATGAAGGTAGTGTCTTTGGGTTTTTTCCATCAAGAAAAACCAGAGAGAAAAATTGGGTTCTCTGCAAATTCTTTATTGTCAGTTTCACAAGAAATATTTGATTTCAGGGAACGTGGTTATACACACTGAAATCCGTGTTAACTGCCTTGAATAGATAACAATGTGGTCATTTCTATCTTCATATGCATCATTTTATTTTTTGTAAGTAAGCTCTATGCCCACCTTGGGGCTTGAACTCATGACCTCAAGATCAAGAGTCACATGCTCACCAGCTAAGCCAGCCAGGTGCCCTTCATCTGCATCATTTTAGATCGTTATACATTTCAGTATACATGGGATTAGGTGTGCCTACCTTAACAAGCTTGGAAGACATGGAGATCAAGTTGGGTATGAGTGTAATATTTGTTTTTGTTTTTGTTTTTTTTTTTGACCTCCCCACTAATTCAGACTTCTTAATAAGATCTGGATTTGGGAAGGAGAAATGGACTGTAATGATAATAGATGCTATCTTTTTTGTTTGCTTCAGTTCGTGTTATATGCCGGGTATTTATGATATCATTTAGTCCTTACGGTTGAACTATGAGCTAGCTAGTATATTTATCCCCTTTGACAGATGATGAAATGAGGGCTTAAGGAGGTCAAACAACTGGCCCAGAATGACACAGTTAGTAAACAGGCAGTCAATTCCCAGGCTCCTAAAGTGCCAAGAAGAGTTCTCTGTCTTCCATCCACTGCTCCCCTGAGCAGGCACATGGTGAGCCATTACCTGGATCTGCCCTGACCTACTGGTCAGACCGACCCTCCTGTTCAGTGAAGTGAAAAGCAATGAAAATACTCAACTTGAGCTGAGAGCCAAATATTTTATCACCTAGGACTCTATTTATATAAAACTCACTCGCTTGTAAAGCAACTTGGTTGAGTGGGTAAATAAGCAAAGAGAAGAGCCAGAAACTTCCTCAGCCCTTCGAGTTAATGATCAGCTGGTCTGTGAAGCCTGGCATGGGCTGGCAGTGAGTAGCAGGGAAAAGTTGAAAGTCCTCTAATCCTTCACTTGGCAAATGGATAAAAGGAAACTCGTGCTCTATACCTTTCACAGAGTGGGAACTGACTTTACTAAACGTCTTTTCTGGTGATTTCAAGGGGCAATGCCAAAGGTGGAAGAGAACAGGTCATAGCAATCCCAGAGGTGTTTTCTTGACCCTGGAGGACCCATTAACAAGCAGCATATAATAATCTTGTCACCTAAAATTACTATTTCCATGAGCAATTAAAAGGGACTAATTACCCAAAACAATTTGTCAAAATTAAGGCTGACAGTTTTGCTACCATAATCCTCAGATTGGGCAGGGAGAGTGGCTCCTATATAGAGAGACTTGGTGACCTAGCTGTCACCAAGGAGGTTGTCAGCTAACTGACCTGAGGCTGCAGCATGATGGAACACACCAACATGAACATGGAGCTCGATACACCCTCTGCTGCACCAGGAATTTGCAGCGATTCTCCATTCTTTGGGATCCTCTCTAATCCCTTTGAGCATCTGATGAAAGTTGTAACTGGAAACTCTTTTCACAAAAATACACATATACACATACACACAAAATATTCATGTATGATTCATGCCCCTGGAATCCACCATGAATCCTTAGGAATCCGCAGACCCCAGTGGACCCCCACTTTAGCCCTACCTCTCTGATTCAGAATGGACTTCCCGGAAGGGTTTTGCATAAACCATAGACAGAGACAGCAAGGTGAGGCACAGATTGCCCTGTGCACTGCAGAAGCCAGGCACGACTGGGCCTTGGAAAATAGCAAAGCAGCAAAGATCAGCTTTGGAGTTTCCAGGCTGGCCCTTATGACTGCTCTTCTTTCACTTACCCTCAGCCTTTCTCATGGCCCCCTTCACTCCTCAAGCTTTGAGTCCATTAAGCAGACCCCATCTTTACTTCGTGTGTGCCTGGAATACAAAGCATAGGAGGCTCAACAACCCAGAGCCTATGCATTTCCTCTGTCTTCCCTGAAACATCAATTTCAGGCTATTGGCTGCTAATCAAAACCAAGTGGGGAAAATTTATATTCAAAGAGGCGGATCAAAGCTAAGGAACATAGGAATAATTTTCTTCTAGATTGGTATTTCTTCAAATGTGCCCCCCTGGCCACCTGGATCAGAACCAGGGCTTATTTTTTGTTTTTTTGTATTTTTAAAGATTTTATTAATTTACTTATTTTAGAGAGAGAGATTGAATGTGAGCAGGAGGAGGGGCAGAGGGAGAGGGAGAGGAAGAGGGATAGGCGGAGGCAGAAAATCTCAAGCAGACTCCATGCTGAGTGCAGAGCCCGACACAGGGGCCAATCTCATGACCCTGAGATCATGACCTGAGCTGAAACCAAGAGTAAGAGGTTTAACCAACTGAGCCACCCAGATGCCCCCAGTACTTGTTAATAATGCAGATTCTTAGGCCTAGACAATGAAGGATGAGGGTGAGAGAGGGCAGTGAGTCTACATTAGAAAAGAAAAAAAAAGAAATAATACACACCAATCCTTCCAATGGTATCTGGTTACAATGAGAACAGATTCCCACCCAACCTACACAGATGATTTACAATTGCTATAAAAGAAAGAATACTCACTGAGAGTTTCTGGACTCTGGAGGGTTACAAGTAGGGAGAAAAGATAAATATTTTAATTTGTTTACAAAACAACATTTCATAAAAGTTCTGTAAGTTACAGATATCTCTAGAGACAAAGTTTCCTTCAATCTGGAGGAGCAAACATGAGGGGATCGGCAATGTTTTGAACAAGAATCATTAAAAAACGGTCATCGTTGTCCTTAAAAAATAAATAAAATAAAATATAGATTTATATCATTAAAAAAGAAAACCTTATCAGTAAATTATTTTCACATTGATATTTGAGCACATTTGCTTTTAAGACTTTAAACTTTATCCTGAATCAAATAAAGTTACAACAACATATCTGAACCCTAGTGCTTTAGGCTCCCAAAGAAATGCTGATTTTAGACAGAACCAAGACTTAGAATGAATTCCATCAAGAATTGCCCCATATCATTTATAAAAGTGTTTATTGAAGACACTATCTCTTATAATATAGCTGACAACTTCACTCAAGGTTAACGTTTGGATGAAGCTTTTATGATAAACCTTGAATATTTCTTTTATTAGATGATGAGTGCTAAATAACCCAGAGTCTTTCCATTTTCAACTTGGCCTCCAGGAAACTCAGATCTAAATCTAAGTATTTAGATTTAGTACTGTATTCCCTTGTGGCCTCTTTCATACTGAGAACTGCTCACCTACTTCCTTAAATATATGCCTCAATTCTCTTTACCTTTGCTTAAATTACATTAAACATTCATCCTTTATTGAAAGCTGCTGCTGGGACACCTGGGTGGCTCAGGGGTTGACCATCTATCTGCCTTCGGCTCAGGCTGTGATCCCGGGATCCGGGATCCAGTCCCACATCAGGGAACCTGAGTCCCACAAGGAGCCTGCCTCTCCCCCTGCCTGTGTCTCTGCCTCTCTCTCTGTGTGTCTCTCATGAATAAATAAATAAAATATTTTTTAAAAGAAGGCTGCCGCTAATACCTATTCAAAAAAAAAAGAATATAAGCAACCTGTTAATAGATAAATGTTATTCTTTTATACCTTATGGAATAGTGGAGAGAGTGAAGATCAGGAGACAGGAAATCTTGGTTCTTGTCCATATGTCTTTCTCTGTCTAGCAGTTTCCTTAGGCAAGTTGCCTCATTTCACCCTCTGAGAAGGGAGCAAGTTGGATCTCAGAGGCGTGTCCCAAGTCTACACCCTCAGCTTATGTGCTTCCCATCATTTTGTCAGTGTGAGGACCATGCTGTCATCTCCAAGAGGTCCACCTGCAGCCTTGAGTATTTGAGTGTCTGCTGGATGCTGGACCCCCAACTACAGAGGCATCAGGATGGGTAGAGGATGGTACCTGATGTGCTGCAGGTGGGAGACTCCAGGAGGGACACCCAGGAATACTCACTGGGGTCACAGTGAGGGCAAAACAGGTCACAAGCAATACCAACCAGGCAAATGGTTGAGTCATTGACCCTAAATGATCCCCTTATACGCGAATGTATTGGTATGGTGGGAGGGGGGGAGTTTGGATAGAGGGTAGGAGAGGAGAACTAGAATAAATTAAATAAAACTATAGAGGCTCACATTGATTAAAAGTATGTAAAAACCAACACAGAAGCAATTTTTAAAAATCTAGTTTTTGTAAAAGTAATAAATGATTTACCTGCCATTGATGCCTAATTTCCTGGATACACTGATTTTCTTGGCAAAGTAGAACAGCTATCTGCTCACAGCCTTTAAAATAGGGAAATTTGCATTTTTGTTGTCGTTGCTGTTCTGAACAGACTATGAACCTTGCGTATCCATGGGGAGCTGCTGGGATGACGTAGCAGAGTGTGGAGCAAAAGGGTCTCGAATCAGAGCTGGGTTCCAAACCCAGCTCAGCTGCTTGTTAACTGGGAGAATTGGGAAAGTTATTGAACCTCTCTGAGCCACAGTTTGTCTCTTGGGAGGATGAAGAGAATGGCAATTGGTTGCCTCATACTTTGTGTAATAATATTTTAAAACCCTGTTTTTCTCCATTTTGCAGTTAAGAAATGCTCCAGCTCTAGACCAGATGTAATCTTTAATCGCTGTAATATCTACTTTATCAGTGATTTCTGTGCAGTTCCCAGAGCCCACTATCCTTCATGGCTGGGACCAGCAGAAGAATATAAAACTGAGTTAAAATCAAGATTCTGCTCCTTTTCATTGAATTGTAATAAAATAATATTATGAAGATCGACTATATCCCCAAAGTTACCAGCATCTATCAAAAGAAATAACACTGGTTTCTTCCTTTACACCCCCCCCGCCAAAAAAAGCGCAAAAAACAAAAAAAAACCCCACACTGTGAGTGCTGCAAACAGCTAAAGACAGAGAAGAGGATTTAAGCAGAACTTAATCTTAGATAAATATTAGTTTTCACAGACAGCCATGCAAGCAAGCGTGGGTCAAAAGGCAGCAACTGTCTTTTAAATGGATACAAATTGAACATACTTATCACAAGTTCACAGTGCAAAAGGATTATCATCTTTAATCAGAGTGTTAGGGCTTTAATTAAAGTACATTCTGCTTTAAGGGAGGGACAGATGTATGCAGATTACAGAACCATAGAAGAATTCATTCATGCTGCATTGTACAGTGGATTTACATTATTCTGAAGGTTTAGCCTTCCAGTGGAGAATAATTCTGTGAATGCCACTATTTCCCTTTGCTGTAATCTTTGTTAAAGCAACATTGGATTTCCGCTGTTCTTTTTCAGGATAACGAGATCAGCATAACAACAGCGACGTCCGGGTGTCCGTGGCCACACTCCGAGCAGCTTGCACACCTATTGTACACCTATTGCACAAAAGGGTCCAGGGGCTGGAGATCCAGCAGAGGTAGGGCAATGAGCCTCACAGTGAAGGAAGGCCTGCCTCTAAGGCTTTACCTTTTCCCATTTGGACAGTTCAAGATGCTCTAAGGGCCTTTAGGAATTCCAAGCCATTGGTGGGGCCGGGGAATGAGAGAACCAGAGGAATTTGCTGTAGCCATTTTTCATGGTAAATGAGAGTTAATGGCCATTGCTTTCATTCATTCGTTTATTGATGTGGCAAATACGTCTGGACTGCCCCTATGGCAGGTCCTAGCCTCAGTGCTGGAGAAACAGCAAGAAAACCACAAACAAGGTCTCTGTTCTTACGGTGCTTACAGTACTAATGGAGAGAGATGCTCAGTATGTACCTCCACTCATTAATATCTGTAAAATAATACATATGTTAATACGTAAAGAAACCAGAAATCTAATTTATAGTGTGGTCAATGTGCTGCAGGGAAATGAAGTACAGTGGGTGAGTCGAGGTCATGATACAAGGAAGTCTTCCTGGTGAAGTGAGATTTGTGGCGAGAGCTGATGCTCATCACAGAGATAGGAAGCGGCCATCCACGTGGACACAAGGTTGTCCTCCTTGTCCCGGGGGGATGCAGGAAGATCGACTTCACATCAGTCCAAATTCAGTGAGTCACTCCTTTGAGGTAGTACAATGGCTCCTAGAGACCTTTGTTTACATAAAAAGTCATGTATGGGGGGCGCCTGGGTGCCTCAGTGGTTGGGCGTCTGCCTTGGGCTCTGGCCGTGCTCCCCAGGTCCAGGGATCGAGTCCCGCGGGGGCCTGCTTCTCACTCTGCCTGTGTCTCTGCCTCTCTCTGTGCATCTTGGGGATGAATAAGTAAAATCTTTAAGAAAAAAAGTTATGTATAAGTGAAGCCATTAACCATCATCACCTTCATGTGAAGCCAGAGTGGTTTCCTGGGCGTCTGGCCCCTGCCTGTGGCTCTTACCCTCACTAGCTTGTGGAGACAAAAGAGCGTTACTGCTGACCTTCTAGAGAGGGTGCGGTGCTTTTGCACTCGTCCCCCACATACTGCGGGGATCTGCATGTGCTGTATTCTGAGAGATGGGAGTATTAGGCACAGTGGTTTTGCAATTAATCTCTTAGGAACTATAACTTCTTTCTAAAATGTCTTTTTAGAAATGTTACCCCATATATTTTGTTTGTGGTTTTATATATTGAAGCTGATTGACTATAAGGTCAAATATTGGAATTAAAATTCTACCTGTGTTTAAAAGTCACATTAACATGCTGTAATTATTGACTTCTTTGGAGGTTTCTGGAGACCAGGACACTAGACTCTCCAGGTGTACTGCCCATCCGACTGGCCCCTCCTCCTTGGTCCTGGCTGGATCTCCCTCACCTCCCCTAGCTTTCAGATCTAACCAAAGACTTTTTCTCATCTGCTTTTAGACTTATTTGCTTTGCTATCTCATCCACTGCATGCCTTTTTTTTTTTTAAAGATTTTATTTATTTATTCATGAGAGACACACAGAGAGAGAGGCAGAGACACAGGCAGAAGGAGAAGCAGGCTCCATGCAGGAGCCAGATGTGGGACTCGATCCTGGACCCCAGGATCACACCCTGAGTCAAAGGCAGATGTTCAACTGCTGAGCCACCCAGGTGTCCCCACTGCATGGCTTTAAATGCCACATATAGTGCTCTCTTCGGCAGCACGTGTACTAAAATTAGAACAATACAGAGGAGATTAGCATGGTCCCTGAGTAAGGATGACACGCAAATTCGTGAAACACTCCATATTTTTCATTAAGGAGGGTGTACGATGAGATGAGCACTGAGTGTTATGCTATATGTTGGCAAATTGAATTAAAATAAAATAAAATAAATGCTATTTATATGTTGTCAACTTACATTTTGCTTCTCCAGCCCAAACTTCTCATCTAAACTCTAGGTTCATAAGTCCACCTGCTTACTTAGCCTCCGTTTGATGTCTACTAACCCTCTAACCCTAATTTTCTCCAATCCAATTATGTTAACTTCATCCTTCTCGTTGTTCAGGACCAAACCCTAAGTTATTCTTAACTCTTGCCTTCTTTCAAAATCCACATCAAACTGTCAACAAATCTTGCTGGATATGCCTTCAAAATGTACCTTGCATCTGACTACTTCTTACTCCCTTCCCTACTATCACCCTGGTCCATCGTCTCCCCCTGGACCACTGTTCTACCCTCCTACCCCTCTCCCTGCTTCTGCTTCAAACCACCCAATGGTAGGCTTTCCCCATGTCAGCAGTCCATGTGCTCCTGTTAAAATGCAAGTCAGATCTGGTCACTTCTCTATTCACAGCCCTCCAATGGCTGCCCATGTCCCTCAGAGTGAAAGTCACAGTTCTCACAGTGACCACACAATCTGCACCCACTAGCTCCTCCCACTCTGCACTGCTCTCTCTCCTCCAGTCACACTGGCCTTGTTCCTATAACATAGCTTGTGTGCTCCCGCCTGGCAGCCTTTGATCTGCATGTCCCAGGCTCTTCCCCAGATCCATGTGCCATTGTCCTGAATAGTACCTTCTCCATGCACCCTTCCCTGACCATGCAATTTAAAATTATGGTTTTCCTTCCCAACTTGTTTGTCCATGTTCCCTCTCCCTGCTGCAATTTTTGCCATAGCACTCTTCAGCATCCAATATATTACTGTCACTACACATTACTCTTTGCTGTTGTTTGTCTCCCTCATTAGACACCACAGAGGCAGAGACTGTCTGTGTTGTCCTCTACTAAATCCTGGGCACTCAGGCCACTATTTGGTGCACAGAAGAAAGTCCTTCTTGGGACCTGGGTGTCTCAGCTGGTTGAGTGTCTGACTCTTGACTTTGGCTCAGATCATGATCTTAGGGTTCTAGGATCAAGCCCAGCATTGGGTTCTGTACTCGATGGGGAGTCTGCTTGAGATTCTCTCTCTCCCTCTTCCCCAACCCCTCTCTCATGGGTGTGTCTTCTCTCTCTCTCTCTCTCTCTCTAAAATGAATAAATTAATTTAAAAAGAAATTCCTTTATTTAAGAAGATAATAATTGAGATAAATCTATTGGAATAATTTCACCAAAAATTAAAATGCATGGCACACCCATATTTGATTTCTTGTTACCATTCTCCACCAAAAGGAACTAGAGCTTC
Source organism: Vulpes lagopus (assembly GCF_018345385.1). NCBI lineage: Eukaryota > Metazoa > Chordata > Mammalia > Carnivora > Canidae > Vulpes > Vulpes lagopus. The sequence goes on along the minus strand of NC_054834.1, from coordinate 83,396,109 downwards.
TTGGAGAAATGGCTCATTCCAGACCCAAGGCAAGGAAAGTGCAAGCTGTGCCTGAGAATCCTGTTGTGTTTGAAAGCAAGAAAATTCTCAAGAGTTGAAAGGATTATGTCAAAAGGACAACAGAGTACACTAGAAGGAGCTCTTCCTGGTCAATACTGGGATAATTTGAATATCAATATCAATATCAATGACAGAAACCCTTTACAACACATTGATCTGAACAAAATCCAGAAAGCCATAAATAACTACACCCCCCACTACCAAAAGAAAGAGAAGTGTGAGAAAGAAAAACTTTTCTTAAGAATGCCAGATATTAAACATAGGGGGAATTATGGAATTAAAAATCGCCATTAAAAAAATAAAAATAAAATAAAATAATAAAATAAAATAAATAAAAATAGCCATTTTGCAGCCCATGCTAAAATAATTGGTAAAAGATGGTTGGGTTACACGGTGTTGACGCAGTGCCAAAGTGTCCTGCAGAGATTATTTATTCCAGGCAAAGGGAAAATTTTAACTTTTTGGTGGAAAACAATAGCAGTTACCCCTTAAACCATGTAATCCAATTTTAAATTACTAATAGTGAGACATCTTCATGTTACATCTCCCTGAGGCAGTGCGATCAAAAGCTTACATTGCCATAAAGTAGCAAGAGCTACTACTTGGCAATCACCTTCAGTTTGTCCCTAAACCTGATTTGGGGACTCTTCATGGTTGAGAGATTTAAAAACAAAAAATTCTGAGACCACCCATCCCTTTAGATTTCTCCCTCTCCCAAATAATTGTCCCTGTTTCCGGGTCCCCATTCTTCCCTGGGTACCAGATCCTTTGTGAGGTACATTTGGCAAAACAAAATGGCAGAAACATAGAATCAGCATTTCCTCTTTTCCCAGAGTCACCAATTTAAATTAAAGGCATAAACAGAGATAAGATTTTGCTAACATGGCTAATTGTATTTTAGTATTTGATTTGTTCTTGGAGGATTAAACCCACTCTCAATATAAATTCATTATGGATGTTTCTCTGCTGCTTATTATGTCCTTACAGTCCTACGCTCTAATAAGTTAAAAAGGCTGTTTCAGTTCTTTTTTTTTAATCCCCAACTATTTAACTTTCTAAAGCAGAGTTTTTAATATAAATTATGGCTTTGAATAACAAAGAGTTACTGACAATTTTCTGTCCCTCTCTCAGTTTATAACTTCTTGTCACCTTTATAAAAAATCCTAGGTACACATCACATGTCTGATGGGGGCTGGGAAGTGGGAATTCCCACAGCTGAGGCGCTCCTCAGCCGGTTCCTTGTCAAGCTTAGTACTTCAGGTGGTGATGTTGTCCAACGTGACCTACTCAAACTGGGGCTCTGGGAAGCAGTTGGCCGCATCTGCTGGTACACCCGACCCGGTGCAGTGCTGCAATGTGGGATTCCAAAAGTGCTTACGGAAGAATGTCACTTAGAGTTTACTTTTGACATGCAATATGTAATCTATTCTGCCAACATTAATTAGTGCTGGTTGCTAATGATTCTCCCTATTTTCATCTTTTACATTATTTTCTTTTCCAAATGCAATTAAATGATCACATTCAGAACAGGCATTTACATTTGCTGTCTTTCCAGATTCACATTTACAATGTGATCAGGTTTAGATTTCAAGACAAACATGACTCTTGGACATGCAAATTAGGATCGGCCTTCAGGCTCAAATTTGAGTAAATTAGGTCAGGAATAAACCAAATGAGCCTGCCAGCAAGTAGCTTTCATAAAGTGATGTGACTGCTTGATATTTAATCTTCTCTGCAGCTCCTTGATTACTGTAATTTCTGTGCATCTCTATCCTCTCTTCCTTCTGATTCTTGTCACATCATTCCCCCACCCCACCCCACCTCATGTAAATTAGGCCTCTTGGCTGACCTTCCATTGCTGCAAAGCCTGGCTTGTTCATGGAACTCAGGAACTCAAGACTTAGGGACTCAAGAAACCGTTTTATGTCAACTCTTACTCTCCCTGCCTGGAATGCTCTCTTGTCCTCCCCCATAGTCTTTCATCAGACTACCTCCAACTCATTCTTCAGGTGTGCAAGTAAGTCACTTCTTTCAAAACATCTGCATCCATGGAGGGGGAAAAATGGGGGAAATGGGGGAAAAATTATCCGTGTTGAGGCAACATGGATAGGTTATGTTAAATTTCCCCAGCCTGGCTTTGGATCTAATTTTTTATCCATTCTGATTTCTGTTTAGAGCCTGGATAAGGGGACATATACCAATAGTGCCCTAGACTCTCTGTCTTAACATTTATCATCCTTAAAAAAAAAAAAAAAATTTATCATCCTTAGTAATAGCTCATTGTCTATTGCCCGGATAACATGTGAGCTCTATAAAGATAAGAGCAATGTCTGTTTACCATTGTCCCTGCAAGCCTAGCATTTTGCCTATTACATTATAGGTACTCAATAAAAATTTGTTGGATGAGTGAATGCTTCCATAGAGATGCCATAGAGCAGAGATCTGCAAACTACAATCCATGGGCCAAATTCAATTCTGTCTTTATAAATAAAGTTTTATTGCAACACAGCCACATTCATTCATTTACATAGACATTACCTCTGGTTGCTTACACACTACAATGGCAGAGTTGAGATGTTGCAACAGAAATCATACAATCTGAAAAGCCTAAAATAATTACTATTTGGCTCTTTACAGAAGCTTATCTCACAGTGCCACAGAGCATAGCCATAACCTTCTGGGTTTTTATGAACTCCAAAATTGATCAACATGGGATTAATTTAGAAGGTACAGGGAGAGACCCACAGTGGGCTCCGGTGAAAGAGCCTTGGTGGGTCAGACACTTTTAAAATAAGTAAAACAAAACAAAAAATAAAATAAAATAAGAAACAAAAGGCTCCTTGAATTATACATAATATCCTAGAAACAGGAAAGTGATTGAGAAGGAATTTGAAAATGTGGGCATCAAAAGTGTTATTATCTTATAAAAAATAAAAAAGGGAGGAGATGCCTGGGTGGCTCAGTCGTTGAGTGTCTGCCTTTGGCTCAGCTCGTGATCCTGGAATCCCAGGATTGAGTCCTGCATCGGCTCCCACAGCGAGCCTGCTTCTCCCTGTGCCTGTGTCTCTGCTTCTCTCTGTGTCTCTCACGAATAAATAAAATCTTTTTTAAAAAAAGTGATATTATTCACATGCCATCCTAAAATTTAGATATGTTAGAACATTTACGTCTTGGTCAGAGTCACTCAAAGGTCAAAGTACCATTTAATTGGGTATTTTATCCTCATCAAGTTTCATTGGCTCATCTCAGGAGTGGGAACATCAGCAAAGGAATGAGTTTTACCTCCTTCATCTCTGAATGCAATGCTGCCTAAAACAAAACAAACATTTGCATCCTATCAATAAGTAAAGTGTTCTTAATGAGGATAAAACTTCGAAATGAAAGTATACACAACAGCACGATGGTTTCATTTCCCACCATTCACAGACGTTCATTGTGATACTGGTACTGCCTGTGGACCGGATGTATCATGTTACAGAATTAAAGAACTAGAATCCATGACCATGAGCTGAGCAGTCAGCAGAGTGCCTTGCTCATGCTGGACACTTGTTCATATCAAGTGGCAGCCACAGCGGCAAGGATGGTACATTGCATGGGCGTGGGCTATGCAAGCAGGTCCTTGTATCTCACAACCACAAATTGTAAGCAATCTTAATAACAGTATTACCCATTTCATCTCCAAATGCACTGTTACTGGTTATTTGGAGTAACATTGGAGGAACAACAGTCCGGAAGGGTGCCTGATTTAACAGTGATTGCTAACATTGTCCTCCTCTTTCTGAATGGCCACCCACAGATGTTCTCTATCCCACCTGTGGGGGCCATGGCTTGACTTTGCCCTGTACCACAGCAGTGGAAAGGGCATAATGTCTGTTTCTGGTGAAGCATGGCTTAGCCACCTGTGGCTCTGTGCAACTGGACAAATCACTTCTCTAGGTCTTTGTCTGAAGTTTTCTAAGGTCCAAACTTACTCCAGAATTACTGTGTAATTCTGAGAGCAGAGTCACAGGCCTTCTGACAATTCCCATGCAATCCAGTCACTCTGTCAACCAAACCTTCTGTCAACCGGACCTTCTCAGTTGGGATGTCCTGTCTATATTTGAATTTGGTGACATAGTAAAATCGCCTCCTCACACGGTCTGGTCCTGGAGAAAAGATTGGAAAATAAGGAGATTTCCTCAGAACTTGGTGTCAACCCAGGATGGAAGTAGAGGCACAGCCCCTGACCAGCTGAGGAAGAAGGAAGAAGGGAGGAGGAGGGGCCCTGGCCAAACCTTAGGAAACCTCATCTGGCCCTTCCCCAAAAGCCCAGCCTGATCTCTTCTGGTGTGTTGATGAGGAAAAGAGCCAGTCAGGAAAAGGGCTGTAGTCACTGACATGAGCTAAAACAACGTTTTCCTAAAAGCTCTGAAATCTGCTTCCTTAGCTGACAAACAAGGCAAATCTTAGTGATTAATTTTTCCTTCAAAGCACTTATTTCTGTCACTTACAAAATTCCTCAGCCTCAACATTTACTCATACTTATCTCCAAAACTTATACTTATCCTCATGCATATTCGCTAGCAATTCTTTCAGTCTCCCCCGTAAGACTACCTAAGTCCATCTGGGCAAGATGCAGTGTGATCTCTCACACCAGGTTTCCATGGAGGGGAAAAAAAAGGAGGAAGACAAAAAGGAAATATTCCACTAGATTTAGTTTTCTTTAATTTAAATTTCTTTAAATTTCCTCAGGCCCAGCCTCCTGACACTCTCTAGCCCATCTGGGTATCTGCTGGGCCCGGAGCATGCTGCTGTACGTTGGCAGCTCCCTGTCTGGAGCAGTCACTTGGATTTAATGATAGAAATCAGCCCGTCTCACCTATTCTCCTCCACGTACCGATCCTGATAGCGGTGACTTCACAGCACCAGGCCTGGTGCTCTAATTGGATGAGCTGTGGAGCATAAGCACGCCAGAAGTGGAGGGGCTGCCAGGGCCATGCTGTCGAGAGAAAAGAGAAAGTCATTATACATCCTGCAAACTGGTACATGAACAGGACATATTTTCTTCCTTCATTACAAGTTAGCAGCCCTCAGATAAATTTACATAATCATCATGACTTTGCCAAAGCTGAGGAAAACGTAAGTCAGCTCGAACTGACGCCTACCTGACATGCTGATAGATGTGTCCATCTGTGAGGACCAGACAGAGCCGTGTCCCCGCCCGCTACACGGAGCTCGCTCACTGTCAAGAGCGGAAGACGGGGCCGGCGAGGCGTCCTGGGGTCGGGGCTCGGCCATTTCTCCTCGCCCTGCTGGGCTCTTCGCGGTGGGCCTTTGGAGAAGAGCCTTTCGCAAGATTGACTTGATTCCGAGGAAATATAAATCTGGCTGTCGTGTCATTTGTCCTCTTCCACGTACTAAATGGAATAGTAAATCCGCTTCGTTGTGCTCATGCGTTTGCTGCTAACTCAGCGTGGGCTGAGGGAGGGTAGAGGAGCGGCCTACACCCACACCTGGGCCTTCAGGGCACAGTGAGCCTATGTCGCCATACTTCATGGCCACAGCCCGTATTTTCCTCAGCATTTGCTACAATAAAATCAATGTCACCAGAATAGGGGTCCCCAAAGGTAAGAGCATTTAGTGACTCCTGGTGGTTACAGTATGTTCTAATAACTCTCCAGAAAGATCCTCTGTGCTGGAATTGGTAGCAGCTGGAGCTGAGTTTTGAATCGGTGGCTATTTCGTGCCTAACATAACAATCGAGAGTCAAACGTGTTCTTCAGTGTGTTCTCCTCTTGGGTACAAAGACTGTGTGTGTGGAAAAGCACCAGAAGCATCTTGGCAATGAGGTGATACCTGCCACTAGTTCTCTCATTAACGTATCTGGAAAACTATTGCAACCTGACCATCATGTGCTCAGCTGAGTTCCCCCTCTCTTGCCATCAAGAGTATTAAACTATGGAAAGTTTGAACCCCTAGGTTGCCATTTTTGGTTCCCATTGAACAGGTCCTGGCTTCCAAATGCATTGTAAGACTCCTGGAGACATGAATCAAACCTGTATTAATTTGCATGTCCAAGATTAACAAGCCTGGGCTTTGGCACTGGCTCTGCCACTAATGGGTAGACTCTCTAAATCTCATTCTCCTCAACTATAAATTAAGAGAAGGAACTATTATTTGATCTATTAGGTTCCTTCTAAATCAGATATTTGATAGGTTTATGATTATCACTTATTATGCAACATGATGATAAAATGACAAATGGGCTAATGTATTCCTGCTAAAGTCTCTCTCTCTCTCTCTCTCACACATACACACACACACACACACCCTCAGCAGCTGTTGGAGAGAAGGAATTTTTAAAGAAGGGGTCCCCATTGGAAATCCTCTGTCTGCCCAGTGGAGGCTGCTTTTAATGGGCCGAGCCCTGGCCATGACACATGTTTTAGGTCTTTTTCGCAGACAGGACAGCGGATCAGTCCAGTGCTGTTTTTATTTCTTACTCGGAAGCTTTACTGCTTGTCTATGATAGTTTCACATTTATATAAATGTCACTTTATTGTTCTTACCCATTTACTGTGCATAAACAGTCGTAGTCTAAAAGTCAAGCAAAAACAGGTTTAGCAAAACAAAACCTGCCGAGATCGGAGAATATTCAGTTTCCTTCTAAGGCAGACGTTCTGTAATAGTTGAATGAGCAAATGGTTAAATGAATGGATTTTTCCATCTGAGCCCCAAAAGCAGGTGTGAGGTCTTCCTGGCCCAGAGGGGAGCCCACCTCTGCTGCCCAGGCCTCCCGCCCCAGTCACCATCGGGTCCATCACAGGTGCCATCAGGTGCTTGACAGATGAGGGCTCTTCCCCAGTGCAGGGCCTGCATGGCACCAGCTCCTCAGAAGTGTCACACCTCTGCATGGACACCCCCCTCGCCGGCCTGGGCCCCTTGGGAGGGCTCCCACGTCCAGACACACGACAACATGGAGCTATTGTTTCGGAATACAACATTCCCAGAGCTGGATAAGGGGGAGAAGAGAGAAAATTGCTGGCGGCTTAATCAGTAATAAACTAAAGAGAGGAGGTGTGCTTTGAGGGGTTTGTCCCCCCTAACTTGAATGGCTAAGTGGTAGCTAACAAACTCAACTAAAGTGATCCAAAACCATGTCCTGCCCCTAGGACTTCTTCCAACAATGAATGCCACAGCTGGACTCTTAATTTGCTTGTGTGAAAACACAAAGCAGGCGAGGAGAAAGAACTCTGTGTTCAGGATTTTGCACCTTTTTCTGCTAGCCTGTGAGGACTACAGAGGGCAGCCACTGAGGACCTAGGCCGGGGGAGGACACAGCACTGGTTCTGGGCACGCAGCATCTGTCCGTTCCAGCTCAGACGTCCTTTAGGTCCTCTCCACCTTCCTCCAATCCCAGCCTCTTGGGCATAAACACTGCAAACTCTTTCATTGTGTCCGGGCTCCCACCAACACAGACAAACTGAATAAAAATAAACACCCCCACCTTATAAGTGGTATAAGCACCAAGGGTCAGCTTTCAACTTTAATGTTTTTACTTTATTTTTTCAGTAATTTCCTTGTGGGTGCCCAGAGATGCTAGGGGTCATGTTCATGAGTTAGCTAACTTGCGTCACTGACCTGTAAATAAGGCAACCAGACTCCAAGTTTGATGTACTTAATCAGTAAAGAAAAAGATAATCACCAAATCAAAGTAAGTGTTGATTTTGCTCAGGTAGGTGTTTCCTGGTGATTTTGTTTACAGTGAACACCAGCCAGCATCTTGAGTTGCTACAGACAGCTCATTTGGGGGCATTAGCAGGCCATATGCTTACCATGGATGTGGAATATAAGTAACATGAGGGGAGAAAAAAAAGAACAGTGAGTTTTAGATGTGTCTTCTCATTCCACAGTCCCCAACAGAAGTCTTTATTGTAAAATGTGCTATGTTAGCTTAAATCTTTAAAGAAATCACATCAAGAGTTTTCAACTTCTCCTTCAGAAGAAATTCTCGTGAAATAAGCTTATCATTGTAGACTGGAAATCTCACTATGATATTTCATCAATTCCAATGATTTGTTTTTGTCTTGGTTTTATTCACATTTTAACGTCTCTGAAATTATCATAGGTGCTGCAGTCAAGGGTGTCGAATCTAATAAACACGTGGTGATAAAACTGTCTGGTGGTTGCGTGTGCAGTGGCCTATCAGGGTGCAGCCCGCCTCAGGGATGGGTGAGGCGGAGGCCAGAGGGAGGGTGGGTAGCAGCCTAACAGCGTGAGCGGCCGGGCCAGCAGTGGAGTAGATGAGCAGTAGCAGATGTCAGAGACCCCGGGAAGTTGCCCATACAAGGGCACCAGAAGTGAAGCCCCTTGGAAATCTGAGCTAAGCAGTGAGGAGCACAGAGTCTAAAGAAGGTCCAAGTCAGAGGGGGAAGGCAACGGATGTAGTGTTTCAGGGCCTGCCTTCTGAGGTTACATAAACCTGGCTTTGCACCCCAACCCTATCGCTGATTAGTGACTTGCTTAGTGTTACGTACATAATCTCCATGTGCCTCAGATCATTGTCACCAAGATAGAAAAACACAGAACCCTTCGGGGGGGTTTGGTAAGGATAAAATGGGATCCAATATGGCAGAGGACATTGCACAAAGCCAGGTAACTTCTGAGTATCCAACAAATGGCAACTACTAGTTTTCACATCATGTAGCAATTTCCTGGCCTTGCTTTTGAGCTTGCTTATTGTTGCTGTATTTGTAGAATTTAGTACAAAAGAAGCTGGTTGGAATCCAGTAAGGAAAAGGCAGTTGGTGGCGCCTACCAGTGTGGGCAGCATTAGGCACAGGATCAGAAGGACTGCTGGTGAGCTTCCTCCCAGCGATGAAGACTATCTGTCCAAGGACACACCTAACTGAGGTTACAGAGTAGGTCCCCTCATTCACAAAAGATTTACTAGGACTATTGGGTGGTCTGATTTTATGATGCGTTCTGTTTCCATTTAACAATAATTCCTGTTCCACATTCATTTTCAACTATAGGATATAATTATCCTTTTATCCAAGGCCTCTGCTAGTCTTCTACCCTCATTATTGTCTTTTCAGTGCCGTGTTACGGGTTTCTCTGATGGGCCTAAGGTTGGTAATGAATTACAATGAAAGTTAGCCATAAAGGCTGGGTAGCAAAGTGGGTAAGATTGTGGTCTAAGGTGAGTCTTAAGTTATTATTCATAACTCATGACATTTTTCCTTCTGTTGGTATGGAGAGTTAGGACTCGGCTCAACATCTAAGTACAAAGAGGTCATTTTTGTTGTTGTTTTCTTTTTACAAAATACAGTAGTTTGAAAATAACCTCATTATGTGGTGCCAGTGAATATAAATTACAACTCTTCAGATTGACCATATAACCAAAACAGATGTTAGAATAGCTTGTGGTTTGAATTCTTCTTTGAACTATAGATACTGCTGTAATCAACAGGAATTTCTGAATCTTTCTGGAGACACAAAGATAATATGTACAGACAGAAACATTTTCATTCTTGAGGACTTATTCCTAACTCAGACTTACTAAATATCACCTCTAGACACAATTTTCAGTCTGCCTGCTTTAATGAGAAGTAAAATATGGCTGAAGACCACCAATCAACATTGACCTTAAGTGGCACCTTCTGTGATTTATGTCCTAAGCAAAATTATCATTTTTCCTGGTTTTATCAAAGAGGAAATAAATCGGGAAGGAGTCCTTCTGAAGAATTACAAAAATATGTTATGGACTTTGAGTAATGACTACCAGAATGAACTCACTTTCAAATATACCCAGTGTCTTTTTTTTTTTTTTTAAGATTTTATTTATTTGACAGAGAGAATGAGTGCACAAGCAGAGGGAGTGGCAGGCAGAGGGAGAGGAAGAAGCAGGCTCCCCACTGAGCAAGAAGTCCTGCATGGGGCTCCATCTCAGGACCCAGGGATCATGACCTGAGGACCTAAGCCGAAGGCAGACAACCAACTGAGCCACCCAGGCGCCCCTACTCAGTGTCTTAAAGAACTTAACTTTGCCATGTTGTCCATGTTGCATTAATCTGGTCTTATTTCTAGTCAGTTTGATAAAAACTGATTAAGCTATTCACCAAAGCTATCTCCCTTCTTTCCAGGCACACAACTCAATTCAACTTCTCAGCCTCCTTTCCAGTTGGATGAAGCCATATGCCTGAATTCCAGCAACTAGAATGTGAACAAATTTGATGAGTACCACTTCCATCCTAGCCTATAGAAATCTCCCACTGGTGCTTTAATAGATTGACTTCTTCTGTCTGCTGAATGAGTATTGACACCCAGGGAAACTTCCTAAGCCTCTCCTTGAAGGTGACAGAACAACCAGATGGAAGGAGCCTAGGTCCCTGAATCACTAGTTGGGGGAAAGCCACCAGGAACATTTACTTTTTATCTATGAGAGCAAGAAATAAATTTACATTGTGTTAAGCAAGTAATATTTTTCAGCAGCAGCTAGCAACCCCTTTTAAAATCTAGTAAGCAAGGAAATGAAGGACATAGAATGTTTATTAGAAACTTTGAGGTTTAAATTTTACACACCCAGAGTTTTCCTTTCCTTTGTAGATAATACTATTAATAATGATTATCATCTTTATGAAGACAAGGCTGAATTTTCAGGTACTGATGCATTTTATCCTTTCTTCTTAGCTAGAAGAAGATTTAAGGAATTCAAGGGAGTCGAGATTGAACCTGGCATGTTCTCTTTCAAAGATAAAAATGTGGCTGGAAGAAGACAAGTTTCTGAGAAAACCTTCTGTGTGTGTAAAACAGACTTGACTTTACCTGCTACCCCTAAAGAATCCTGCTAGAGGTTAAACAGCCAATTCTGATCATACCGGACTATACTTCCCCAAGCCACACCACACACACACACACACACACACACACACACACACACACGCACACACACACTTTTTGCCTCCTATCCATCAAAATGGCCCAGTCAATAAGAGTTGTTCTCTGGTGGGACCATACAGCATGTTTTCCTTTTTGTTTCGTCCAAAAGACAATCTACTGAAAAGGTCCATCCATAACCAAGTAGATGTAAGTTTATAAGGTTGGATAGTGGTTATGACAAAGTGTGAGAATAAGTGATAATGAAAATCTATTTGGGTAGAAAGGTAAAGGCCTGATTCCTGGAATTGTAGCAAAGATGAGACAACTCTGTGTGTGTGTGTGTGTGTGTGTGTGTGTGTGTGTGTGTGTGGAGGGGGTGAGTCTCATAATTTTCATGTCTAAAATAAAGCTTTCCATCCCAATGGTTTCCCAGAAACTACCTTTAGAATATCAAAGTAGAGTACTTTTTTCTTTCAAATAGAGAAAGAGCCATGACCTTTTTCACCAGAGAACCTTAAGGTTTAATCCCAGCTTTTTTATTTACCAGTTGTGTTATGCCTGTCACAGATGCCCTTGGAGAGATGGGAGGAGAGGAAGCAATTTAGCACCAATATTAATGAACATCACAGATTTATTTCTTCTCTTCCTCCCCCCTCCTTCCTTCCCTCCCTTTCTTCCTTCATCTTCTTTTCTTCTCCATTTCTTCCTCTAGCTAACCTCTTCCTTTTCTTCAATACCCCTTCCCATTTAATGGACTGTTCTCAGTTACTATGACTCAGAATATACCCAGTAGAGTGGGCAAGAAGTCTGGAAATGGGACTTAGAGGATCTTGGTCCCAGCCCTAGCTTTGCCACTATATGGTGTAACTTATTTACCTCCTTTAACCTTTCAGAACAATTACCTTGTTTTATGGAGGAAATTAATACCTGCTAAATTCACCTACAAGACCTAATGTGAAGCTTTAGCAAGATAGTGAATGTAAGAACTTTGACTTTTGCTCCCTTCTGCTAAAGAAGTGAATAAAAGTCAGATGAACACTGCACAATTCTCACAGATAGTTCTCACACAATTCTCATGTGCTGTGAGCACAGCATAACCTATAGACTTGTTGAAACATGATGTTGTACTACACTTGGAACTAACGTACACTGTGTGTCAACTATACGTCAATAAGTACAAAATAAATAAAAATAATAACAATAACTGAGAAGAAAAAGGAAAACCACACAACTTTCTACTGGCAGTACTATGAATAGCTGCAGATTTTTGGAAAACAAAAGTTCTTTAAAAAGTTTATTCCCTTGACCATTTCTATGAATCATCCTAAGAAAGTGGGAAAAATCTTTAGGTATAAAAATATCCATTTGAGTGCTGTTTATCATAGAAAATGCTTCAACATAAAAATCAACATAGACTAGAGAGTGGATGGTACAGCCACTTGACATTCATACATATGTTTCAAAGAAAATGTTGTAGTATGGGGAGATGTTAACGACATAAAGTTAAGTGAAAAATGCAGAATGCAAAGTTATATAATTCCAACTATTTAAAATATTTATTAAAAACGATTGAGAGAAAAGAAAATAAATTGATGGTATCTGTGTTTAAATAGTCAGGGGTATATTTTAGGTGTGTTTTGTTCTTGTTTGTATTTTCTCAATTTTAAAATAAGCAACATGAGTTGCTCTTATATTTAAATATATATGATAAAATGAATAATACAGAAGTACAATTTTCCTAGCAGTCTTACATAAACAATTTTCTCATATTTCTTATGAAATAACACAAATCTTAATAATAGGAAATATTGGATAATGGTTACTTTCAAGAAGTGGAATAAGATAGTATTGTTAGTTTTGTTGAGTTAGTGTATGATTTAATAAAATGAGAATTAATGAGGTTCAGCTCTGAATGTAGATGTTAAGTTCACTAACTGAATCATAACGAATTCCGAATACCCAGCAGTATTGTCAATAAAAATGTATTTATCTCTAGGGACCAGAGCAGCCAAATAATCGTATTTGTATTCAATTTAGTTTAGGAAAATTTATGTCTTGTTGGGATGGAGACAATTGTTCATGATGTGTACATTCTAAATGGTTTCAGAGTATGAACATAGCTTGATTCCTATTGGGATCTCGGACATTTCTCTAGCCAAAGGTATAAACTTTCTCTTAGGAAAATAAGAAGAAACAGCAGCAGAGGAAATTCAGTTGTTTTTCCTAAAGTTAGAAATAGTTTTAGCCTTACATACCCAAGCTTTGCTAGTAGGTTACATTTTAGTATTATAATCATTCTATTAAGTAAGTAATATTAATAATCCAATTTACAAATGATGAGGCCAAGGCTTACAGACGCTGAGAAACTCATGCATGGTTATACAACCAGTAGATTACAGAACAGTCATTTCTCCAATTTTGTCAGGCCCTAGTGGTCATTTTCTTTCTTTGCAGGGGGACTGCATAATATAAGCTACTGGGGTCTGGAAGCAGACTGCCTGGGTTCTGGGGTAAGTTACTTTATTTTGGTTTGTTAGATTCCTCATCTGTAAAAATGGGTAGAATGAAAATAATTGCTTTGCAAGATTGCCGTAAGGCCTGAGATAATGTCTGTGACATACCTGATGTACAGGAAACAGAGACTAACTCTGTTAGCTCTCATTATTACACCTCTCACATGAAGAATCTGAAAGATAGCAGCAGAGACTGACCTTGAGAAAGCAGGGTGTGGCAAAGTGCGTTCATCAAATACCAATTCTTTTTCCACTGCTAGACCACAGTTCCAACTTCCCTGCAGTAAGGTGAAGTCATCTGACTGAGTTCTGGCCAATGATATGTCAGTGGAAATGACACACTTATCTTCTAGTATCTCACCCAATCCTTTGCCTTCTGGCCAAAATGCAGGAGATGGAAGGCCCTGGATCTCAAATGGCTGCAGGGTAGACATCACTATTTTAGATTGAGCAAGAAGCCACTGATTTTTTTTTTTTAAGATTTTATTTACTTATTTGAGAAATAGAGAGAGAGTGAGAGAGAGAGAGAGAGAGAGAGAGCCAGCAAGGAGGGGGAGAGGCAGAGGGACAGAGAATCTCAAACAAACTCTGTGGTAAGCCCAGAGCCCAACATGGTGCTCTATCCCACAGCCCAGAGATCACAACCTGAGCCAAAATCAAGAGTCAGACACCTAAGCGACTGAGCCACCCAGGTACCCCAGAAGCCACTGATATTTGTAAATAGCATTAGCCTACCTGAACAACAAGAGGTTTTTGGTTTTGTCAACTTGGAAATGATCTTTGTGCCATTGGAAGATTTAAGTGGGAAATAAATGAAATGGGGTAGAAGCATAGAGCTGAGAAGGAACCAGAGAGACTAGATTTGGTTATAACAGGGGCAAAGAAAGAATGAATGGGCACAAAGTTCTGAAGAAACAGGATTTAGAGTTTATCAAGAAAAGGAATGCTCAAGAAAAAGCATGAAGAAGACATGAGGGCTAAAGAGCTTGGAGACTCAAAAACCTCAGTTTAGCAAACATGTGACAGCATAACACAAAATTATTGTCATAAGGTAAGTGAAACTGAAAAACAGAAGGTAAGAGAAAAAGAAGGACATTCTAATATAGAAAATATTTGTCCAGCAGCGTTCTTCCACCAGAGTCGCAGGAGAGAATGTGGGAAATTTTAGCAAAGGAAAGCAGGCTTGCCAGAAAGAAAGGACTATAGCCACTCACGAGGCCAGCCCATCACTCAGTCACCCAGTGTGTTCAGTGGTGACCTGTTCACTCGGGCTCACCCTGGTTGTGATGGCCCAGCACGCCGCAGCATCCATCCTAGCCTTGCCATGGCTGCCAGTCCTCCTGTCCCCTCCCCCACTCCATGAGCAGTGCGTCCTGAACTGGCAGCTTGATGCTCCCATGGCAATTCTTCCATATGCCCTGCCGAGGGGCATTTCTCACTCCTGCCTCTCCATCTCCACTTCTTTGCCTCCTTCTTGGGTTTCCATGGGGTTCTATACATAGAAGTTATGTGTATAGAAATTCTGTGTGTAAGTTCATGTCATCTGTGAGTCCTGTAGTCCCTCAGCCCTGTAGCTCAGTGCTTCTCAAAATTTAGCTGACGTAAAAATTACTGGATTCTTTGTGGGCTCCTCTTCCAGAAGTTATGATTCAACAGGTTGGGGGTGTATCTGTCAGAATTTGCATTTCTGATAAGTTCCTCATCGGTGTTGATTTTGCTGGCCCAAGCAGCATGCTTTGAGGAGCACTGCCATGGAGGACTCCCTCTATTGCCTGTGCTAAATCTACCTCCTTTCCTCCCTGGTGGCCACTGGCCCAGCCCAGGCCTCCAGCACAGTGGTGCTAGCTGGGCCACTAGCCCTTCTCCTCTCTCAGGAAAACAATGTCAGCCATGTATGCAAGAAGGGAGCTGACTGCTGCTATGGGAATGACCTTAATTCAATTTAATCCATATTTATGAAGCACATCATTCACAGCCTTCGGTTATTTCAGTAATAATTATATACTGCCTTAATTATTAGTGATAACAAGTTTTCTTCCCTGCACTGCAGTGGGTCAAGCCATCTTTGCCAAGAACCATCTGGGACCTCTTTGCTCTGCATTACTCCCATTTTCCTCCAAATACCTCAAAAAATCTTAACAAAAAGCCAGTATCTTTATATATTTCCAGTGATCCTCAACCTAATTGCCCATTAAAATCACCATGGAGCTTTTTAAAATACTGGTTCTCAGGCCCCAATTAATTTAGATTCTGAAAGTACTTTTTAGATCTTCCCAGATGGTCTGATGCGCAGCCAAAGTTAGGAACCCCTGCTTTACGCCTTTGTTCCTGAAGCATCCTTCCCTTTCCCTTCCTTTTTTCACGTATTAGAATCCTACTTGTTCTTCAACCTCATATTCAAATATCACCTCCTCCATGAAGGCTTTTCCAAGAATCTTTCCTCCCTGGTCAATACGGATTCCTCCCCGCTGTGCTCCTAGAGCACTGATTTAGCGTTTTACATGTTAATTTTCTGTTTCCCCAGAAAGATTGTGAATTCCCTCATACAAGCTGTCTCGTATATCTTTTTTTAATCCCTAAGGCTTAACAAATTCTATTTGTTGAATTAAATTTAACTGTTCAGGAAGTGGAACAGAAGTACTATTAACTTCCTCCTCAAAAACATTTAGGGTAACAGATTCTTAATTAGTTAGTGGATCATAGCTGGTTTCAAAAATAAAGCATTCCATGATGTTAGTACACTCTCCTATTTCAGAATAAGCCTCAAAGCCTCAAGGCAAAAGGATACCTCCTTTCTTCTCTTGGTGAAGCGCAAGAGGACATTTACCCATAGTCTCTTGTTACACAAAGTGTGGTCAATGAACTAGCAGCAGCAGCTGCATGGTCTGGGTATTGAGTCAGAAACGTAAAATCTCAATCCCCACCCTAGATCTACCAAATCAAAATCTGATTTTAACCAACTCTTCTGCTGTTCTCATGCACATCAAAGTTTGAGGAACACTGCCATCCACTTTCTCTTCCAACTTTGACACTTTCTGCTTTACTCCGCAAAACTGCTTTCACTATCTAGAGATTTCCCAATAGAATCTATGAATCATTATTCTATTAAAGAGGAACCATTCATCTTCTCTGGTGATTCTAAACTCCAACAACATTTCAGAGTCACCTGGGGTGCTTTAAAAGGTATTGATACCTGGGCCCCCAACCCCAGAAATTCTGATTCAGTTGGTCAAGGAGATCTGGGCTTTGGTATTTTTAAAATCACCCATCTACTCTGTGTTTCCTATCTTCAAGAAGCAAGAATTCTCAAGCCAGCCAACCATTTACTTTGCTCTTTAGTTTTCCTTGATGTCTGCCCCAATGTCTGATAATCCCTTGGTCAGTTATTGGAGGACACATCCATAGAAGAGTTTTATCCCATTGAGCTCACCAAGAGGCACTCCTAAGATGATCACTTTATTAATGATCAAAGGAAAGACTCGTTTGGGTATCCCACCAAATTCCACCCAGTATGAATCTGGCAACGGTAGTACTTTGACCTTTCCTTTTTTAAAGATTTTATTTATTTATTTATTGGAGAGAAAGAGAGAGAGAGAGTGCACGAGCAGAGGCAGAGGGAGAGAGAGAAGTAGACTCCTCTGCTGAGCAAGGAGCCGAACGTGAGGCTTGATTCCAGGACCCTGGGCTCATGACCTGAGCTGAAGGCAGACACTTAACTGACCGAGCCACCCAGGTACCCCTACTTTGATCTTTCTAAAATATATTTTTACTGAGTAGAATTGCTTTTACCACTTCCTCCTCAATCTTGTTTTGTATTTTCTTTTCCTAAAACATGGGTCAAAGGTGGGATTAGGAATAAAGTCTTTTAGCAAACCATAAGAAGTTACACAGAATGGTCAGTATTAAATATTGGTAACCAAAGGAAAGTGCTGGCTGAGAGGTCTTTCATTTTACCCTTGCTTTCATCTTCATAATATTTCCTATCCCTCTCCTTGGCTTCCCTAAAGAAATGAACACCTAGGAGGCTACCTCTGTTTGGGATGAGTAAGTGGAGCATTTTCTGAAATGCTGACATGATAAAAGCTGTTAGCAAGAGGTTTCACACAACTCTCAGCGAATCAGAGGGAACTCGCAAGAATTCCTTAAGCCTCATGAAGATTAATGCTCTATTATGTTCTGTGAACCTGGGGCAAGAATTGGAGCTAAATTTGTAGACAGCTTTGGCAGATTTATGTCTACCCCTGAGATGAATAACATACATGATATTTTAGAAGTGAATTCTATGTAAAGTCCATCACAAAGCACATGAAATCACTTCATAATAGGCTGCAACACAGTTAAATCTCCTTTAGGCATTGGGAAGCTCCTTTAATTATTTCTTAGGTTCAGCCCAGGGTCCTGGAATTAAAGGCTGAATCCCAGGCTGAACTTTGAGTTTGTTCACTCATGCAGGTTGGTTAAACTTTTGCATGTTTTTTATGACATTTTTTTCTGCCCGATTTTCTTTTTTTTTTAAGTGAGATATAATTGATAGACTCCTCCACTTTCTTAGATGAGCCAAATACCATCAAGAACCAAAAAAATTAAAATGCCATTGGGAAGCAAACATGCATTGTTTTTATTTTGTTTTGTATTATGAGCTGTGTTCCAACTGTATTATCTCTAAATCTAAGAACCTAAATAAATAAATAAATAAATAAATAAATAAATAAATAAATAAATAAATTTAAGAACCGTAACTGCAGAGGTCCATCTTATAACACTTAATATAAAATCCAAAGAATATCCATCTCATCAGAACAAATAAAAAAAATCAAAATTACTCACTCAATATATGTATTCCTGTCAGATTTTGTGGGTTTATTGTGAGCAAGTAAATTTGAAGCCATAGTTTTTACTACATCATTTTTAAGTTGATGTCAGAAAAGAAAAATATTGTGATTTGCTATTAAATTATAGATGAAATCATAGTAGTTCAGCTCCAAGTTAGAATGATACCCTCCCTTATAAGCTATGTTTTCTTCTAAAATTGCTAATGGAGCTTTTCCCTTGGCATTCTAAAGTCCCTTATCAATTCAAAAATATCCTCCCTGACATGGCCTTTTATACTCCAACCCAGCTCTCAGAAAAGCACTTCCCCAAGGTGATAGGCTCTCTTTGAAAGTGTGGCATCCTGTCTTCTTGACCAAGTTGGTTAGCTTGTCAACTGTTAACCAGTGAGCCTTTCTCTCACATCTGGCCTTAGTCCCAGTGTGGGTCTGGTGTAGCATACTGACTTATTTATTTTGAGACAACTATACATGGATATGAGTTCTCCATTGATTTCCATAGCAACTCCACTGGGTTATCTCAAAAATGTGTCCCAAAAATGTCTCCCTTTCCAAACATTTCATTTTCTTACCCCCCATCCCTACCTCTCACCAACTTGGTCTCATTCTTTATAAACAGAAGTGAGGAGAACATTCAAAGTCAGGACTTCATGTGAACCTTGCCCATTCAAAATCACATGGAAGTTCTGATAATTAAACACAATCCATTTCCCAGGGGCTCTTCACTTAGCGAAATCCTAGCTAAAATCCAGTGAACTACCTGTCAGAGGTTAATCCAGGTAGAAAAATGAACTATAGTCCAATATTTTTAGAAAACAGTGTTAAGAAATCTGTGAATTCCTAGGGCACCTGGGTGGCTCAGTGGGTTTAAGCATCCAACTCTTGATTTCAGCTCAGGTCATGATCTCAGGGTTGCAAGATCGAGCCCCGCATCGGGCTCCATCAGGCTGCTTAAGATTCTCTCTCTCTCTCTCTCTCTCCCTATGCCCCTCTGCCACAGCTTGCATGCTCGCACATGCACATGAGCTCTCTCTCTCACTGTTTCAAAAAAAGAAAAAGAAATCCATGAATATACTACCTTGCTGCTGCTTCTCACTTTATACTTTAGGAATAGAAAATCTAAAAGATTTTAGAGGAAATTCACCTTGATCCTTTTTTGCCTCAGATTTCATGGCAATCAACTATGATAATTAAAATCCTATGCTGGAAAAAAAAAATCCTATGCTGGTAAGAGCTTTGAGAACATTAGTCTCATCACTTTCAAGCAAATCAGAGTTCAAAATGCCCATAAGTGCCCAAACAACAGCATATACAAAGCACGGCATACTGTGAACGGATTTCTAAGAATGTGCACGACAGTCAATAATCAAGTGTCATATCCTACCTGGGATCTCCATGTTGAGGATGCTCCTCTTTGTGGTGATAGTCACTCTGGAAAAACTCCTCAAATTCCGTGCTGGGCTCCTTCAGTCCAACTTGCCCAGCTAACAGAGCTTACAGAATGAGACAGGAAGAGACTGGAGAACTAACGTAGTAACAGCCTAAACCTTGTCGCTGCCACCACCAAATAGATGTGTGTAACTTTGCCCAAAGTACTCAGAAGTCCTTGAAGAAACTGATCTTCGCATGGGTCATAACAACCTTGAGGCAACATAAGCCTGAACAGGGGTGTTGCTTCTGTGACTTGAGACAGAAGTACCTGTTGGTAGTTTACAATGATACATCCATGTCTCACCTGGTGACCCACCTCCCACTGCTCCACCTGAGCGTGGGAGCTGCAGCATGCCCACTCACCACCAGGCCGTCTCCACCCTTTACCTGGTATTCCATGCTGCATGTCTCAATTTATTTTAGGGGATAATGAGGAGGACCACCGAATTCCGGTCTGGCATTTACCCCTGGCTCTGACAGGCGACACTGCGAGCTAATTAGATACGTGTTAGCTAATTAATGACTCCTGTGACTTCATTAGACTAATTAACAAGCCTGTTTCCAGTGCAAATCCCGTCAGCCATGGTCTCCATCACCAGTAGTGCCAGGTCGTGCCAGCCAAGATTCATGGGCCCCATAGAACAAGACCCCAGGACATTAAGGCAAGTGGACATCATTGGGGTGAATTGCACAATAGCTTTGTGGAATCCTTGAAAGCAGAGTACTGATTAATGTCTTCTAGCTGGACTTAAATGATTTTCCCTAGTTTTCAATCTTCCCAGACTCCATCCTACTCTTATGGTAGCTTGTTCCTGGATGGTATTAATTTTTTGTGTTGCAAAAGGCCAACCACTTGAATGGCAAAGGGCAAAGCTTTCGTTTGTAGAAAGCAGGTGCACAGGCTGCACGGGGCAAACAAGGGCCAGCACTGGGCCTTTTGTAAATGAAGGCCGCATGCCAGGCAGAGCCCTGTGACCTGGTGCAGCCTCGAGGTCGGTGGGCCTGCGTCCGCTCTGCCAGATCCACGCTTCACAGGGCCCGGCCCAGGACAAAGGCCTTTACTTCCCTCCAGCTGGCTCCGCGGTGCCAGCATTCTCCTATTCTCCGGTGCCAGCATTCTCCTATTCTCACTCCCATGGCAATGCTCTACCTGGCTCAATTTTGCCCCTGTCTCTTTAGTGTTGGAGAAAAGAAATTAGTCTGTGTGCAGCCAGATGACCTTGGGTCTCTCTCCAAGATCATTACGCTTTCTGCTTAATTGGTGAGATGTACTTGTGTAGACGTAGAAACGTCCCCACCCCCGAAAACAGTGCTCCTATCGTTCTGGGGAGGAGCATGGCTAGGAATTGGGGCTCCCAGAAACGTGCTCTGAGGCCTGGGCAGCTACCTCATGCCAGCCCCTGTGCTGAATTCTGAGGACATAAAGAGGATGAGATGGGTGGCCTCTGCCCTAAAGGCATTTACACTCTGGAGAGAAGAGAGATGAGCAGTAAAGAATATGACAGGATCTATGAAAACCCTTCAGTGAGGCCTTGAGCCCAGCGGCGGGGGGGTGGGGTGGGGGGGGTAGGGAGGTCAGGGAGGGGCAGGCCCTTCTGGGAGGATGTGACTCCTGGGCTGTGTCTTGAGGAAAGATGTAGTCCCAAAAACTATTCCTGGGGGTCAGGGGTGAATATGAGCGGCCTGTGCTCAGGGCCCAGGGGCCAGTGTGTGAGATGCACAGAGGTGATAGAGCAAGCGTCTCACTTAGGGAGCTGTTTGTAGCAGTATGTGCTTCTGCTTCCACTTAAAGGCAGCAGAACATCTCCGACAGGGCATGGTGGCTTTCAGTTTTTAAAATTCTGGCATTTTAAAAAATAAAGAAAGGCCAAAATAGGGTGGTTGTGGTCATGCATTAAAAGTTTACACTTAATGGGGGCCCTGGGTGCTCAGTCAGTTAAGCATCTGCCCTCAGCTCAGGTCATGGTCCCCGGGTCCTGGGATCGAGCTCCACGTGAGGGCCTGCTTCTCCCTCGCCCCACTGCCCGTGCTCTCTCTCACTATCTCTCTCTCACATAGATAAATAAAATCTTTCATAAAAAAATTTTATACTTAACAAATTGGCATCTTAACTCTTTTAATAAAGAATAGAGTCGAATTACATCACAAGACATAGCAGGGCTTATAAAAATATTTCTTAATTCATCACACATTGTAAGTTTAATAGAACAAAGTTTAGAAGTTGAGTCTAATTTTAGAACAACTACTGTCCCACCTTCAGGCCGGGCCTGCCTCCCTGAGGCCATGCTTGGTGCTCTTTTCCTTTCTCCCGACCAACCCCTTCTGCTCTGGGCCCAGAGTCTCTGTCTTGAGAGTGCCTCTCCACGAGGTGCCTACAGAGGATCCTATAGTTCTCCTAAGGCTGCAACAAGCACTCTTGCCCAGGAAACAATCACGCGCGCGCACACACACACACACACACACACACACACACACCCCCTGTGAGAGACAGGGGTGGCAATGCACAGCAAAGCCCCACCTCTACTCCTTTCTTTTGTCCCTCTCTCTGAAGCTGGTCTTTCATGGTGATGATGGGGTAACTCTTTGGGTAATGCCTACCTCCTGGCACCCCAGTTTCCTCTGCTCCACCATTTGGCCCATGCTACCATCCATGGCTTGAAAGAGATCACGAATGTTTTAAGTTACCCATTCTGATGCTAAGCAGTGTATTTTTTCATTTATTCATAGAATAAATATTTACTGAGCACATACTGCGCTCTAGGAAGTCTAGGAAGTGCTGGAGCTACAGGTATGATTAAGAGAGCTCTTGCTTCTCTGATTTCTTCCACAAAAATATTGACATTTCATAAACAGAAAAGATACAAGTTACCACACTGGTCATGCAAACCTGTATGTTGAATCACTTGTACTAAGTGATTCAACATTCTATTTTTATTTATTTTTAATTCTCGTATAGTTAACATACAGCATTATATTCTCTTCTTCATACCTAATAACTAAAGCTCATTGAAACTTTGGATCTTTCCTTAAGTGTTTACTCTCTAATACATAGATTGCAGCTGCCTCAAATCCTTTAATGAAGAGGGGAGGTATTAAAAAACACACAATTGTTTCCTTTATGGAATAGACATGTTGCAGCCTGACATTTTTAATCATATGTACAGGAAAATGTATCTTATTTTCTATTAGCCATCCAATCTTTCCCAATATGCCCACCATCCTGGAAGTTAAGGCAAGGCATGGTGACTTTAAACTTGCCAATCAAGAACATCTTCATGTCTTTGCTTTACTTTTTAAGCTTTTTTTTTTTTTTTTTGAGATTTTGTTTATTCATGAGAGACAGAGGCAGAGACATAGGTAGAAAGAGAAGCAGGCTCCCTGCAGGGATGTGGGACTTGATCCCAGGACCCCAGGATCATGCCCTGAGCCAAAGGCACACTCTTGACCACCGAGCCAGCCAGGTGTCCCAGGTCTTTGCTTTAGACAGTCTCATTTAAATGGCTTGATCTCTTTCAAGTACATATTTTCCTCCCTCTGCCCACCGCTCCCATGTGAGATGACGCACACTGAATGGGATGGGTGGGGAGAGGCTTACTTGGTTACTTGACAGGAAGGAAGATCAGGGCTCTGGGATCCATGTTCTTAGGTCCCTATCTTTTGGCTCCACTGGGAGGTGGCAGGTCAGGCTCTATCCGTTGTGTTCTGGGGAAGAACCTATAGCTATTTGGGTTGGTCTATAGGTCTCTGAATGGGGTAACGGAAATGTAGCTGGGCCCATCTGGCACATGGAACATGATGCTGGCACCCACCTCTGAAGTCTGAGGCCTATTTATCTCAAAGCTCCCTTTTCTGGTGGCCTCTTCGTTTAGTCCCGAGGCCCCTGACAGCCCACTGGCTTCTGAGAACTTCTGCTTCCTTGCAAGAGCACTCTGCATGCTAGATGTAGGCTTTGGTGTTGTCTTGAGCTGTCTCTCTCGATTCCTCTCTGCCCACTTGGAGCCCCACACCATGCTAAATGGAGATTTTCCTATAGACTTGCAATCTCTCCCAGGCTACATCGAAGAATGCACACTTCCGGCTCCTGTGATCTCAGGCTGACCTATGCCTAATTGGATACTTATATGGTACTGTCTCCCTTGAATTTCATCCCCAGGGGGTAGATGATGGCCAGGAACCCTGTCTGAACATCTTGCCCTACTTCTCCCTGCTTCCAACCCCACCTCTCTTATCACAGGGAGATGAGGTCCTCTTTGTATCTTTTCTACCTGACCAAAGTAAAATACCCTTGTATCATCTATTGAAATTTCCCTGGCTTCTGGAAATCCCCATCTTCAAGTTCACAGGACCTAGCTTCTAACAGTTAATGAAAACAAATATTCTTAAAATCTTATTGTTCCTCACACTGCCTCCTTAGGGACTCAGACTTCTTGTGAAAAGACTCCTAAGTCAGGGCACCTGGGTGGCTCAGTTGGTTAAGCATCTACCTTTGGCTCAGATTATGATCTCGGGTCCTGGGATTGAGCCCCACATGGGGCTCCCTGCTCAGGGGGGGGAGTCTGCTTCTCCCTCTCCCTCTGCCCCTCCCCCTGCTCATGCTTGCTTGCTCACTCTCATAAATAAGTAAAATCCTAAAAAAAAAGTCCTAATTCCCTGAGGTACTACCTACCTCAGCAAGTAGATAGGAATATGGACTATGAAAATGGTCTTGTGCCCAGAAAGGAAAGAAGAGCTTGGCAATATGTTTCAAAGCCACTATCTCCATAACACTTCTAAGCAATAAGAATTAAAGCCTTAGCACATAGACCAGGAATACCAGTATTTATATTGTTCTTTGGAGTACTTATCCCTCTACAGTTCTGTTAGAAATCTGTACCTGAACTATATGATCCTCTTCTAGATGGGGCCATGCAGAGGGGCAGTGGATGAAGCCTTTGCCATGAGCGGGGTCACTTGAAGGGGATTCTAGTGGAGACTGACCCACACTGAGACCACGGAGAGGATGCCAGCATCCCCCAATCCTTGCAGAGGACCGAGGCTCCTGCGTTCAGTCCCATGGGATGCTAGAGTTACTCTAGTTAGGTTTTTTTTTTTTTTAATTTTTTATTTATTTATTTATTTATGATAGTCACAGAGAGACAGAGAGAGAGGCAGAGACATAGGCAGAGGGAGAAACAGGCTCCATGCACCGGGAGCCTGATGTGGGATTCGATCCCGGGTCTCCAGGATCGCGCCCTGGGCCAAAGGCAAGCGCCAAACCACTGCGCCACCCAGGGATCCCTCTAGTTAGGTTTTTAAAGTTCAGTAATTGTGTATGAGATTAAAAATACATTAAAAATAACATATTTTCCAGGATCCACAGAGCTCTGACATCTGGAATCTTTATAAAGTTGAGATTTGCTGTAAGAAAATAACTGCTCTTTGAAACACAATAGAGAGCCTGGAAATAAACCTATGACTATATGGTCAATTAATCTTTGACAAAGGAGACAAGAATATGCAATGGGAAGAAGACAGTCTCTTCAACAAATAGTATTGGGAAACCTGGACAGCAACATGCAAAAGATTGAAACTGGACCACTTTTTTACACCATACACCAAAATGAACTCAAAATGGATTAGGGACCTAATGTGAGATCTGAAAGCATAAAAATCCTAGAAGAGAGCATAGGCAGTAATTTCTCTGACATTGGCCAAAACAATGCCTTTCTAGATATGTCTCCTGAGGCAAGGGAAACAAAAGCAAAAATAAACTATTGAGACTACATCAAAATAAAAGGCTTCTGCACAGCAAAGGAAACAATGAACAAAACTAAAAGACAACCTACTGAATGGGAGAAGATATTTGCAAATGATATGTCCAATAAGAGTTAGTATACAAAATATACAAAAAACTGATATAACTCAACACCAAGCGCCTCCCAAATAATCCAATTAAAAATGGGCAGAAGACATGAACAGACATTTCTCCAAAGAGGACATCCAGATGGCCAACAGACACATGAAAAGATGCTCAACATCACTCATCATCAGGGAAATGAAAATCAAAACCATAAGGAGATATCGCCTCACACCTGTCGGAATGGCTAAACTCAAAAACTTAAGAAACCATGAGTGTTGCAAGGATGTGGATTAAAAGGAACCCTCTTGCATGTGGTGTATATGCAATGGGATATTATTCAGCCATAAAAAAAGTTTGGTCCAATTTAACACCCTACCTGTAGCCAGTTCTGTGTGCTCCTGAGCAGTTTCTATAAAGGGAGTTAAAAGGCCCTGGGCTTGAGAGGCTCTTAGCTCCCTGTGGCTTGCCCATTATGGAGATTTGAGGCCTTGGAGATTAAAGCCCCGAGTTTGTTTCACAGCCCCAGATGAAAATGCGCCACCTGTGGGGTGTCTGGCTGGCTCAGCCGGCAGAGCATGTGACCCTTGACCTCAGAGTTGTGAGTTCGAGCCCCATATTGGGTGTAGAGTTTACTTTTCAAAAAAGAAAATGCCCCACCTGGAAAGTGAAGTTCATCAGGAAATCAGACTTTCAGTTGGGAAGAAGCTCTGTGAGTTTGACAGATCTCACCCTGAAATGAGAGAGGACGCTATTTGCCTTGAAACTCAAGGCATGTGCAGCCCAAACTTCTAACAAAATCCGAGGTTATTACTGCTGCTGCCCAAGAAGGCTCAGATGGGAAAATAATGCTAATACATCGTGGAGGTGATGAATTCCAGGCCCAGAAAGTCATGAAATTTCAAAGCTGAGTGATTCTAATTTGGGTTTAGCTGAGTGCCAGCGAACAGCATGTTCCATGGGTAACTCTCCTAACCTACTAAGTGCAATACACTGAGTTGAACTCACATTTTTTCTAAAGCAGTAGAAAATCTTGAGTACATCATCATGGTCACATTCACATTTCTATTAATGCCATCCTTGGAAATGTCATGATTTTTCTAAAGTGATTTTTTTGAACACTTCACCTTGGCTTTGCATCTCATTTTCTATTGTGATGATTGTCGGTTTTTCTCTCAGTATTTTATGTTGTCAATTTCTTTGAAGTTTTCATTATGAAACATTTCAATCACGTAAAACGTGCAGCTATAACAGATGCCTGTGTAGTTAACACACAAATTTACCAATTACTAATATTTGCCACATTTAATACAATTTTTTTTAAAGAACCCATTAAAGTGATTTCCACCTTCCTTACCTTTGCATTACTTTTGTTTTCTATCCAGAGGCAGCCACTCCCCTGAAGTTGGTGGATATTGTTCTAGGGCACATTTTAAAACTTTTATTATAAGTCTGTGTTTGTATCTACATGAGCAAGTTACATGTATATCTGTACCTGTGCTCGTGTGTGTGTGTGTGTGTGTGTGTGTGTGTGTGTGTGTGGTAATAGAAGCTACTGGGGGGAGAGATAACGTGAGAGAGTGTATGTACTATATAAATATTCTTTACAGCTTACCTTTTTCTTAGGCTGCTTCCAATTTTTCTCTCTGGATTCCTTATGAATATCTGCTTGTGTATGCACATGAGCTCTAATTCTGGTCATATGTTTGTACATGTTCAATTTCACCAGCTGTTGTTACACGGCCCTACAAAGTAGTTTTACCAAGTCATACTTGCATCAATAGTGTATAATGTGCCCCATTTCCCAATAGCCTTGGCAATAAATCAGGTGTTATTTATTAACCATAATTCTTTTAACAAGGTGGCAGTCCTAAAATGGTGTTTCTTTGCTTCATTTTATATTTCCCTAAATATTAGTGAGGTTAAACATTTTCCTTTTTTCCTTAAATATTTCATTTATTTATTTGAGAAAGAGTGAGAGTGAGAGATCACAAGTAGGGTGAGGGGCAGTGGGAGAAGCAGGCTCCCTGCTCAGCAGGGAGCCCGATGAGGGGTTCCATCCCAGGACCCTGGGATCATGACCTGAGCCGAAGGCAGACGCTTAACCAACTGAGCCACCCAGGGGTTCCAAGGTTAAGAATTTTATACCTGAGTTAATGCATTTACAAATTCTGTGATCGCTGATATATTTTAATTCATTTCTTACCTTATTTTGTGTTTCTGTGTGTGTGTGTTTACGGAGAGACAGAGACAGTACATCTTTTCACTTGTTCTTGCCTTCTCTCGAATAGGTTATCTGTAGACTCCATTTCTCTGTGTTGTTTTTGAAGTTATATATTCTATGTCTGTTCTGTTAATGGTTATTCTTACATTTTAACAAGCATACCTGACTTAACAAAATTTATGGTTAACTAATACCTCTACTCTTCTGAATAGCACAAGGACTTAGAACTCTAATCCTAGTTCTTGCATCCTGTTTTCATGCCTCTCCACCCCCATTAGTCATTATTATGTGCCTGTCATTATTATGGTTACTGTTTTATTTGCAGTTAATAATACTTTAAATTATCCATGTCTTTGATTCCTGTTGCTTCTCATTTCTATTCTTTCCTTCTGAGTTTCATTTCTTTCATTTAAAACACATTATATAATAGTTCTTCAGCATGGATTTTATCTGAAAAATGTCTTTATTTTTGCCCTCATTTTAGAGTGACTATTTAGGAGGATGAAGTTCTGGATGAATGGTTATTTTCCCTCAGCACTCAGAGGGTATTAGTTTGTTGTCTTCTGGTACCTGTTGTTGCTAATGAAATTTTTGCTTTCATTTACTTGTTTTATCTTAGTAAGTTACCTGACTATTCTTTCTGCTGTCTTTTGAATTTTCTCAAGTCTTCTGAAGTATATTTTAGGTGTCATTTGAAAAAAATAAAGTTCTTCTCAGGACTCATTGTGCTTCCAAATTAGAGACAGCAGATCTGTTATAGACTCTAAACTTCTCACTATTTCTTCCTTGAATGCACTGTCTTGTCTGGCACTCCGATTAGATATATGTTGGGCCATCTCAGTCTGTCCCAATATCTTACCTTGTTCACATATTCTATCTCTTGACTTCTCTGCTACGAACTGAGAAATTTTCTCAGGTCTCTCTTCACTCATTCTCTCTGTAGGTGTCCTTAAACCAGCTTTTTCACCCAATTGTCATCTCCTATAGCAACATCCTCCATTCCTCCTGTCTCCCGAATCTGCACCCTCTTCCGTGACCTCCCTTTCACCACAAGTGGAGTGACCTACCCTGCCTCTTAACCAGGCTTAGCCATGTCACTATTTTGATCAAAAAAATGAGGCAGCATGCCAGCTCTTTCTGCCCCTACACCTCCATCACTGTCATAAGAACATGCACACTCTAGTCTGCTGGAGGATGAAAAGCATGAAAATCAGAGCCCAGTCACCCCAGGAACTCCAACTGAGGCCAGCCTAGGTCTGCCAACAGCCAGTTAATGCCTCAAAAGTAAGCAGACCCAGCCAAGGATAGCAGAGCCACCTTGCCAGCCCCAGGCACATGGGCACCATACGCTTATTGTGAATCATTCAAGTCCTAGGCCATAGCATTACTGTGGCAACATATACCAGCTACACCATCTTCTGAGATGTCTCTTCCCCTGAGTGGTTTTCCATGCATAGATATTCTAATTGTAATTTTTCAACTTTGCCTATTCTTTTTAAGTTGTGTCCTGTTGTTTCCATATATTTATATCTCACCTTTTTTGTTTATTTGATCATTTTAAACAGAGCTATTTTATAGCTTCTTTCAGACTGTTTAATTCTCTCAAGTCCTTGGAGGTGCAAATCTTCCTGTTTGTTGTGTCTGTTGTTTTCCCTCATAAGGGATTGTTTCTGAGTTTTACCTATAAATTTTATTTTTGAGCCATTTTCTATGAGCCTAATACACATCGGTTTATGAAAGTATCCCTAGGCAGTGGTTTGTGATTTTTTTTGTTTTTTTTTTAAAGATTTTATGTATTTATTCATGAGAGACACATAGAGAGAGGCAGGGACAGGCAGAGAGAGAAGCAGGCTCCCCACAGGGAGCCCCATGTGGGACTCGATAGTAGGACCCCAGGATCACAACCTGATCCAAAGGCAGATGCTCAACCAATGAGCCACCCAGGTGTCCCTAGGCAGTGGTTTTGTATATGTTCCTACCAGGAGCTCCAAGGGTAGCCCTAGTCTAGCACCAGGCTTATATAAATTTCCTATCCAAGGATTTCAGCACCATGTACAACCACACATCATACTTTGTCTCTCACTAGAAACTGCATTTGTATCGACATTTGCTGACAAAACAAAATTCCTTTGCATTTCAAGATGGGTCATTAGAATATTTAGGTACAGAATTTCCAAGGTCTCAACTTAAGGCAGGGGTTTCGGGTCCAAGTCCCACCTCTGGTCAGCCAGGACCACGTGTGTGCATCCTGCAAAACCTGTGTACCTTGGCATCGTAAGGGTCTCTTCCAAGATTGATCCTCACTATGCCATGATAGCATCAGCTCATGAGCTGATGGTCTTCATTTATGCAGTTTAGGGTTAGCCCTTTCATTCCTTAAAGGGCACTCATTAACATTTATGCAGTACTAATCTTGTTTACTTTCAGAGACATGTCCCTGTGGCTCATTTTTCCATGTTGCTTGCACATGCTTTGTTTAATAAGCAAAGATAATACTATAAAAACTGGAGTTTTTTCAACTAAGTCCTCAGGTAAAAGAAAAACATGGCTCAGTACAGAGTATATAATTCAGGGCCACAAGTTTTTCTTAAAATAGTATTGATTTTTGTTAAGCACTAAAAATGGCCTGTTTCTATTAAGCACTAAAGAACTGACACAAGCAGCTTTTGGACTTGTGTTCTTTTTTTCCTAATACTAGCATTTCACATAATTCTGCTATATTCTATGATTTACTTTATAAGAATATATCTATTCCTTTATTTTCCTGGTAATGCTTGATTCTTATGTCTCTAACTCATTTGAGGTGTGACAACACTGCAAATCAACATTTAGAATAGGACACAGGCATTGCTCACTATTCTTAATACTAAATTTTCTTCGAAAAATTTTAAATACATGCCTTTAAATAAATACTTTCAAAATGCTACATGTGGTTTCCTAACAACCCACATTCATGGACATTTTCCCTCTCTTCTTGTCAGAGCCTGGCCCCTTCTCCATTCTTAGGGTGAGAGAAGGGGCAGGGAAACAGGACCATATAGATATTCCACCCTGATTCAAATACCCTACACCTTTGCCTTAATCCCTTCTTCATTCACAGACCAATGAGGACATACCCTGGGAAACAAAAGGCAGGGGCTGGGATTTTGGTACAAGCGTCACAATTCTTTTTCAAAGCAGGGGGAGAAAACATTTGCAAAATTTGGCAAGTTTTGACTTAAGTCAAGCTAGCTAGGACAGAGAACTATGGCTTTAATAAGCTTGAAGAGAGTAGAACACCAAGATTTATAAAAATAGACCAACAACAAACCAAATGATGAATTGTTCTTGAGTGTAATCAGTGTGTGGATAAATGGAAAGTCATTGTATTCAGAGAAAAGCCATATTCTTGGCTCTGAACGCAGAAGGAAAAAGTAAGCACAATTCTATCACAGTATATGAATGGTGTTTTGTTTCATAATGGTAGACTAACAAATTGCACCTACCAAGGCAATATGGTGTACTGAAAAGATAATTCTTTTTTTAAGATTTTATTTATTTATTCATGAGAGAGAGAGAGAGAGAGAGAGAGAGAGAGAGAGGCAGAGACATAGGCAGAGGGAGAAACAGGCTCCATGCAGGGAGCCTGATGTGGGACTCGATCCTGGGACTCCAGGACCATGCCCTGGGCTGAAGGCAGGCCCTAAACCGCTGAGCCACCCAGGGATCCCCAAGATAATTCTTTTTATGTCAAGTGGATCCATGTATTATTGGGCAAGCTCATCATCTTTTCAAACTCTAGTTAGTTTGGTTGTTTTGTGTAAAATGGAAATAATAGTAATTACTACGCAGGAGTGTTGGGAAGACAAAATGAGAAAATATATATTAAATACCTGGATTATAATAAGCACTTAATAAAGGATGACAATTACTACCTTAATACCACCTATTATCTTATTATGCCTCCCCCTCCCCCCCCCCTTTTTTTTTTACAAATTGTGGAACATGCGACTAGAGAAATGTGAAATGATGTGTGGTTTATGGAATCCAAATCTATTTGTCAAATAAGAATGCTTCAAAAGGGGAGAGCCATGGGGCTAAGGCCAGGCATGTTGATGTGGCTGTATTGTACCTAAGCAGGCATCTGCCCTAGAGAATCAGACTTCAACCACAGGTGGTGATGACACTGAATGGCCCAGATATCTCTGCAAATAGTGCCTGACAGACAGAAAAGTGATTCCTGTGATATATTTGTCTGAATGCAGTTAACTTTACACTTACCCACCTTGATTCCATGAAGGAGCGATGAATCAGGCAGCATGTAGCTCACCCTCTCTCAATGATTGTGACTCACTCTAATTCATTTGACCATTCTTTGCTAGATGTACACTCATTATATGAGGGCAGAAATAGTTACAAACAAAGGATAAAAAATTGGGAAAGCCTTTTTAAAACTATTTTTCTTAAAATATGCATGGAATTCTGGGTATATATCCAAAGGAAATATAATCAGGACCTGGAAGAGATATTTGTACTCCTATGTTCATGTCAGCATTATTCACAACAGCCAAGATATGGAAACACCCTCAGGATCTGTCAACAGATGAATGCAGGAGGAAAATGTGGTACATATATATATACCGGAATATTATTAGGCCTTAAAAATGAAGTAATCCTGCCACTTGTGTCAACATGGATGAACCTAAAGGACATTATGCTGAGATAAGTCAGGCACAGAAAGACAAATATGACAGGATCTCACTTATATGTGGAATCTAAAATAGTCAGTCTCATAGATGGGAGAATAGGATGGTAGTTGCCAGGGGCTGGGGAGAGAGAGAAGGTTGGTCTGGTCAAGGGGTACAAAGTCTTAATTATGCCAGGTGAATAAGCTCTGAAGATCAATGTGCAACAATATCATTATAGTTAACAATACTATATTGTATACTTGGTATTTGCTAAGAAGGTAAATCTTATGTGTTTTTCACCACACACAAAAAAGGAGAGAACAAAAGAAAGTGATAATTCTGTGAGGCAATAATTGTGTTAATCAGTTTAATTGTGGTAATTTTTCACAGTGTATACTTATATCACAACATCAAGTTGTACACCATGAATATATACAATTTTTATTTGTCAATTTTACCTCAATGAAGTTGGGGGATGAGGGAGAAAATGAAGCTTTATAACATACACTGTTGCAAAAAGCACCCTGTATCTTGAAGACATGTTTAGCTTCTTTAGTTTTATCTTAGTGTAAAATCATATACCTGTGTCAGTATAAGTAAAATCATACCCTTTCATAATCTTTAAAAAAAAAAAAGTAAAATATACATGAAATAAATGAGCAAGCAAGGAAAAGAATTGTGTGAAATGAAATGGATTCAGCATGATTTAAGTGCTTTTTCAGTTGTCTGGCTTCCCTAAATGTGTCTAATGATGACAAGTGATTTGTGTATGTTATCTTGTTTCTTCTTTACAACAAATGTTGTAAATGTAGATATTTCCTTTTTACAACAATGTTCATCCATTTTCCCTACTTCCTGCAAGTGGTGAATAGCCCCTGTCTCTCTGATCCTAAATTCCACACTTCCCCCAGCCCTTCTACCTAAGAAGGATATTGGATCAATTTTTCAAATTTTAATTAAAACTTACAAATTTAGTTATGTGCAAATAGTTGCTTAATCAATATTTTTGGTGAATAATGTCACTGGGGCAGAAAGGAAGGAGCACCAGATTGGGAGTCAGGCCATGGGTTCTGGTGCCACCTCCATAATTAACTGGCTTCATGATCATAAATAAATCATGTAAGTTTTCTTGTTCTCAGAGATCTTATCTATTAAATGAGGTTAGAGTCTTCACTCAAGACAAGAGACTTAAGCATATATTGTAAGGCATGTCTAATTTCTAGAAAGAGATAGATAGAAGTGTCTTACCTGGAATGGGCAGGGATGCCCCATCTGAATGACACCAACATAAATGGGAGAGCTACTGAGACCTCCAGGATAGTTCAGTTTGGATCCATTCACGAGACAGAAGCCACACAGTAATTTAAACAAGGGACAATTTACTATAAATAATTCTTAAATCTAAGAAGTCACAAGAGATTAGCTACTAAGAAATGAAGAGAACTCTAACAAATATAGAAACAGCAGCTATAAGGTCAGGTGCTACACTTAGGGCTGAGATAGAGCACCCAAGAAAGACCTCTTCCACCTAAGGCTAAAATCCAGATCTTGTTGGAGTGCATGACTATGGCTCACAGATTGTCAGAAAAGTCACTGTGGTGCTAAACCAGTGGAACTTGCTGGAAATCCTCCCTCTAGGGTGTTGGGAAAAGCTGTTTACAGGGAGGTGTCTTGTCAGAAGTATTCTGCTACTAACGTGACCAAAGACATCCAGGAGCCAGGTGTAGAGAAGTTATATGCACTACAGTAGAGAGATGCTTAAGAAGTCACCCATGCTGTAGAAGCTGAGTGCTGGAGAAGCTTCACACCCTATAGGAACTGGACATTGGCGAAATGGCTATGGTGCAGAATCCAGATGCTTGAGAAATCACTCTCCATGTAAAAGTGGGCACTGAAGAAGTCACTGCACTACAGTAGCTGCACGCAATGCAGGAGTCAAATGCTTGAGGAGTCACCCATGCTACAAAATCCAAGAACTAGAGAGGATATGCATCTACAAGCGTGGACACTGGAGAAGCTGCTTGCACAGAGGGAGCCCACCAAGAGAGTTCACTAGAATCAAGAAGTAAAATTCTTTCTTCTATAATCTTTCTCCAGCACCACCTACTAGCATAGCTTAACCTCATGCCACCTGACATAAGAAAACTATCTAAAGGCCCATCTTGGGAGCACCTGGGTGGCTCTGTCACTTGAGCATCCAACTCTTGGTTTCAGCTTGGTTGCTAATCTTAGGGTTGTGGATTGAGCCCTGCATCAGGCTCTGTGCTCAGTGGTGAGTCTGCTGTAGACTCTCTCTCTCTCCCCCCTCTCTCTGTCCTTCCTCTCTCTCATGCTCTCTCTCTCTCATTATTTCTAAAATAAATAGGTGATTCTTTAAAAAAATAAACGGCCCAGCTTATTTTTCACAGAGCAGGCAAAAAGGGGCACATTTAAACCTAGATGCAATAACAACTTGCACAGGTGGACATTAAAAGCACTCTCCTACAAGAAAAGATATGGGTTGGTGGAACATGACTTCTTGCATCTTAGCAATCACTCACTCCAGGGGCAGTCAGCCAGAGGATTGCCCACCAAACCAGGACAGGAAAGAATTTAAACATTTGTATTTATTTATTTTTTATTGGAGTTCAATTTGCCAACATATAAAATAACACCCAGGGATCATCCTGCCAGGTACCCCCTCAGTGCCCATCACCCAGTCACCCCCACCCCCCACCCACCTCCTTTTCCATCACCCCTTGTTCGTTTCCCAGAGTTAGGGGTCTCTCATGTTCTGTCTCCCTTTCTGATATTTCCCACTCATTTTTTCTCCTTTCCCCTTTATTCCCTTTCACTATTTTTTATATTCCCCAAATGAATGAGACCATATAATGTTTGTCCTTCTCTTATTGACTTATTTCACTCAGCATAATACCCTCCAGTTCCATCTATGTCGAAGCAAATGGTGGGTATTTGTCATTTCTAGTGGCTGAGTAAATTTCCATTTTATACGTAGACCACATCTTCTTTATCCATTCATCTGTCAATGGACACCGAGGCTCCTTCCACAGTTTGGCTATTGTGAACATTGCTGCTATAAACATCAGGGTGCAGGTGTCCCAGCATTTCCCTGCATCTGTATCCTTGGGGTAAATCCCCAGCAGTGCAATTGCTGGGTCGTAGGGCAGCTCTATTTTTAACTCTTTGAGGAACCTCCACACAGTTTTCCAGAGTGGCTGCACCAGTTCACATTCCCACCAACAGTGTAAGAGGGTTCCCCTTTCTCCACATCCTCTCCAACATTTGCTGTTTCCTGCCTTGTTATTTTTCCCCATTCTCACTGTTGTGAGGTGGTATCTCATTGTGGTTTTGATTTGCATTTCCCTGATGGCCAGTGATGCAGAGCATTTTCTCATGTGCTTCTTGGCCATGTCTATGTCTTCCTCTGTGAGATTTCTGTTCATGTTTTTTGCCCATTTCATGATTGGATTGTTTGTTTCTTTGCTGCTGAGTTTCATAAGTTCTTTATAGATATTGGATACTAGCCCTTTATCTGATAGGTCAGTTGCAAATATCTTCTCCCATTCTGCAGGTTGTCTTGTAGTTTTGCTCACTGTTTCTTTTGCTGTGCAAAAGCTTCTTATATTGATTAAGTCCCAATACTTAACAATCATCAATATTTATGCCCCGAATGTGGGAGCTGCCAAATATTTAAACCAATTAATAACCAAACTGAAGAAATACTTTGATAATAATACACTTATACTTGGTGACTTAAATGTAGCACTTTCTACAATTGACAGGTTTTCTAAGCACAACATCTCCAAAGAAACAAGAGCTTTAAATGATACACTGGACCAGATGGATTTCACAAATATTTACAGAACTTTGCATCCAAATGCAACTGAATACACATTCTTCTCAAGTGCACACGGAACCTTCTCCAGAATAGACCACATACTGGGTCACAAATTGGGTTTTAACCGATACCAAAAGATTGGGATCATCCCCTGCATATTTTCAGGCCATAATGGTTTGAAACTAGAACTAAATCACAAGAAGTTTGGAAGGATTTCAAACACTTGGAGGTTAAGGACCATCCTGCTGAAAGATGAAAGGGTCAACCAGGAAATTAGAGAAGAATTAAAAAGATTCATGGAAACTAATGAGAATGAAGATACAACCGTTCAAAATCTTTGGGATACAGCAAAAGCAGTCCTGAGGGGGAAATACATCGCAATACAAGCATCCATCCAAAAACTGGAAAGAACTCAAATACAAAAGCTAACCTGCACCTAAAGGGGTGAAAAATAGCAAATAGATCCTACACCCAACAGAAGAAGAGAGTTAATAAAGATTCGAGCAGAACTCAATGAAATAGAGACCAGAAGACCTGCGGAACAGATCAACCAACAGGAGTTGGTTCTTTGAAAGAATTAATAAGATAAACCATTAGCCAGCCTTATTAAAAAGAAGAGAGAAAAGACTCAAATTAATAAAATCATGAATGATAAAGGAGAGATCACCACCAACACCAAAGAAATACAAACGATTTTAAAAACATATTATGAGCAGCTATACGCCAATAAATTAGGCAATCTAGAAGAAATGGATGCATTTCTGGAAAACCACAAACTATCAAAACTGGAACAGGAAGAAATAGAAAACCCAAACAGGCCAATAACCAGGGAGGAAATTGAAGCAGTCATCAAGAACCTCCCAAGACACAAAAGTCCAGGGCCAGATGGCTTCCCTGGGGAATTCTATCAAACATTTAAAGAAGAGACCGTACCTATTCTACTAAAGCTGTTCAGAAAGATAGAATGAGTTTGGAAGTATTCCCTCTCTTTCTTTTTTTTTTTTTTTATAAATTTATTTATTTATTTATTTTTATTTATTTATGATAGTCACAGAGAGAGAGAGAGAGGCAGAGACACAGGCAGAGGGAGAAACAGGCTCCATGCACCGGGAACCCGACGTGGGATTCGATCCCGGGTCTCCAGGATCGCGCCCTGGGTCAAAGGCAGGCGCCAAACCGCTGCGCCACCCAGGGATCCCGTATTCCCTCTCTTTCTATGAGGCAAGCATCACCTTAATTCCAAAACCAGACAAAGACCCCACCAAAAAGGAGAATTAGAGACCAATATCCCTGATGAACATGGATGTAAAAATCCTCAACAAGATACTAGCCAATAGGATCCAACAATACATTAAGAAGATTATTCGCCATGACCAAGTGGCATTTATCCCCGGGATGCGAGGCTGGTTCAACACTCGTAAAACAATCAATGTGATTGATCAGATCAGCAAGAGAAAAAACAAGAACCATATGATCCTCTCAAAGGATGCAGAGAAAGCATTTGACAAAATACAGCATCCATTCCTGATCAAAACTCTTCAGAGTGTTGGGATAGAGGGAACATTCCTCAGCATCTTAAAAGCCATCTATGAAAAGCCCACAGCAAATATCATTCTCAATGGGGAAACACTGGCAGCCTTTCCCCTAAGATGAGGAACAAGACAGGGATGTCCACTCTCGCCACTGCTATCCAACATAGTACTGGAAGTCCTAGCCTCAGCAGTCAGGCAACAAAAAGAAATAAAAGGCATTCAAATTGGCAAAGAAGTCAAACTCTCCCTCTTCGCTGATGACATGATACTCTACATAGAAAACCCAAAAGACTCCACCCCAAGATTGCTAGAACTCATATAGCATTTTGACTGTGAATCCTTTAAGGAAGGCCTTCTGGTTTACCAAATTCTCAGGAACTCCCTAGTACCTTAGCTGCAGCAGGCAGGCTTCATACAAATACACACCAGGTCCCTGTGATCATCTGTGATCCCTGACCATCTATCTGCTTCATCTTACAGATGAGAAAACCATGGCTCAGAGAAATGAAACAGCCTGCTTAAACTAGCTGCTCCTTCCTCTGCTCCCATCTCTCATATTCAAACAAAAGGCAAAGTGGAAGTAATAAATAAACCTATCTTAAATAGTGATTTTTCTCAAACATTTGCACTGGATTTGGGCTGCTTAAGTTGCATAGATTTTGCTCATTTACATAAAATCAGGAGATTGTTAGAAGAAATGTGTTCAGGTAATCCTCTGGCAAGAAAAGACCCAGGGGCTTATCAAGACTTGTTTTTCTTTGGGTTAACTACCCTGATATTAAGTGTGCCCTCATGTAAAATCTCACTCACAATCCCTGACAACCAGATCAGCACCTCATAATCTATAATTACTACTCAAAAACAATTCCATTGATTCCCCCCTTTTCTCTTGTCCTGTGTTTTCAAAGCTATCACTCTCCATGCGATGAGGTTGTACAGATTCCTATCACTTCACCAGAATGGGAAATCTATGCTACTTTCATTAAGTATCTAAGCATTAGGCAATTTCTAATCCCAAATAATTTCACACTCTTGGCAGGGTGAGAAAGGAAACTGTATTACAAAATTTTCCCGAGATTGCTGATGATGACGATAGTAGCAGCGTCTTACTAATGCAGAACACTTCATGGTTAATGATATGCTTTTACACACATTATTTAATTTAAAATAAATCTCCAGAAATTTTATTTGCCAGTACCCTTTTATTTTCTAAGAAAGAGACCTAATTTAGGATACATTGAAGCTTAAAGATGTTAGGTGAAACATAATTCAGAAAATGTTCTAGTTAATTCCAAATAGAAACTGAAGTAATCTCCACAACCTCATTATTTTATTATAAAAGAACAGACACCTCCAGAAGTTGGTAATTTTATGTAAATATGAATTTTAGAAGTTAATTTGCATTGAAGTATTTATAATTAAGTAAAGAATGGTTGAAAAATTAGAATTTTGGAAACAGAGCAGGTGGGTTTATACATCTTCTTTGCCAGCAATGAGTCATCATTTAACTTGTCAAAGTTTTGTTTTTTTAACCCATGATGTGAGCAGGATTCCATGTTCTTTTACAATTTTTGCTCCTCCAGTAAAGAAAGATCTCTGTAGTCTTCATCTCCCTTGGCCTTTACTATCTTTACTCCCAGAAGGGAAGGAGTTTAATTCATTTTAAAATACCAAAGTCAGGGGCAACTCAGGGGCTCAGTGGTTTAACCCACCTTCAGCCCAGGCAGGATCCTGGAGACCCGGGATCGAGGCCCACGTCAGGCTCCCTGCATGGAGCCTGCTTCTCCCTCTGCCTATGTCTCTGCCTCTCTCTCTCTCTCTCTCTGTTTCTCTCATGAATAAATAAATAAAACCTTTAAATAAAAAATAAAATAAAATACCAAAGTCATACTATGAGGTATAATCCCATGTTTTTATTCATTCAAAATTAATCAATGTACGAAATAGACATATAAATCAATGGAACAGAATAAAGAGCCCAGAAATAAACTCACAATTATATGGTCAGTTAACATTTGACAAAAGAGACAAGAAAATGCAATGAGAAAAAGAAAATCTCTTCAACAAATGGCATTGGGAAAACTGGAGAGCTACATGCAAAAGAATGAACTGACCACTTTCTTATGCCAAACGCAAAAATAAACTCAAAGTAGACTAAGGACATTAATGTGAGACCTGAAACCATAAAAATCCTAGAAGAGAATACAGGCAGTCTCTGACATGGGCTTTAGCAACATTTCTTTTTTAAGCAATGTTTTTCTAGTTATGTCTCCTGAGGCAAACAAAAGCAAAAGTAAACTATTGGGACTAAATCAAAATAAAAAGCTTCTGCATAGCAAAAGAAACAGTTAACAAAACTAAAAGACAACCTACTGAATGGGAGAAGATATTTTCAAATGATATACCCAGTGAAGTGCTAGTATCCAAAATACATAAAGACCTTATACAGCTCAATGCCAAAAATAACTAACTCAATTTAAAAATGGCAGAAGATATGAACAGACATTTCTCCAAAGAAGACATTTAGAGGGCCAACAGACCCATGAAAAGTTGCTCAACATCACTCATCATCAGGGGAACGCAAATCAAAACCATAAAGAGATATCACCTTACACCTGTCAGAATGGCTAAAATCAAAAACTTAAGAAACAACAAGTGTTGGTGACGATGTGGAGAAAAAGGAACTCTTGAGCACTGTTGGTGGGAATGCAAACTGGTACATCTACTCTGGAAAATAGTATGGAGAGTCCTCAAAAAGTTAAAAATAGAACACCTTACATTCCAGTAATTGCATTACTGTATTTACCCCAAAAATACAAAATTACTAATCCAAAGGGATACATGGCCCCCTATGTTTATTGCAGCAGTATTTATAATAGCCAAATTATGGAGGCAGCCCAAGTATCCATCAACAGATGAATGGGTAAAGAAGATGTAGCATAGCATCCAAAACCATAAGATACCTAGGAATAAACCTAGGTAAACCAAAGAGGCAAAAGGTCTGTACTCACAAAACTATAGAACACTCATGAAAGAAACTGAGGAAGACAAAAAAGAAATGGAAAAATGTTCTATGCTCATTGGAAGAACAAATATTGTTAAAATGTCTTTGCTACCTAGAGCAATCTATGTATCCAATGCAATCTCTATCAAAACACCAGCAACTTTTTTCACAAAGATGGAACAAATAATCCTAAAATTTGTTTGGAAGCAGAAAAGCCCTCTGAATAGTCAAAGGAATGTTGAAAAAGAAAACTAAAACTGGTGGCATAACAATTCCAGATTTTAAGCTCTATTACAAAGCTGTGATCATCAAGACAGTATGGTATTGACACAAAAACAGACACACAGATAAATGGAACAGAATAGAGGGCCAGAAATTGACCCTCATGTCTATGGTCACATAATTTTTGATGAAGCAGGAAAGAATGTCCAATGAGATACCACCTCACACCAGTCAGAATGGCTAAAATTGACAAGTCAGAAATGACAGATGTTGGCGAGCATTCAGTGAAAGGGGAATCTTCATGCACTGTTGGTGGGGATGCAAGCTGGTGCAGCCACTCTGGAAAACAGTATGAAAGTTCCCCCAAAAGTGGAAAATAGAGCTATCCTATAACCTAGCAATTTCACTACTGGATATTTGCCCCAAAGATAACAATTGTAATAATCCAAAGGGGCACCTTCAGCCCAATGTTTATAGCAGCAATGTGGAAAGAGCTCAGATGTCCATCAACAGATGAATGGATGAAGAAGATATGATATATATATATATATACCATATATATATACCATGAAATACTACTCAGCCATGGAAAAAAAGAGAAATCTTGCCATTTGCAATGATGTGGATGGAACTAGAGGGTAATTATGCTAAGCAAAAGAAGTCAATCAGAGAAAGACTTACTCATACATGGAATTTAAGAAACAAAACAGGATCATAGGGGAAGAGAGGAAAAAATAAAACAAGGTGAAATAAGAGAGGGAGACAAACCATAAGAGACTCTTAATTAATAAATAGGAAACAAAGTGGGACGCCTGGGTGGCTCAGGGGTTGAGCATCTGCCTTCAGCTCAGGGCATGATCCCAGGTCAGGGATCGAGTCCCACATCCAGCTCCCTGTGAGGAGCTGGCTTCTCCCTCTGCCTCTGTCTCTGCCTCTCTCTCCATGTGTCTCATAAATAAATAAATAAATAAATAAATATTTTTTTAAAAATAGGAAATGAACTGAGGGTTGCTGGAGGGGACAGGGATGGGGGGATAGGGTAACTGGATGATGGACATTAAGGAGCCCTCCTTAATGATATAGTGAACACTGGGTATTATATAAGACTGATGAATCATTCACCTCTACCTCTGAAAGGTAATACACTATATGTTGATTAATTGAATTTAAATAAAATTCTAAAAAATAAAATTAGGACAATAAAAAAGATGTAGTATAGGATATCACTCAGCCATCAAAAAGAAATCTTGCCATTTGGAACAACATGGATGGAGCTAGAGAGTATAATGCTAAGAAAAATAAGTCCATAAGAGAAAGACAAATACCATATGATTGCACTCATGACGTAGAATTCAAGAACAAAACAAATGAACAAAGAGAAAAAGAGACAAACAAACAAACAAAAAGACTCTTAACTGTAAGAACACACTGATGGTTACCGGAGAGGAGGTGAGTAGATGGGTGAGTGAAATATATTGTTGATGGGAATTAAGGGGTGCACTTGTCCTGGTGAGTACAGAGTAATCTACAGGATCATTGAATCACTATATTTTACACCAGAAGCAAATGTAACGCTATATGTTAACTATTTTGGAATGAAAATTTTAAAAAGTATTGGAGTGCCTACCTTCTCTCAGGCAGTATTCTGTGTTCTAGGAATACAGTTGTGAACCAGAGACTATAGCCATATGCTAAGCAGGGAGACAGGAGGTTAGTGAGTCAGGTAATCACGGAGTTTGGCAGGTGATGATGAGTGCTGTGGACAACAGCGAAGCAGGGAAAAGATTGGGGGCACTGCCACAGGTGGGCGAGTGATGAGGCCTTAAGGGACGGGATCAGGAAAGGCATTCCAGGAAAGTTAACAGTTGATTATTCAAGAAAAGACTATGCTTGTATTGCAGGTATTTCCTCTAAAACTGTTGAAGCAGATTCAAAGGGATGGTGGTGAAACTGTATTTGTCAGTTTAGGAGTGTGGAAGAGAAAAAGCCAAGGGAGAAAAGCAGATAGGGTTTTTTTCTAGCAATGGGTTGAGGGCTTGAAACATCAGGTACGCAACAAATGTGTGTTGGACCTGAGCACAGTCAAGCTTCTAGCCTCACATAAATCAAGTTAATGTAGCAGCCCTTTAAGAACAGTATTTTCAAGTGCTGCCATGATGGCCCTCTATTATAGTGAGGTTGGCTTCTTCCTCTGCACCTCATCCATCAGATGGCCCTGGGAAGGCAAGAGAATGAATGTGATCTCGGGGACTTGGAAAACAGAGCAGTTCCCTTACTGAAGGGAAGTCTCAGCCACAGGACAAAGGAGGAAACACCTGCCCTCCTGGACCCAGGGGCCATGGAAGAGAGAGTGCTCTTTGCAACCTTTCTCTGGGGCAAAACCTAGAGCATGGGTGGGTGGTACTCTATAGGATATCTGATAGAAGTGAAGGAATCTGGAACCTCAGGGACTAATGGCCTATTTCTTCCCACTCCCTGAGGAAAGCTGTGTACACCTGGTGAAAAGCCTTCAGTAGGAACATATACCCCGGGAGTGGCTGGGGCAGATCCTGAGGCAGAACTCCTGGCTCCCCAGGGCCTGTTCGGAGTGTCTACAGCTGCCTGTCCAACATAGTAGCCACCAGACACATAAGACTATTTAAATTAAATTTTTAAGTTATCAAACAAATAAAACTTGAATATGATTCCTTGGTTGTACTAGTCACATTTCAAGTGCTCAATAACTGTATGCAGCTGTTGGCCAAGCACAAATAAGAAACGGCCCCAACATTGTAGGAAGCCCTATTGGACAGCTCTAGTGATCTAGACCAGTGGCCAGCAAACATTTTCTCTAAAGAGCCAGATAGTAACATTTTTGGCATTGTGAACCATGCGGTCTTATTCACAACCACTCAATACTGGCACGAAAGCAGCCATAGTCTGTGTGAAAATGAATGAGCGTGATCATGTTCCAATAAAACTTTATCTACAAAAACAGGCTTTGGCCAGAGGGCCACAGTGGGCCCATCCCTGGTCCAGAGGATCCAAAGCTCCCATGTGCTTCAGAGAAGGGACAGGAGCCACAGAAAGAACTGGCAGGCTTGTGAAGCCCTGC
This sequence comes from Vulpes lagopus, assembly GCF_018345385.1. Lineage (NCBI taxonomy): Eukaryota > Metazoa > Chordata > Mammalia > Carnivora > Canidae > Vulpes > Vulpes lagopus. The sequence continues at coordinate 83,351,999 of NC_054834.1, read as the reverse complement.
GATAGGGCCAAATTACCTGATCTTGCACCCAAAGGTGATGATGAAGGTCCAGGGGCAACTCAGCAGACACTAGCCAAGGACCAGACTTAGCACCGCAGAACAGCGCACAGACTTGCACAGACTGACTTAAGGTGCGCTCCATTTTGAGAAGGAGCGTGGGGGTGGGGGGAGAAACTGGAATAATAAACCCAAATAAGCCAAATGATCTAAAAGAGACTAAGTGGAAGAGACAGCCATGTGGTTTGATAGCAAATATAGGTGTCACCACCCACTGTCCCAAATACACCACTCCCTGTCACCCCACCTCCCACACTGAGGGGTGGGATGGGGCTCAAGAGGAAGCTTAGACCTATTATAAGAAACAAGCCCCAGGGATCCCTCGGTGGCACAGCGGTTTGGCGCCTGCCTTTGGCCCGGGGCGCGATCCTGGAGACCCGGGATCGAATCCCACGTCGGGCTCCCGGTGCATGGAGCCTGCTTCTCCCTCTGCCTATGTCTCTGCTTCTCTCTCTCTCACTGTGTGCCTATCATAAATAAATAAAATTAAAAAAAAAAAAAAAAGAAACAAGCCCCAGTCTCTCTGCATCTCTGAGTTAGAGAGCAGGTAAACGGTTAACACTGCTGCCGGTGTTTCCTCCTGTGCACATGAAGAGCAGGAAAGGAAATCTTTGCACGCCCTAGGAGCTCTGGCTTGAGCTAATTCGTCTCTACAACCTCACCAGGGCTTCCTGTGACTGATGATGTGTACCATGGGCTTGTGTGGAGAGGAGAGGCCTCGGAGGGAGGAAGCTGGACCCCCGCTATGCGGCTCCTGCCGAAGCTCCTACCCCCTCTAGGCCTCATTACCTCACCACCCACACAAGAAGGTAAATCAATGACTCCGAAGTTCTTATCCAACTCGGACAACAATTTTGTGATTCATCTAAAAGACACCCGACAGGGGTTTTAGCTCGTGACTATCATTAGCGTAGTGAACAAGATCACAGGTCAATGAGCAAAGTCTTAGCTTTATTAGTAAGTTTCTACCAGGGCACGGAAAAGTTGTGACACTTTATACTTGGATGATTATAAGATCTTCTTATCACTCAAAGTGTATTAGTCTGCTTGAGCTGCCATAACAGAATACCACAGCCTGGTGGCTTAGGCAATAGACATTTATCTTCTTACAGTTCTAGAGGCTGGAGGTCTGAGATCAGGGTGACAGCATGGCTGATTCCAGGTGAGGACCCTCCTCCTGGGTGCAGATGGCACCTTTTGGTGATGTCCTCACATGGCAGGAAAAGAAAGAGAGGGCACTCTCTGGGGGCTCTTCTTATAAGGGCTTTTAATGTCATGAGGTCTCCACTCTCATGACCTCATCTGAACCTAATTACCCTTGAATCCTTGTCCATCACACAAACCTTGAAATGACTTTATGCTTAGATGCTGAGTTCCTGGAATTTTGCTCTCTGGTCATGGACAAAGCAAAAGGAGAAGCTCTTCTTATCACTAGGAAACTTTTGAGCAGGAAGTATCAAATTGAGTCCCACTTTCTCTGAGATTCAAAGCAGAGGTGGGATGATGTAGGGATGACTGGCCTGATGATCAACTATCACGATGGCTAACACTTACTGGGGAACTTACGGTGCACCAGGCACTCTTCAAAGTATGTTGTATGAATAATCTCATTTCACCTTGCAATTTTATTAGACTTATTATCTAGATAAAGAGGCTAATATGTGGAAAGCCTAAGTAACTTGCATAAGGTCACATAGTTAATATGACACTGAGTCTGGATATGATTCATTAGCAGACTAACTCCAGAGCCTACTCTCCTAATCACCTATGCTGTACAGCCTCAGGTTGGACACAAGTAATGGGAGAGTCCCTAGACACACACACACACACACACACACACACACACACACGCCCCAGAGATATGCTTGAACAAAATAACATGAATTAGTGACACGTACTAATTAATGTATTAATGTCTATAAACTATTTACACTTTGTAATGAACTACTTTAACCAACTAATCAAAGTGCTTTTTCCTTAACATCTGGCTGAGGTCAGAATTTCAGGAAATAGGGCTCTGATGAGTGTTAACAAGCAAGAAGCTATTTTGGTTTGGGACAACTGTGGGATGAGAGGCCTGAATAGAAGGCTGAATTTAGGAGCCATGAACAACTAGGGTATCAGACAAAGACACGAATGTTTGAGGGAAAGAAAAAGAATGGAGGAGAAAGAGGAAGCCATGTTAGGAAGATGGCCACAGAAAGTGGGGTGTGCCCTCTCCAGATCTCTGTGTGCCGGATACTCTACTGAAGATGTTACAAATGTTTTATTTCATTTACCCCCACAATTATCTTTTTTTACATCTTAATTTCTCATTTTTATTTTTTTGTTAAGTTTCTTATTTTTATTCCAGTAGAGTTAACATAGAGTGTTATATCAGTTTCAGGCATGCAATACAGTGATTCAAGAATTCCATATATTGCTCAGTGTTTATACTGATAAATGCACTTCTTAATCCCCATCCTCTATTTCACTCATTCTCCCCCCCACCTCCCTTCTGGTAACCATCAGTTTGTTCTCTATAGTTAAGAGTCTGTCTCTTGGTTTGTCTCTTTCTTTTCTTCCTTTGTTCGTTTGTTTTGTTTTTGCCCACAATTATCTTTTGAAGTAGAATTTTTTACTCGCATTTCACAGCTATTGAATTTTTTACTTGCATTTCACAGCTATCTTATTGAATAAGATACCTCAAGTTACATACCAAGTAAATAGCCAACATTTGAACTAAAAAATCTGTACTCTGTGTAAAGCCTCCCTCAAAGAGGTTTGTCTACATTTGCCCGTTGCCCAGCATAGTCAAAGTCAGTCACTAAACCTGTCTTTGTGCCAGCCAGGTGCTCAAGTTTGGTCATGCCTTGCTGCCGAGATATGATATATTGCTTATGTTAAAACATGACCTCACATGGGAAAACACTCGAGAGAAGCCCAAGGAATTCACAGTTATCCTAACCATCAATCAAATAGCCTTATAATTGAAATATCGATAGGCTTTGTGTCCAATATGACGCTGGCTGAGAACACCAGGTTTGTTACCTGATGGTCAAGTTCACTAAATCGCTAGAGCTAGGCAGCAAATTCGGTAAGTGCAAAGTTTCCCTCTCGTGTGTTTTCCCATCTTGCTTGGCCTTTTGGAGGGAATCTATGATCTCACCACTAGCCAGGGTTTTCTTTTTTGTTTATTGAAGATCTCCTCAATGACTGATAATCAACAGCTCACTTAATAACAGGGCCATTTGCTTTGATAACCCCCAGCTGACTTTGGGACCTTCTGTACTTGTCCCCTTCGTTTATTTTTTTTTAAGATTTTATTTATTTATTCATGAGAGACACACAGAGAGAGAGGCAGAGACACAGGCAGAGGGAGAAGCAGGCTCCCTGCAGGGAGCCCGATGTGGGACTCAATCCCAGGACCCCGGGATCACAACCTGAGCCAAAGGCAGGCACTAAACCGCTGAGCCACCCAGGCACCTCTGTCCTCTTCATTTATATCCCTATACTCATCTCTCCTCCTTCACTTCTCTGACCACTAGTCAGGAAATCTTTGCTTGATCTGGGCAACATCCTTCCTCCCTTTTTTCATGGGTATTGTGCCTACACATCTGTTCTTCCTATCATCTTCCTGAGTGAGGTGGGGTGAGGTGATTTTATGTAGGAAGGGACTGGAGAAGGAAATTGGAGCCCAGACCCTACAGGATCTTGAAACCAGACCAAGGATTTGGTCTTTCCCTAATAACAATGAGAAACTATAAAAGATTAAACGTTTGTATGGTGGAATGAGTAACATCATCATCAAATTTGTACTTTTAAAATATTACTCTGGCTACAGTGTAGAGAATGGATTGACAGAGATGAGGTGGGTCTTGCATACTAGTTAGATGACTATTGCAGGAATCCAGATGGAGGTTGATGGTAGCATAGATCACGTGGTGGTAGCAGTGGTAAAGGAGATGGGGAGTAGATACTTGAGAGGTATAGAAAGTCAAATTAATGGGATACATCATGAAGTTAAAATAAAGAAAGGGAAGTCAGGGATGACTTCTAGATTTCTGGTTTGACTAGCTGGATAGATGGAGATGTCATCCACCAAGACAGAAAAATATGGGAAAGCAAAATAAGACCAGCCATGCCAAACTCCTTGCCATTTCTGAAATGTACCATGCTATTTCATGCCTCAGCACTTCCAACAGTCTGTCCTCAGCACTTGGAAATCTAACTTCTCCCTTCCCTTGCTTTGAGGAAGCTATATTGTATCTAATAGGATACACTCAGTGCCTAACACAACACCTAGGTATAAGGAGTTAGACCAAGTACAAAGTTAGAGATATAGTCTCCAAGATTGCCCTCACTCCTTGACCCTAGGCCACACTATTAATCTTCCTGGTCTGGTCAGCCCCATCCTAAGGTTTAATGAATGCAGGCAGCCCTCACCATAAATACACTGTTAGACTGAATACATTGTTAGACGTCTAGTATGACCTAAAGGCCCCAAGCAAACAAAGCTCTCCTATTAGGCATAACTTTCCAAAGGCTCAGAGATTACCTCCCAGAAGTCAAAGGCAAAGGCTAGAACTTCTCGTTGGCAAGGCCAAATTCTTTAGTACACAAGAGTGCATAGTAAGTTCTCAATAAATGTCAAATAAATGAAAGAGTTAAGAGTTAGGTATTATATTTGCTGGCTAAATGTGATGTTATTTTAAAAAAGAAACTCCTAGGGGTGCCTGGGTGACTCAGTCAGTTAAACATCTGACTTTTTTTTTTTAAGATTTTATTTATTTATTCATGAGAGACAGAGAGAGACAGAGACAGAGAAAGAGAGGCAGAGACACAGGCAGAAGGAGAAGCAGGCTCCATGCAGGAAGCCTCATGTGGGACTCAATCCCAGGACTCCAGGATCACACCCTGGGCTGAAGGCTGAAGGCAGGTGCCAAACTGCTGAGCCACCCAGGGATTCCAAGCATCTGACTTTTGATCTCATTAAAGTCTTGATCTCAGAGTCATGAGTTTGGGCCCCATGTTGGGCCCTACCAGGCATGGAGCCTACTTAAAATAAATAAGTAAAAATGAAAAATAAAAAAACAAACAAAACAGAAACTCCAAGAGAATTGTCTCTGCATTTCCTCAATACAGAGCTTAGCACAGTGTGATGTAAAATTTATGAGCAGCTCATGATGGTTGCCAGAAGGAAGGGAGTGGGAAAATGAGTGAAGGAGAGTGGGAGATACAGGCTTTCAGCTAGGAAATGAAGAGGTCATGGGAATAAAAGGCACAGCCTAGGGAATAGAGTCAATGATACTGTAATTGTGTTGTATGGTGACACATGGTAGCTACATTTGTGGTGAACACAGCATAACACACAGAGAAATTGAATCACTATAATACACACCCCACACTAATGGAACATTGTGTGTCAACTATACTCAAATTTTAAAAAAAGTTAAGAAATCATTAGCTCAACCCATGTTCATAGCAGCATTATTCACAGTAGCCAACAGACAGAAGCCACCCACATGTACCTTGACAGATAAGTGGATAAGCAAAATGTGGTGCATACATACAAGGGACTGTTATTCAGCCTTAAAAAGGAACAACCCTCTGACACTTGCTGCAACATGGATGAACACTGAGGACATGGGACTAAAGAAAACAAGCCAGATGTAAGAAAGCAACAATTGCATAATTCCACTTACACAAGGTACTTAGAGTAGTCGCGTGCATGCATAGAAACAGAAAGTAGAACGGTGGTTGCCAGGGATCGAGAGGAGGTGGGATTGGGCAGTTATTGAATAAGTAGAATTTCAATTTTGCAAGATGAAAACTGTGCTGGGGATGGATGGTGGTGATAGTTGTACAACACTATGACTGCTCTTAATGCCACTAAGCTGTACATTTAAAAATCATTAAGATGGAGGGCACCTGGGTGGCTCAGTTGGTTGAGTGTCTGACTCTGGTTTCAGCTCAGGTCATGATCTCCGGGTTGTGAGATCAAGCCCCGCATTGGGCTCTGAGCTCAGTGTGAAGTCCACTTGGAACGCTTCCTCTCTCTCTGCCCCTCTCCCAACTCATGCTCTCTGTCTCTTTCTTCTCTAAAGTTAAATAAATAAATAAATAAATAAATAAATAAATAGGACATCTGCATGGCTCAGTGATTGAGTGTTTGCCTTCAGCTCAGGGCATGATCCCAGGTCAGGGATCGAGTCCCACATTAGGCTCCCCGCAAGGAGCCTGCCTCTCCCCCTGCTTATGTCTCTGCCTCTCTCTCTATGTCTCGCATGAATAAATAAATAAAATATTTAAAAATTATTAAGATGGAAAATTTTACATTACATGTATTTTACCACAATTAAAATAATTGTTAATGGACAAAATTCTTAGCTCACTATAATGTGAAATTCATTGCCTATGGGGATGAAAGCAGGCAACGGAAATACAAGTGGCAATGTTTCTGGAGAAGGCTTCGAAAAAGCCGCAGAGCCTGTCCCCCAAGTGCCCCTAGCACACACTGGACTCCCACAAGTCATTGGGTTGGGAATAGTTTTCACATTTTTGATCACCTCACTCTTCTTCATGGTCCACTACAGCAATTTCAGCATGATCCCATGTTGTCAGGAACCTCAATATGCAGACCCAACGATTCTGCAAAGCACACAGAGAAATACAATATTGAATTTCCTTCCCAGACATTCTAAGAATTCCCTTCTTCAAGAAAACAAAACAACACCATGAAAAAATAAAGTAAAACCTTATTAATCATTTGCAAATCTGCATTTTTCCCTTTGGTGACTTTCCTACATGTACAGATCTTTACTCAACATAGCTACTAATATTTTGCTTGTAAGTCACAGTGAAATTGTGCAAATGCTTACAGCAGATATCACCTAGTAAACAAAACACCTTCTTTGGAATAATAATAGGGTGTTATTCCCTATTACTTTCTTCACTACTTGTTTCTACCTCCAGTTAAGAAGACCTTAATCTGTCTATGCCAAGCTCTCCACACTTGACTTAGAGTGGATAAATCCCTTGGGCTTCAAAAGGAATGGCAATGAGTTCAACAACTTGTGGGTAAAATGCTTCAAATTCCCTGGAAGGATGTGATCTACAGCTTCATAGATTCACTCACTCATTTGCTCCTTCTACAACTGATTCTAGAATGGTACTGAACCAGGCCCAGGACAAGGCACTAGGATTATGGTATAGGAGTCGAGCATCCAGACACTGGAGTAAGACTGCTTGAATTTAAACTCTGGCTAACTGTGTGATCCTGTGAATCTTTCCAAATCTCAGTTTCCTCATCTGCAAAGTAGAGATAGTTATACTACCTGTTCTTTTTAGAGCTTGAGCTATACTAAACAAGATAATGTGTATAAAATGCTTAACAGAGTTGCTGACACACAATAAGCATCTAGTACATGTTACATATTATCACAAAAGTACATAAAATTCAACTTTTTCCTTAGAGTTTTTTGACAGAGAGCGTACATGTTTCTTCCTTACTCCTCCACATCAGGCCTTCTCAAAAGGCAGGGCACTGGGAATAAATATTTGCAAAAGACATATCTAATAAAGGACTGTCTGTCAAAATATCAAAGAAACTTAAAATTGAATAATAACAAAACAATCCCATTAAGAAATGGGCCAAAAACCTTGATACTTCACCAAAGAAGATATAGAGATAGCAAATAAGCATATGTAAAGATGTTTCCCATCATATGTTATCAGTGAAATGCAAATTAAAACAGCAATGAGATATTCTACACTTAATAGAATGGGCAAAATCCAGAATGCTGACACCACCAAATGCTGATGAGGATATGGAGCAATAGGAACTCTCATTCATTGCTGGTGAGAATGCAAAATGGTACAGCCTCCTTGGAAGACAGTTTGGCAGTTCCTTACAAAACTAAACACACTCTTACTATACGATCTGGCAATCATACTCCTTGCTGTTTACCCGAAGGAGTTGAACACTTATGTCCACACAAAAACCTGCACATGGATGTTTATGGTAGCTTTATTGCCAAAAAAATTGGAAGCAACTGAAAGGTCCTTCAGTAGGTGAGTGGATTAATTAATTGTGGTGCATCCAAACAATGGAATATTATTTAGCACTAAAAATAAATGAGCTATGAAGTCATGAAAAGATATAGAGAAACCTTAAATACATACAACTAAGCAAAAGAAACCAATCTGAAAGGGCTACATATACTATATGATTCTAACTACATGACATTCTGGAAAAAGCAAAGCTATGGAGAGAGTGAAAAGATCAGTAGTTCCCAGGGGTCGGGTTTTGTGGGGCAGAATGAACAGGTGGAGCACAGAGACTTTTTAGGGCAGTGAAGATACTCTGTATGATACCATGATGATGGGTACATGTCATCATACACCTGTCCAAACCCACAGAATACACAACACCAAGAGTGAACCCTAATGCACGCTATGGACTTTGGGCTGTTATGATATTACGATGAGTCAGTAGGTTCACCAATTTTAACACATGTGCCACTCTGGTGAGGGATGCTGGTAAGGGGGAGGTGATGCATGAGTAGTGCAGGGAACATATGGGAAATCTCTGTAGCTTCTCCTCATTTTTGCTGTGAACTTAAAACTGCTGTAAAAATATAAGATCACAGACACACACACACACACACACACACACACACACACACTTGCCATTTACCACACTTGCCATTCGCCACATAGAGCTGATGTCCTGACAGATAAATTCCTATTTATCCAGCAGTTCCCGAAGCACCTCTTTCCTTCCCTCCTCATGATAATGAGACTTGGGAGGAGACTGAGGACCCTGCTTTAAATCAGGAATTGGCACACTGCGGCCCACAGGCCAAATCTGACCCAACGCCTGGTTTCATAAATGAAGTTTCACTGGAACACAGCCACAGCCGTATCCGTTATATTGTTTGTGGCTGCTTTCTCACTACAATAGCAGAGTTGAGTAACTGTGACAGGGACATTATGATCCATCACACCTAAAATATTTGCCATCTGAGGCTTTACAGAAAATGTTTACCAATTCCCATTCTAGACGATGATGGTGGTGGTGGTGGTGGTGATGAAGAAAAGCCACTTCTGCTGTTTATCAAGTAAAAATAGATTTTAAAGAGAGTAACATCAACTCTATTACACAAATAAAAGCATTGAAGCCCACGGACTTTTTATAACCTGATCAAAGTGATGGAGATAATGATGGCAGCTAGTATCATTCCAAAGTTTGTGCTCTTAACTTAGTAGCTCCACACCTCTGCAATGAATGGGTACGGTTGGTGTCCAGAGCATGAGCCATCAGGGATAATATGGTCGGTCTTATTCTAGACACAAAGAAGTGAGTCCATTCTCGATAACAGCAGCCCTTAATTCTGTCACTGTTTATTGAATGTTTACAACAAGTGAACTTTTTCCAAGCTTACCACATTCTGGTGTCTCTGTCATCATACTTTCTCCCACAGCTTCCTGTGCAAATGGACTCAGTAAGGTGCATCTTTTTTTCCTTAGGAAGATTCCTTGCTGTTCATTGGACTCTAGGTTCACTGTTGGGTTCCAATTTCTTGCCTGCTTTTTCCTTCAGGTTCCTCCCTTTCAGCAAATGCTCATGATCCCCCATGTCCCCCACGTAACATTGCCAGATAAAATATAGGACATCAGTTATCTTTCAATTTCAGATAAACAACAATTTTTTAGTATGGCAAATTTTATATTACATGTATCTTACCACAATTAAGGTAACTTTTAAGTGGAAAAAATTGTCCCATACAATATTTGGGACCTCCTATGTTTGTATTTGCTAAATCTGGCAACCTTAACCCTATCCCTATATTTCTGTAGCTAGAAGATGAATTATCCACTGCAGAATGGCAGGACATTTCCATGGAAGGTCTTGTGGGTTAGAAAAAAGAACACATGATTTCTTGTTAGAAGAAGTGTGGGCCAGGACCACTGGGTCATATACTTACATTTCATTGTACCTATACTTCAGGCCCATGAAATGGGAATAACAGTGTCCTCCTAGACTCAATAAAATGTTGTATGTGTAAAGCACTGTCCTTGGTAAAGAGTAGTAACTGTTTTCTCCCCAAGCACTATTTGTTAATTCATTTTAATCATTTCCTCTGATAGTTCACATTCAATTAATATTCCTCAAAATGCCTTCAGCATAGCCCAAGTGGATTCTGTCCCCAAGCTCCTTCTTTTCTAGCATCTGACTGAGGAATTTCACTCATCATTAAAGTTGATTTAAATATTAAGCAATTCTCCTTGGTTTATAAATTCTATAGGAAAAAAAATCAATTAATCAACTCAGGTTGCTATAAAATGAAGGATATTCCACGCATATATTCCTTAGAGTGTCCCCCGATGAATTTTAATAGCTCACGACCAGTAATACTATCTGCTCTGACTGCCACCCTTTTCCAAATTCCATATTCACACATGATAGCAGCAAATAAAATGTCATCTTAAAAAATTTCTTGAATAATAGAATTTTTGTCCTCTTTGCTCACTCAGTAAATGCCAGGTCCTTCTTATTCTAAGATCTCTTTTAGAGACTGGAATTTTCTGGTTGGAGTCAATGCAGTGTTCATCAATTATCTCATCAGAAAACAAGGACAGAGTAAAGTAGCATGAAGGGGAAAAAAAACTTAGGCAAGTAACCCACGTAAATAAATTGGAGCCATACTGTTTACTTCCTAGTCTTCACTTGAAGGCTTTGCCTCTAAGCTTTTAACGGAGTAGCTAACAGTTTTCACAAGTTCCTTCAAAATGCAGATTCGAGAAAAAACTATGTTCCCTGTCTGAGGAGATGGTCTATGTCAGAATATGCCCATGGAGAGCCTCAGCGCATAAAGGTGCCTACTCTTCACAAGTCTTTTCAGCTAAATTTCTTTGTCGGGAACAAAGCATGAAACCCTCTGCTCTCCATTACTGCCTATCATTCTCAATATTTCCACTTCTCTACTCAGGAAAAAAACAAAGGAAAAGAAAATTGAGAAAATCAAGGATATTGGCTATTAAAAATTTAAAAAAATAAATCACTACTGTGAAGGAAGAACTCTAGAGCCAAGGGGATTTTGGTTTCAAATTGCAGCAGAGCTTGCTGATCCAAATAAATAATATCACGTAAGAGCCATTTTGTTCAAGTCTCTTTCAGGTAAAAACTGTCCACAGGATTTAGGCCTTAAAACAAATACATTTGAATTCTAATACATAATCATAAGAAACTAATGAAAAACACTTACAAACTTCTTTCCAAATGAAAGCTGACGATTGTTCTAGTACAGACTGATTTTTGAAATGATTTTAGATCCCAAGTACAGGACTCTGTTGGAGTGCTCGGTGCCCCTACTTCCTGCAGAGTCTGATCGCTACAGCCTGTTCTCTCCAACTACGATTTCCATGCACCTGTTGTTCACAGTAGAGAGAAAACTCACGACTGTGTCACACCCTGAAATGAAAAGGGGCTGAAAAATTCTTCTGTGCTACTAAGAAATGCTGAGTCACAAATGGATGAGGAAATTTAGAAAGGAAAATGGGGAAAAGACATAATAAGACCTGGTGTCCTCCGGTTTGCATGGCACCTGAAAACAACTTGGAACTGATCTGCTGAGGACAAAGAAAGAGAGCAGGGTTGAGTCATGGATGGGGAAGTTTTCATACCACAGGAGCTGTGGTTTCCGGGGTACACTATCAGGTGGCACAAGCCTCCAAATCACTATCTGTCCCCACAGCCTACCATGCCACATGCATTCCTCTGAAATACACTCTCTCTCTCTCACGCTTTACTTTTAACCTCTGTTAAAAGGTGTCTTCTTCTGGGGAAGAAGTTCAACATGGAGCCATAATCAACTACTATTTTAGAATATGATACTATGGTAAAAGTCACTGGTGAAGCTCCAAGGGTGTTGAACACCTCACAATTAAGTTGTGATGCAGGTGGGCAAGCAGAGTGTCTGGAGCCACCAGGGAGACCTAAAGTGTCAGGGCGCACTCCCATAGCACTGGTGCCTGAAGGCGGCGGGGGCTACAGAGGAAAAGCGCAATGACCGAGGACATATTCACTCACCTCACATCTTGAAAGAGCCTGCGCGGCTTAGCTGGGAGAGGGGCAGGGGTTGAAATTGGGTGGGAGTTCACCTCGATTTCCAAACACCCTTCAGGCCCTCATGCTGCTTTCTGATGTCCTTTCAAAGCACTCAAATGGTTTAGGTCCCAGAGAAACTAGAAGAGTATGGCTAAACATGGAATCAGGAATTTGGACAGCTAGTAACGGCCACCCCCTTAAACCAATACTCTTCAAGTACTTGCCTGACTTAGAGGACAGACTATGTGCTACATCAGGGGAAACCGAGAGGGAAGACACATGGGAGGGGGGTCCTCAGTGTCTTTTCTTTTTTTAAAGATTTATTAATTTTATTTTAGAGAGAGTAAGAGAAGGGGGAGGGGCAAAGGGAGAGAGAGACTCAAGCACACTCCCTGTGGAGAGCAGAGCCCAACACGGGGCTCAGTCCCACAACTCTGAGATCATGACCCAAGCTGAAACCAAGAGACAGCCTCTTAACCAACTGAGCCACCCAGGGCCTCCCTCAACTCTCTTATGTTCCTGAGCAGCTCACCTCTGGCTGGGACCACACCCACTACTCAGCAACACAAGAACTCTTGGGGCACCTGGGTGGCTCAGTCAGGGTTAGGTCTCTGACTCTTAATTTCGGTTCAGGTCATGATCTCAGGGTTGTGGGATCAAGCCCCTCATCAGGTTCTATACTCAGTGGAACCTGTCTAACATTCTCTCTCCCTCCTAACCTTCCTCCATGTCTCTCTCTCTCTCTCTCTCTAAATAATAATAATAATAATACCACTCTTTAACATTCACTATTTCCAAAGCCTTCCCAGGGGATGGTCTCACAATGCTCCTGCCCAGCCCATCCCGCTTGCCCATTTATTCCTTCCAAACGAGAAGGGCAACGTCTGAGAACAGTTGCTGCAAAAACCTGTGTTCTTTCCTATTTGATGTCCTGTAATGCTGAGTGCCCCTTCTCAATTAGGTGGCTAGGGACAGAAGCCCAGACACCTCACCCCTTAATCTATCCCTGGTTGAGTAGCTAGCTATGGATTCTCAGGCCCTCACCCCTTGACCAATTGCTACTCAAGACTGTTTATCCTACGTACCTCTTCTCTCTTCAGACTTTGAGCTGACCTGGAAGTGGACATCCCACAACACAAGTAAATACCCAAATATACCAGGGCTGAGGTGGGAGGAAAGCTAGCTGAGGAGATCTGTGCTCCAGCAATTTACAAAAAGCCTGGCATATAGTAACTGTTCACTAAATACTGGTTGAATAAAAATAAATTAGTGGATGAGCCAACAAGGGCATGGGATTAGGATGATCAGCTGTTCCCTTACTTGCAAATATAATTGAAGGTACATTTGTTTATAATTTTGCTCTATCTTAACCTATTTTTTTTAACAATTACAGCTGATATTGAAGTGAATGTTATTTCCACATGACACTAAGGAGTGGCACTAAATTAGAAAAAATAAGAGAGACTTTCTGTGGCTATTTCTGTTGGTCTCATGGCTGTGAGTGGGTGATAATACCCAGGTTAAAACTGATGCCAGCTACCAAATCCTCATATTGGCATGTTGCTCTTGCCACTGACACACAAATTTCAGAAAAGGCAAGTTTAAACTTATGCTGATATTAGGCTAATGAGTAAACCAGCAGCTCTCTATATATCCAAACACCACTCGGTCACCATGTGGCCTTCTCATTAGCTCACCAGTCCCGAGCTCATGATGAAGTATGTATCACCTGGACTGGGTTTTACAATTGATTCTCTTTAAATGATCCTCAACATCCCTGCTGTGTGAACATGTGGAGCTCCTGACAAAGATGTTCACAAGGGAGGAAATACACCACAGGACACCTCAAAGTTGCTTTTGGATAGAATGAAATTTGGAATAAATGCCAACATGAGAAAGAATTATAAACTGACATAGACTGTTAACCAAAACTCTCTCAGATGCACATATAAAGAACAATGATAACTGACTTTCATAATTATAACCCAGAAATACTGCTTCTTCAGATCTTCAAATAAGAATAGTGTGTTTGGGCATGCGATATGTGATTTTAGTTCGTCTGTTCCAATATATTTGAATTCCTTGAAAAATCATATCTACTTATATAATGGCAAAATTATATTAACTGTAATATCTGAGGAACTGGAATATGTAAATAAATATATAAATAAAAAGAATGGATGGATCCTCGGTTTCCCATGTGGGAGAAGAAGGTGAAATTTACAGGACACCCTACACTTATTTCTGGTAGGGGAGAAACTCAATCACAACTACAAAGGTCTACTGGCAAGACACAGAGGAAAGAACGTGTCTTTGAGACAGAACATTTTTATGCCTTTACAGGGTATTTTTCCAACTTTTCCTTTGTTTTTTTTTTTTTTTTCCAACTTTTCCTTTGGTTATGACTTGAATCATAGGTGAAATAGTAAAGAATTCACTAGGCTATTACTTTCTGTACCTCAGATGCTTTCCTGGAACTTCCCTATGTACAGCTGTCTCCCATTTCCTGACACAAACGTCAGAGCCCAATGCACAATCTGGCTCAAAGGGATGATCTGGTCCAAAGCAGGTTCTGCCTGGGGGGGTCCTTAAACTAACAAATGGTGGGCAAATGAGACACTTAGTAAGAAATGAAATTGTAAATACTGATTTACAGAGCAATTGGGAGTTGGCTGGGAAATCATGATAGACCATATTCAAGTGGAAACTATGAGCAAGCAGACACCCTCGTGGTAAGGTTATAAATTTATTTGAAGTATAATTCCACAGCATTGGAGAAAATGTGGCTTCCTCATTTGATTTATAGCTTCTTTAATCTTCTTGAGCCCCCATTGACTGGTAACAAAGGGACAAAGCAAAATAAAGCAGAATACCTTAGCCCAATTCTTGGCTGGAAGTAATAATTTTGACATTTCTTTAGGTATTACGAAGTGTGTTAGAATTTTATTTCTTTCTTTTCTCTATTTCAGTATGGCATCTGAGTCTATGGGGCAAATGGGGAAGAACCCTAAAAGCCATGCGATATCCTTTGTCTCCTCTCATCCCCACAGCCATGATCCCAAACACCTGGCCACAGCTGGCCTTGCTGACACACACCACTGCCACTGGCAGGTGGTATCACCTGCCATCCTGTCTCCTGCAGCTCTGACTGTGGCTGGTGGCCCTCCCTGTCCTGTGGCCTCCCTCTGCTCCTGCCCATGTGAAAGGCCTGTGACTCCCATTCATTTGTCACAGCATCAAAACACTCTTGCTCAGAAAGAGAGCTCCCTGAACTCTTTCCTCTGTGTTGAATCCACACCACTGAAACACCAAAAGCAGTTGGAAAACACTAAAGCAACAGGAGGCACCACCGGGTTCACTTTGATGAAGCTGTCCCAGAGCTAACATGGAAGTTATGGCCTTCTGGTGTCCTGGGCAAAAGCGGAGCAGAATCTTCATGCTATTGAACACTCCACATTACCTAGATGGTCCAAAAGCTACCCGCTGCCCTTCAAATTTGGCCTTGAGGCAACTGTGGGAGATAAGAAGAAGGACAAAACAGGTGCCTGAAATCTCCTTTCCTCCACCTCTGCCTCTCTCCCTTCTCCCTCGGTCCTGCAGAGGGTGGCTTTCCCCTCACTTCACCTGCACCCTGTGATCCCTCTACCAGTGCTAGTCAAGCCTTGGGACTTGCCTAGATTAGATGGAAAAGATATCTCCAGGCCCTGCGAGGAGTTCTATGATCTGACCCAAACAAGGTCAGTTCCTGAATTTCCGAAGGCATTTCAAAAAGCTTTTCTCACCCAAGCCCAGTTTTCAAAACTACTCTTTTCTCAAAGAATAAAAGATTTCACGGTGGAGCCTCAGAGATGGAAAGCTGTAAAGAAGATGATTGAAGAGGGGAATAGAACATATTAGTTTGCAAATAGTATCCCTGTTACACTATAGGGACTACAAAATATAATTGTCAAGGGTGAGGGAGGGGGTCAGAAGTGAGAAACTGAGATGGATGCACATACTTGGAGCAAAATTAAGCCTGTTATCGGGAGAGCCCAAAAACACAAACATTTCACTGGAGCCATTTAGGTTACAGAAGACTCTCCACTTAGCGTCTCCCTGAGGCCTCCTTTTGTTAGTTTGCTTGTCTAGCTTCTCCCGAATCCCTGTGCTTGTGTACAGATTTTTAATCACTTCATTTAACTTGAGTGCATTTCTGTTCCTTTAAGCCAAGATATCTGACTGAAGGAAAGCTTTCAGCGAAGGCTTCACATTCTACAATGTGTCCACCGTCCAGGTGAGTGTCGCCAAGTCCCATTTCTTATTTCCTGCAAAGGTCTTTCGAATGCAGCCCTCCACCCAGCCCCAGATGCCACCAGTCATCGCACCCCCCGATACACCCCTACGGCACCCTAGCTGGCCAGTCTGACCCCAGGCTCTCTGCTGTCCTGCAATTCTGGTCCTAAAACTCCGCCATCACCACAGCCACTCCTGCTCAGAGAAGTTCCATCTCTCCCTCCTCCCTGTCCTAGCCAGTCCGATTTGCCCCAGCCCGCTGGTTGTCTCTGCCCTTGTAAACGAATCCCAGTGCTTTCTTTGCTCAGCTCCAGTCCTGTCTGGCACCCGATAGACTGTCTAGACCCAATAGACCCAACAGACACCGCTGTCTGGGCCTTCCTCTCACGCCCTTTGCATGTCCTGACTGATTTTTGCCCCTCTCCTCTGAGAGGTTAAATCCAGCCCATTTTTCCAGGCCTACTTCACAGCCACGTATCTTCTGTTTCTCCGAACTGTGGGTCACCCTCTGGCATACCCCGCCACTTAGAGCCTAGTTATAGTCCATCTTTGAGTAATGGATAATGTCAAGAGCTGATGTTTACTGAGCACCTGCCATGGGCTCGCAGGGATCGCTCACTTGAAACGCCCAGCATCCCTGTGAGGTGGGCGCTAAGGTACAACCTTAACAAGCTTCGGCCCTGCTGAGATTGTACACGGGGTGGGGGCACGCAGGGGGATTCGTGCTAAGAAACTGGACTCCAGACACTGGCCTGTCGGTTGGTATGGCGTATCATCGCCGGAGAATGCCTCCTTCTGACATGAGCTGTCCTCATCCATCTCCCCAGCGAGACGACAAGCACCCATATGGCCAGATGGTGCCATCTGGGTCCTCTGGGCCCTCTGTGGGCACACAGCAGACCCTGGAGTGGTACTTCTCATCTCCCCCGAACCAGTTGAGTCACCATTTTTCAGATACAAACAACATGACCTTTACATCTAAGGTTTACTGAGACTCTGCTGAGGTTAGGTGCTGTGTTTCTTCTTTCTTCCCGCGAAAGTTCTGTGAGCCCCCGCACAGCTAAGGTGCCATCCACGGAAGGTAGGAGGCATCTGATGCCTCATGGAGGCCTCAACTTTCCCTCTGCCCATCTTCTAGGCCTGACTTCTGATGTCCCAGGGCCTTGGCCACCACCTGACACCGTTTTTGCAACGTTGGAGTTGCACAATGGTCCCAAGTCCACCTTCCAGACACCAGTCCCAAAGGACTTTATAAGCAGGACTGCAGCCCGTAGGAGGTGGTCTCAGGCCAACCGCCCTGCAGCTGGGCCTTTTGAGCAATGTTTAAAGGAGAGCCCGAAGATCTCCCATTAGAATGCTCAGCAGCCCTGTGCTTTATTTGGAGAGAAGCCAGCTGCTCCAGAGAGAGCGGAGAAATGTGTGGTTTGCTAACAGATTTTAAACATTAGAGTTTAGGACTTCAAAGGCAGTCTCCCAAGGGGATCTCTCTCCCCTCCTCTAAATGAGAAGCTACAAGCATTTAGGACTGCCTGAAGATGTAGTGAAGTGAGGCTTGGAGACTGTCAACATTTGGCTTGGGTCTTCGGGGATAATGTGTGGGAGCTTCACAGACCCAGGCCTAGCAGGAGAAGTTTCAGCAGCGGCCACTTTATTGTGAGAGAACTTGTCAGGGATGGGGTAGCGGGTGGAGATCTCCCACATCCTCGCAGGCGTCCTCCCAACAAGCAGTATGGCGCCTCCCTTCTTCTGGGAGCGTAGCATTTTCTCCAGAGCCTCTGCCTCACCACCCGCCCCCAACTTTCCCCTGTTTCTCCCTCTGTCTCCTTCTCTACCCACCCCACTGTCCTCCTAGGGAGAAAGAAAAGAACAAAGCCTGATCAAAAGGCCCTCCCAGTTCTTCAGAGGGCAAGCTTCTTGTCATACTAAGGTCAGACTGCAGCCTGGGAGCAACACAGTCAACAGTGACAAGATCATTTCAGGATCCCCTTAAAAGACCTGTTGTTTGTTTAAATTTTCGCCCACAGCTGCCTGTTTAGGAAATCTAACAAAAGCACCATGAAATCCGGTTTGATCTCAACCATACTCACTGCTTATCCCACAGCATAGGAGAGTAGAGTTTGGTTCAAAATTGGTAGGGGGGAGGGGGTACACCTGGGTGGATCTGTGGTTGAGCGTCTGCCTTCAGCTCAGGTCGTGATCCTGGGGTCCTGGGATCGAGTTCTGCATCAGGCTCCCCCCCCCCCCCCCAAGGGAGCCTGCTTCTTCCTCTGCCTATGTCTCTGATGAATAAATAAATAAAATCTTTTTTTTTTTTTTAATGGGGGAAAGGGTGGCTTTTATGATCATGACGAACACCGGACGCTTCTCCTTCCAGACACGTCAAGGGATATTACAGGGTCAGGAGGTGCTGAGGAAAGATGGGGCCATGCTTCCCTGGCCTGCTTATGTCCTGTTCCCCAGTTTTCTACTGGTTGGGCAGCCGGGAAGGGGAAAGGTGCTCCACATGGACGTTCACTCTTTCCCTGCAAGTAGGGAATTTATTTCTATACCTGGCCCACCTGCACCTACTTCAAAATGGCCTTGGGCCTGCCCCCTTCCCTGAAGAGAGAAAACTGAGGCAACAACACTTATCCCACCTCCCCACCCCCACCCCCGCCAACTTGCTGAAGCCATGTGGATGCACTCTGCTCTAAGAAAATGTGATTCCTGGAAATTCAGATTTGTGAAAAGTAAGATTAAGTCAGGGATTAGGTAGCTTTTTCGTCTTACTTGAGAAACATCAAAGGATGCCTTAAAATAGAATCTCCCATCTGAGGGCATTTGAAATACAGTCTGATTCTTAAGAATTTGATCCCAAATCAAATTCTTGGGAAATGGATCATATACAGTCTTAATGGGAACAGGGAGACTCATTAACTACATCTCTGCAGTGCCAAGATTTGGTGAGGAAGCAAAAGTTCTCAAGACAGAAGAAGATTCACTAATTAACTGACCACTTTTATAATTAGTTCCTATTTAATCATAACTTCCCATTAAGCGGGTGTCTACCCTCACATATGGTATCAAGATCTTTGTCGGACACTCCCATGTGGTCAATAATACAATGCAAATCAAATGCAAATTGATTGCAACAAAGTGAAATTGCATATCCTGCAAACGATGCGGCTTTCATCTGACTTGGATGAGGACACAATTTGAGCTTCAAAAGAGAGTCATTTAAATATCAGAGAATTAAAAGAGACCCTTGGGAGAATGAGTGAAGTCCTTTAATATTTTTGCAAAAAATGACCTTTTCATAAGTGTGTAGCAAAAGTCAAATGTGAAGAAAAAGATGACTAAACGTTTTGTCTGTCAAGTTAAGCCAATAAAATGAACACCAGATGCATTTTATGATTCTAAAGATTACTAAATAATTACAACTATAAAATTTTGGAAAATATAAGCTAACTTATTTTTATACATTTCATTTTTTAAAGATTTGTTTATTTGGGAGGGGGAGAGGGAGAGAGAGAGATGTCAGGGGAGAAGCAGAGGAAGAAGGAGAGAAAATCTTAAGCAGACTCCACACTGAACATGGGGCTCGATCTCAGGACTCTGAGATCACGACCTGAACAGAAACCAAGAATAGATCACTCAATCGACTGTGCCACCCAAGTGCCCCTATGTATTTCATTTTTAACAATAAAATTCAAGCAGTACTTTAAAAATACTATTTATGGTGGAATTTTGGTTCCTGGTTTAAGTTATTTCCCCTTTATTCTTTAAAAAAATCTCGGTTATTCTCAAGAAACGAGTGCCACCCATGGTTCTTTATCAAGTCATGGATATTATTTCATTTAATACTGACAGCCACCTTATCTCTTAGACTGAGTAGTTATTAGCACCATTGTACAGGGAAGATAGTCGAGGCCCTGGAAGGGTGATTTGAACAGCGCCACAAAGTTAGTACACATCAGCTTCAATTACGTAGGCATTGCAAGTGTTCTAATTTTAGTGACTGTTGGCCACAGGGCTAGTAATATTAGATAAATTCAAATTCAGACCTTCTGACTCCCATGTCCAGGATCTCTTTACAGATAAAATAGCAAATTATGCTATCACCAACATTTTGAGCACTTACAGTCTACCAAGTGTGTTATGTGTTCCTCTCATCTAATCTTTACAAGAATCCTATGTGCTTTATCCCTATTTTACAAGAGAGGAAAGTAAGTCTCAGAGAGGTTAAAAAGATTGTCCAATGTCCCAGAACTGGTAAACGACATTTCAGCTGGAATTAGAATCCACGTGTTGGGATCCCTGGGTGGCGCAGAGGTTTGGCGCCTGCCTTTGGCCCAGGGAGCGATCCTGGAGACCCGGGATCGAATCCCACGTCGGGCTCCCGGTGCATGGTGCCTGCTTCTCCCTCTGCCTGTGTCTCTGCCTCTCTCTCTCTCTCTCTCTGTCTCTCTCTCTCTCTGTGACTATCATAAATAAATAAATAAAAGTTAAAAAAAAATTAAAAAAAAAAAAGAATCCACGTGTTTATCTGTCTTGGTGCTCTTATCTGACGCACTACCGTGCCCTCTCAGGAATAGATCTATTCCACATTGTGACACTCAGGATCTCTGCCCTTAACAGTTATAGGACAACCATGCATTGCATAATACACTACATTTTCTGAGGAAAATTGCCTGGAACTCTCCTCAGCTGGTTTATTGAAAAGTAGAAGGCACAGAATAATTAAATTTTACAAAGTTGGGGCACCTGGGTGCTAGTGGTTGAGTGTCTACCTTTGGCTCAGGGTGCGATGCTGGGGTCCTGAGATGGAGTCCCTCATTGAGCTCCCCACCCGGATCCTGCTTATCCCTCTGCCTGTGTCTCTGCCTCTCTCTGTGTCTCTCATGAATAAATAAATACAATCTTTTTTTAAAAATTTACAAAGTTGTTCAAGAGCAGGGATGACAGCTTTCCTCCATGAAAGATGGCAATCGTCTTCCTTCAGTTGGCAATCTCACTTAATGAGTAGAGACTACTAGAATGCAGTCAAAGTCTTAATGTGGGCTCTGTGGCAGAGTGGCATGAGCTTTGAGCAGGCCTGGAAGGGGAGGGTGCACACATGGGCCGTGTGTTTCCTATTCTCCCTAGGGAAGAGTGCCAAGGCATGGCACTTTAAGATTCAGTGGACTCATAAATATATTCCTTAATAGTTCATGCAACGGTGAGTACACGGGCTGCCTGAGGTGGCAGGTGGGGACAGGAGGTGAACATAGAGAGTGTCTAGACTCCAAATTCAACAAGGAAAGACTGAAGGCTAGTTGATCTTCAAGAAGTAACCACCCGATTCAGTTTTAAACCCTTCCCAATTAGTTAATGACAACTCCAAATTGGTAATGAGGCTTCTGAAACCCAACCCATCAGTGGCAGCCACACTTTAGTGCTGCTTCCCTTGGCCGACCCCGACTACTCCCACTTCTCGGAGCTCCAAGCCTCCCCAGACCCCCACGTAAGAGCAGCCATGTGCTTTCTTCTGGAGGATGATGTCTTATGAACATCATTGGTTTGGGCCTAGCGGATGATACACTCTGCCCTTTGTTTCATTTATTGAGTGGTTGCCTCTTCCTTGTCCAGGGGAAAGAACAGTGAAGAAAAAACATGGAAAAAAGGCCTTGTTATGTGTACTTGAAAGGTGAAAAAAATCTTGGTCCAACTACATAGTGAAAGCCCTAGAAATACACACAAGCGCACACACACATACATTCTGCTTTGGCCTAAAGATGTTAAAGGAAAACCTCTAGCATATTCAGGAAACCAAGGTTCTGTTGCACCCCCATGCTGAGGGAGGGATAATCACTGTAAAAGTGTATGTTTAATTCTTTTTAGATTGAGGTAAATTGGCACTTCAGTGCTGAATACAGCAGGCTATACTCTTCTTCAGTGACCCGTTTGCCAGAAGTTCCACAGTGATTAAACACTAAGCAAATGCATACATAGGTAAGATAAAAATAGCACTCAGATGTTGAAAATCTAACTTACCCAGCATGTTTAAGCCTAGTGCAGCAAGGTACCTGGTATCTGTTTTTATTAATGGATTTCTATTTCTCATTTCCTTTTCCTTTCCTGCTTTAGTAATGCTGGATGTATGTACAAAAATCTACATATTTATTCAGAAGTTGGTACTTTACTACTGATGAGTTGATACAAACAATATAACTGGGGCCATTATAATGTTAAGTGAGTTTTGAACAAATAGAGTTAGAAATCCAATTATCTTTCCATAGAAAGCTTTTGTGTGGAGTCATTGTTAAATAAAGGAGGGAAGCCAGTGGGAAAGTGAGAAGAGCAATTTCTCCCGCCTGCAAAAGGACATTGGAGAATTTCATCTTGAACATATGTTAATCCATTCATGATGGCCTTCCCACTGCAGTCAGCCCCCAAAGATACAAAGATCTCTTCTGGCTATGGGAAGCTTCCTTTTGGGAGTGAAGCCAACAGTCAGGAGTATATGACTTGGGTACAAAGTCCAAGAAGAAACACAGATCCTTGCCCGGGGCAGATGGCTTGTGCTGCAGGAAGGAAGACATAGCATCCCTCTCTTGGCCCCTTAGTATAGAGCCTTCAATGCTTACCAGAGGGGACCAGAAACAGAAATCCCTTGAGTGATCTCAATTTGGCCTTTGGTCAGCCTTAGTTAGATCAGTGTCCCTCAAGCTTTAATAGGCATAGGAATCAACTTGTTATATGATTAAAAATGCAAGTTCCAATTCACAAATCTGGAATGGGATCTGAGATTCCAAATTTCCAAAAAAATTGCAGAGGATGCCTATGTTATTGGTCCATGGACTTTGAGGAGCAAGAATCTAAGTGAACTTAAGTCTTTATTGGGACACAGGATCTTCCACTTGACTTCTCCAGGAATAGCCATTAAAAGTATAGTCAGAAAGGAACTTAGGAGTGTTCTGGTCATCAAAAATTACTAGCTGTGTGATGTTGGACAAGTTACTTATCATCTCTGGGCCTTGTTTCTCATAAAAGATTGGTTGTAAGGGTTAAATGAAATAATGCTTACTACAGTGCCTGATATTCAGCATTTGCTTTGTAAAAACTAACAAAAACCATCTGGCTTCACCCTTTCATTTTGTAAATGTAAAGGTAAGTTTACTCTGAGGTGAAGAAGCTCACTTAATGTGCCAGAGATGGAGTGAGAACACTACGTCCTGACTTCCAGGCAAAAGCCCTTTCTGCTGTTTGGTTAGAGCCCAACAATAACTGAGAAAGCTGGCCCCAGTGTGCACTCAGCCCACTTCCCTGCCCCAGCCTCAGACACCCACAGAACAACTGTGGCTTAACCCACATGCCCAAATATTTTTGCTACAGCCAGTCCTGACAGCTCAAGTCTTCTGCCGCTAATTATGAAGATTGCCCAGATAATTGATTTAATTGGGAACAGAGAGTATCTCAGTGCAACCAGCCAAAATGGATTAGATCTCCTCAGTGCAGTATGCAGAACCCCATGGCTCTCAAGGGAAGGCATTTCCTCCCCAGGGGAAATTACAGATGCCCAATGGAACCTATGGTATAGACCACGTATGCACTAGTCCTGCTGACCTGGTCCCCGGGGAAAAAGTTATATACAGTCTAAGTGTTGGACACATACAGTCCTCTCTTTATCCCTATTATCTTTATAAAAACCCTCAATAGAGTTTTTAATGCCTATACTTGACAGTGATATATTTGGGGAGGTCAGAAAGCAGAAAGTAAAAAATTCTCTCCCAGTGTGGTTTTGCATTAGCCACAGGATATTCCAATTCAGTGGCGAAGAGTAGTATGAACTCCTTTTTCTGCAGTAAAAGGAGTGAGATGACTCCTTTCTACAGCAGTGCTGAGATATGAATAACTGAACTGGAAAAAAAATATTAGCTGTCTGTCTAGTGTTGCTGCATGATACAAAATATATCATTCCAGCATCTGCCCAGTGAGAAGTTATAAACAACTAGCAAATGCATGCTACCAAGTAGCATTAATTTGGTTGTCCTCATTCAATAATGAGGAGTTATTGACCTAGTTCTTTGAGATCGACTATTTGAGGATCCACTTATCCTACAGACACAAACTTTTTAACAAATCAGCTTCATATTACTTTAGCCTCTGTGGGATAGTTTTTCTGTTTCTACATCTATTGAAGCTATATTGAAAATCTGGCAGGTAGAAAGCTCTGGGGAGAGAAGCCACCTGAACCGATACAGAAAGCTCGTATTATTGATACAAATACCAAAGGATGTGTTCCTGACATCTTCAAATTTGGGAAACAAAAAATAAGATGGATCTGAAAATTAATGATGGGATATAGAAATTTCTCTTTTAGGTTACAGTGGACATTCTAATCAGAGCTGAGATGGAAAGACAATGAAACAAATACTTCTATCCATTGCGGATACATTATCGGATCCCCTAGTTTCAAAGGCCCCCTGGGCCTGCCACCACAAATCAAAACTATCTAAGATGTTACCATATATGCTTTGGCAACATTCATTATTTGACAGGGTCAGATAATTCCTCATTCCCTATTATGGGTTGGATTGTTTCCCCTTATGCCCCATAAAATTCTCTCTCTCTCTCTCTCTCTCTCTCTCTCTCTCTCAGTCTCTCCATATATATGTCAATGTCCTAACCTGTAGTACCACAGAATGTGACTCTATTTGGAAATAGGGTTGTTGCAAGTATAATTAAGATGAGGTAGGTCATCCTGGAGTAGGGTGAGCCCCTAATCCAATATTCCTGGTGTCTTTATAAGGAGATGGTCATGTGAAGACAGAGAATGAACACCAATGTGAAGATGGACGTGAGGTTTAGAGAGATGTATCTGCAAGTTAAGGGATGCCAGAGACTGCCAGTCGTTAATTCCTGAATGTCACTAGAAGCTGGGAGAAAGGCAGTGGATAAATGGTCTCTCAAGGCCCTCAGAAGGAACTAACCTTGCTGACACCTTGATTTTGAAATTCTAGCCTTCAGAACTGTAAGAGATTAAACTTCTATTGATTGCATTAAGCCACCCAGTTTGTAGCACCTTATTATAATAGCTCTAGGAAACTAATATATCCCCCTTATGGGGATTGTTGCATTTCCTTCCTCTATGTCAGGTTAAAGACTGTGGCTGACTCTGTAAGGTGAGAATGAATCTGAGATTTTAGAAAACAAAATGAGCTTGAAGATCAGAAACTTTCCCAACCCAGTGCAGGCTTGAGACTGACCGGTGTTTGGTTGGAAGCTGTGTCACTTTTTTTTTTTTTTAAAGCACACGCAGATGACCTTGGGTCTCCTTGACTGTCTGGGATCTGTCAGTGTGAAGCAAAACACATCTGGAAATGTGAAACTTTGACTGTACCCCTTTCAACTGATCACCATTCTTTGCCTCATTCATTGAATATTTATCTTCTGCCCACAGGGACAGGAAACTGACGTGTCGAATACTTAGAAGCAACTGGTCTTATCTTCATTTGCCTTTCCATAAACATTTATATTCACAGCATCACTGTCACAATCTATAGTTGATTGATTTTGAAGTTGTGTCTTTCTCTGAGCCTTACACCAGCTTATGAACAGATAAGAGCTAGCAAAATTTCTGCTCATGGTCTTTACAGAAACATGTATCACTGGGTACAGTTTATGTTGGAAAGCAGCTTTCATCTTGTGTGGTGTACAGTAGGCCAACGCTAATGGATTCATAATGAATGCTAAGGCGGAGAGCTTTGTACTAAGGTCAATTATAAGACCATCCCTGGCCTTGGCAGGAACACGTGATGTCTCTACTTAGCACATGGGGCTAGAGCAGTAGTTGAATGGACTCGTTGCCACCCCCCTTCCTTTCAGGCTCAAGTGGAAAGACTTTAGGTTAGACTTTGACAGGGAAAACTGTAAAACACAAAATCACTTTAATAACAGAATGTGTGACACTATGAATCTTGAAGAATGGCTTAGGAAACTCAGCAAGCACTTTTCCTGGCCATTCTCTGATGATAATGTATCTAATATCTCAGGATAAAGAAGCAAAGCTGGTATTTTGCCTTTTTTAAATAGGCACTTTTACTTTTCAAACTGAGCCTGGTTTCCTTCAAGGTCCATGTTCAGGCTCCTTCTCCCACTGGCCAACCGACTCACATGTCAGAGCATCTCCAAGGGCTCAAAAACTATTGGCCAACTATTTGACACATTCCTGGTCCTTCAGAACTCATTAATCTAAGTTTAGTGAGAAAATCAACTTCCTAGACATCCCCTGTTCCAGTAGCTTATGATGATAGCCGCTAATTATCAGAGGAAACCCAATTTCAGTATATTTGAACAACTGCATCCCATGTAAAACAAGAACATTTCTGAATCAGTCAATCCTTTCTCTGGGAAACTTCACGCTGTTTTTTATATAGTGCTAAACAGTTTGACAGCTCAAATATCGCCAATCTATGGATTAGTTTCATTTCCTTTAGCTGTAAGAAAACCTCCTGTAGTTATGTCAGTGTAGACTGATCATCCAGGTTAGGTCACAATCCCACCCCAGTAGTAGTAGGGTATGATGCCTAATTGATCGCTCTATTAAGATTCTATAAGCTGGGGGAAGAGCTCCTCTAATTGAAACCAGCACAATACGGACAGGATAGTAGTTGATGGACAATGACTATAAATCCGGAGTCCACTTCAGGACACCGATCCCCTTAAACTCAGGTACTTGACATTGCATCTCTCCGTATCCTCCACAGTTTCTAGCACTACCTCTGAGAACAGCAGTCTTTCATAAATGCTGATCAAACAAAGAGGATGTGGAGAGGTAAAGACTTCTCCACACCTCTGACTCATGTCTCCTGGAGCCTGGTCTGATGCTAAGCCAGAAACAGGGCTCCCATCCAAGCTATAATGGCTCCTGGGTTTCCAATGTGCACAATTTTATGTGGTGGAGGGTCATTTTAGTGTAGAATGGAGTCCCCTGGGCCAACTGACAGGGCCTGGGCTCTTCACAATTAGCTCAGGTCAGGCCTCATTCAAGTAGAACCAGAACCTGAGGTTAGTTTGAACAGGATGCCTCCAGGTAAGATTGGACGTGCCCTGGGGCAGTGAAAAAAGACAGCATGAACTACTGTCTGGGCCTTGGGATCTCTTCCTCGTCAATCAGCATGCATTTCTCAGCCTGGGCTCCATAGCCAGACTTCTAGAATCCTCAGCCGCACGACAAATCTCAGTTCTTCTCTGTGAGGAAAGGCATTTCTATTTCCCCTCCTCGCTCTCCTGTTTGGGAACTCCACCACTCGTGGCCCTTTGGTGGGTCCCATCCCCCTATGAAGTCCTTGCAAGCTAAGCCGATTTGGAAAAGAGCACACTTGATCGGCAAGCCAGGCTCACTGCACATCTTAGAACTTACTGACACCTGCTGGACGGTTCTCTCTGGAAAGCATCTGAGCAGAAATTTTTTTGCTGTGCATGCGATGGTCCCAGGTCATTGGCTTCTGGCCTGGGGTAGGAATGGAGAGCTTGCCATGCCCTCATGAGTGCTGGGTCTGCTCAGTGAAAACGAGCCCCCTTCCCACCAAAAACAGACCTAAGACTCTCCAGCCAACTTCAAAGACAAGACCCTGATGGTGAAAATGAACGCAAGGACACCAGACAGAGCAGGTCGTGGTGAAAGGGTGGAATTGGAGATCACGGTTAAGCTCTGGGTTCCCGTGTGCTTTGCTGCTGGGAAAAGTGAACATAAAGCAGGGCTTCAGAAGCATCCATTTTAGAGCATAGAGCCTTACCCTGGGCTTACCCAGAGCCAAGAGATGCTGCTCAACTGGGTCTGTGTTGGCCCATGGCAAATCCTAAAGGAAGTAAAAGAGCCCTCGGTATTATCTGTTCTCTCCATTCAAAATATTTAGCTGCCTTTGGCTGCCTTCTCCAACTCCTAATGCCTCCAGGGCAATGCACTCCTCTTACTAGGGAGGAGTGACTCAATAGACTAATTTTATTGTATCTGGTGAAATTACATTTTTAAAGAGAACTCCGGAGTGAGAATTATTCTAAAATCCAGTGAATCCATCCTGATGGTAGCATTTTTTAAACCTCGGATAGCCTAATGCCAAAGCTGCTGAGGGGCTTCTGGGGCCCCTCCATGAGAACAAGTGGGGCAGCTCTTATACAGAGCAAGGTGGTTATTGCCAAGCAAAGGCCCCACATGCAGACCAATGACTGTGTTGTCCACCTCCCAGCTTCTCCTTGTCTCAGGAAACCAGAGAAGCACTGGCTAGCTGGATGGCTGCCTGTAGACTCACTGGAAGATCCCTTCTGGAACAGCTGCCCTTTAGCACTCCCTGTCTGGAACACCCCTCCCATCTGGGGTAGCAGGTCACAAGAGCAGCCCTGAGTCTCCTCTGAGCTTCCTACACTTCCTAGTGAGTGTAGCTAAATAAATGCAGGAAAAGGGAGAACAGACCAATATGTGCCTCTGAGGACGTAGAGGGGCCAAGAGTAGAGCTGCAGCCAGTGCTTAGGAGACAGAGCCTCCCTGAAGTGGACCCGCACCCTCCCTACAGGAACACAGCCTACCCATGCCAACCTCAGAAACCACACGCCTTCATTGCAGGCAGGAAATACCAACCTCAAAGGCTCCCCACCTTTGGGGCCCCCTGCCATCTCCAAAAGGCTTCAGGCCAGAATTTAGGGAGAGCTCTGAAATTTGAGTTCTAATAGCTGGGTGTTGCCTACACTTGCCATTCTAAATGACCTCTGGCCTCCTGGGGGTAATTATACAGTGGGCTCTGAGGGTTTAGGGGTGGGCAGGCTAATACGGGCAAATGCCGAAAGAATGTACTATTTCCCTTAAAAGCCTGTTAAGGCTAGAGACTCCACTGATGAAAGAGGTCAGGAAAATGCCATGCTAGTAGTTGCTTTCTACCCTAACATTTGTCTTCTCTCGAGGTGCTTCACAAAGAAGCCAACACTGCCTGTCAAGTATGAAAGACATTGCTATTCAGCAACTCAGGTACCAGCAGAGAATTTACTCCAACAACCTAGAGTTCAAGGATTTCCAGAACGTGGCCTTTCCAGCTATCTCCGATCCCTATGAGTCCTCCCCTCACAGACCCTCCTCCCGGTTCTAGGCATCCTCAGGGTTCCAGCCCAGCCCTTTGTTTACAGTCTTCCTGGAGCCCCATCTGCACCCCTAGAACCTCCCCAAGCATTATCTGAATCTCAGCCACATTTCACACCTATCCCATATCCCACCTCCTAATGAAGCCCTCTGTGTCTGCCGATTCCTGGCCGTCCTGCATCTGTCAGTATGTCCCTACTCCGTGGTATGCACTTCCTACACTGTTAACTTATAGTTTTATTTAGGCATCATTTCTTCTGGAAGACAGTAGGCACTGCCAAGGTAGGCACTCTGTAATACATCACCTGTATCCCCGATTTAAACTCAGGGCCTTACACAGCAAGTGGATACCTGGGAGGCGTCCCAGATGTGGCATCCCTGAAAGAGGCCTACTTCATCTTTCCAAGACATTTCTCATGACTTCGTGACTTCATCCCAGCCCATTCCAAAGTTGACTAGCCCCCCAAGTTTTATTAAAGCTAAAATGAGCGATATCTGGTCCCACTTTTGCATTAACGGGCAGCGCCAGCTCTCAATTTTTAGGTTGAGATTTGTTTCTCCAGACTGGAGATCCTCAGTTCTCTTTTCTGGTCTTCATTTGTCATAGTTTCCAGATCCTATAGCATCCCTCTCTCCTGGGAACTTTCTGGTTTCTGATATCCCTCATGAAATGTGCTGCCTGGAACTAAATGTAATACTTGGCTATTGAAAATGTGCATTCTGAGTGATGAGCCCAAAACAAAGGCACGAAGGCACTTGAGGGAGGTTTGGGGTGTTTTGGGTTTTTTTTTTTTTAACTTATATACTCATTTCAAAGAGGAGAGGAGAAGAACAGAGGGAGAAAGAGTTTCAAGCAGACTCCATGCTGAGTACGGAGCCCAATGCAGGCCTCAATCCCATGACCTTAAGATCATGACCTGAACCGACCTGAGCCAAAATCAAGAGTCAGAAGCTCAACCCACTGGACCACCCAGGCACCCCACTGAAGGAGATTTTTTTTATGTTAACCGTGATGATCTTGAACAGAACCAGATTGCAATGATCTTTGCTTAAAACAAGAAAGAAATTCTTTTTTAAAGAAAGCAAGGAAGTATTTTACCCAACCAAGGGATTCCAATTTTAAAGAAAACCAAAAGTGTAGGAATTAGAACCACCTGGATTGCAACAGACATGGAATCCATCTTCTCAATTTTATCTCACAGCCTTTTGATGGCATAGTTGTGGTTTGTGTGAGTTCTACAAAGAAGTTCATGTACCTGGTTATCCAGTAATGTGCTCCCAACCACAGAGGTAACTAGAGCAAGTTGGAAAAGGAAGGGAATCAGAGCCGTAAGCCTCCCCAACCGATGCTGGCTGACTCTCCAGATCTTCCTTAGAAAATAGCCAGATCAACCAAGTACCTTAGCAGTCCTGGAGGTGCTCCAATACCCTGGCTCCCCATCTCTACACTCCTCTCTCATCTCTAAGCCTGCTCTCAGCACCTCGAAATCTCTGAAGTTCCCTTAGAGGACCAATCAAGAGAATGGAGTCATCACCAGGATCACATGATTTCTTTTTCCCCAAGCCACTCACTCTACCGAGTAATACCTTATGTTAGGGTTTGGGAGGCTAGACTATTTTCTCTGGTTCTTAAGGGCCTTTTATGTATCTGTATAGGTTTAACTAAGTGAACTCTCCTCCCTGACCCTCAGTGTACTTCTACTCCAAGATCTGTAGAACTAAGTCCATAGTAAATGGAGAAGGGAAGCCTAATTTCTTTTTATCATGAAGGCCTAAGACATCAGAGGATTTCCCGATCACCCCAGCCACGCTGATCTTGTTTCTTTTTATTTCGGAGGTGTTCATTTTTTATACCATTGATGTTAACATTTCATTGTTAACATTTCATTGTTAACATCATTGATGTTAACATTTCCAAGAAAACTCCTCTAACTCCATCAGGAGATTTAAGGGATTTGCCTGAAGTTGCAGAGCTGGTTGTCCCAAGAGTGCATCTTATCACCCCCCTGTCCCCAGCTAGACTCTAAGCTCCCAGGAGGCCTGAAGAGACCAGGACGACACACTCTTCTTTCCAGAGCCATACAGTGGCTGGTCTTTGATAAACGTACTTAACACCAAACTAAGTTAGGCACCCAAGGGTCCATGGCTGAGGCTTCTTAGAGCATGTGATTGAAAGGAACTGCCCCTGAGCCATTCAGTGTAGCCCTGAGAGACTTAGCTTGCAGAGACCCTGCTGGTCACCTACTAATCTTAGGACCTGCTCATATTCATAATCTCCTACCCCCTGCATGGTGGTATTTTGAAAGACAGCAACTGGATTTAGGATTAAAAAAGACAAAGTTCACAAACTCAATGTTTTGCTCTATCACCTGGAGTCCTGATGAATTTTCTGCCCAGGCAGGAAGTCAGGGGGACCCCCCCCTTACCCACCCCCTCTTAAATTCCAAGAGCCTGTTGCTACAAACCTACACAGAACAGAAACCCACGTGTGATTACAACATATGCCTGGATGTAAGCTGACTCCAAATATAAGGTGATTCCCCTAAGAAAATCCAAAGGGAAGTTTTTGGCCAATTTGCATACATAAACTTTTGGGGATATGAATAAAATACTCAAGTGTCTAATCATAATATTTAATTTGTTAAATAAACTATATACTGATATTAAATATCAGGTATTACATAAAATAATGCTTAATTTAGCATTTTGCCCACTCTTATACATTCAGTCTCCACACACATTTTCTGTTTTCATTGTGTCCTTCATCACAATGGCCAATTTTTTTTATCTTTTGCGGAGTCATCCAGAGCACATATCATCACGCTTCAGTTGTTTGACATATAGTACTTTTAAAAATCATGCTTGATGGTGTTGCTGAAAAATTTCTTCTAACCCATATATTTTCATAACAATAGGAATTTCCATCTATCCTATAGGTTGACAGCCTACCCATTTTACCGTTTTGCTTTTAGAACTGTTTGCAAAATCCAGCAGGAATAATTAGTAAATCTGTGTCAAATTTCTATCCCTCCTTTTTAAACCTGATTTCCATTAGTTGATCCCTACAGAAATGCAAAACTAGCAGTGGTGGAATCATTTCAGGATGTCTTGCCTAAAGAGTATTTTCCAGTTCACAACAACAAAAAAGGGAGCTTGACCTGAAATATGAATAACTTCATGAGAACCTGAATAACATTTATAATTATATCTGTACCTTCCATCTTTCTGTGAAATAACTTTGAAGGAAAAACCTTGCCTTATAGGCGAGGAAATCCCAGTTTATATCTGTTTTCCTGGAGTGATTATTAATTGTGCCTCATTTTATTCTCTAAAGTTTGGACAATAAATTACACGCTACTCCACTTACAGCAAGGAGCACACTATATATTGTAATTCTGCGGCCTTGCCAAGGCATCCAACATTTTGGCCAATCAGCAAGTTTCCTGTGAGACTAATACCCACATGGCTGCCAGACAGAACTCAAAGGCACAGTAGTTGGAAATTAATGCAACGCAGCTAATTATCTAAAGTGATATTAAAATGTCTAAGATTCTGGTAATTTGACTACCAGTCAACACAGCATCTGCTTCTAAAGGAAACATTATTTTTTTAAGTAAATCTTTAAAAGAAATCTAATTACAAGAAACTCTCTCAATTAGTTAGAAACAGCTGCTTTGATCTGAGAACAATGCATTTAGTTTATTAGTTTAATATTTCTAAATATTTGGAGGGAACTTGTCTTTATTTCTTATTTTATGATGTAACTGTTCATACTTACAAAGATGTCTTGATGAAGGCAAAATTTATATCCAGGTGACCATCTTGCAGGTGAGGGTGTCACGTTTAGTGAGGGGGGTAGAAGCAGGTAGAGGAGCCGCCCTAAGCTCTAGGCCCAGGAGACTCACATCAGGAGTCCAACCCCTGTGCCAGCCCGCTCTCTCTCGCTTTCTTTGGGTCAAGCTGACTGCCTGCAGGATTATGCAGTTATGCAGAGACTGAAGAGGACAAATCTATGCAAATCCACTCCCATTCCTCGGAAAATAAACTCTAAGCACCATCCCTCCTCATTGTAGATCAGAAACTTCATCTCCAAACATGAAATCTGCCATCCAAGTAAAACCCCAACAAACAAAAACTCAAAACCTTACTTCTTAAAACCAACTTCCATGTTTCTCCATTCCTGCCTCTACGAGCTGATTGCCTGAGTGTAAGTAAATCAGCCCAGGTCAGTGAGTCGTGTACCCCAAAGGTAAGGCATTTATCACACTGGCTGGGGGATATGGTTTTCATTTCGAGGGTCATTAAATAAAACTGCTTATCCTTAAATCACCTACAGTATTTGACATTACTCGTGGTCCAAGGTCTCATGACGGCAAGATTTGAGCTCTTTCCATGGGCCCAGCTTTGAGAGGCCCATCTCCCTAGATCCACAGATAATGCAGTGGGAAAACGGTCTTACCGAGGGGAATGTCTCTTAAATATCCCTCTCCTCAGCTCTAGAAGCCTCTCCATCAGCTGCCTAGCAGCAAAGGGAAGGTTCTCATGGGACACTGTCCTGCAGACACACTAGCTCTGCAGAGAATGTCTAACCTCTCTGCCAAAGCTCTCGCTGATTTTCCCTGCGGTGAGTGGGCCTGAACAGAGGATAACCAAAGGATGGCTGTCCCTTAAAACAACCAGGACCTCAAGGCCTTTGCCCCAGCCCCACGCTGTAAAGAAAAGAGAAAAAAGGCAACCTCTCAGGCATCTCTCTTGCACTCTCCAAATTCCTAGGAAAACGGTCCCTTCAGCCTTTCCTCTTCATGAGAGTTTTCCCCTTCCGACCATGTCCTAACCTGACCACGAGCGCAATGGGAAAAAATGAGGAAAAGTGAGAGCAAGGAAGGCCCAGCTACGGAGGCCTGTCTATCTCCTTGCCACCCTGTAGTCCTGGCAGCCCTTCGTACCTCCGGCAGTGATGTCCTCTTGCCTTCCAGGGTTTCTTCTTCCAGGAGAAGCTGAAATGAGAGGATAGGTTGTGAGGCCACCTTTCCCATGTGCCCTTGAAAAGTGAGTTTTTATCCCTTCACGCTCTCCTCCTGCCTAACCTCCTAGACACATTGTTCCGACATTCAAATGTTTCAGGGACATCCTCATTGTGACACTGTGGCCAAGGGCTGCTCCCTAAGTGTGCACAGACATGGACACCTATGGCCCAAAGCCCACGAGGTGACCAGCCACCCTGTCCCCTGCATGCTCCACTGGCCTGAGGCCTTTGCCATCTTTTCCGGCCTATCCCTGTGGAATGTGGTCTTGCTCTCACTATAAACCCAACCCCGGGCCTCTCTGTGCCTGAGCTCCTAGGCCCAGCGTGCCCTTGCGGATGCCTCGGCCTTCCAGTAGTCTGAGGCCGCGCTGTGGGCCTGGAGTTGCACTGTGGTGCCTCACAGCCTTGTCTCTCTGCTCTCAGCCCACTGGCTTCCTCACCTGCAGCTGCACCTCCCAGGAGGCCTGGGGGGGGGGGGGTGTCACTGGGAGAAATTCAGGTCTGCACCAGCCAAGCCACAGCTCCGCTGTCACTTTTGTTCAGAACTGCCCTGGTACTATGTTTATCCAGAGCTTCTCTCTCTCTCTCTCTCTCTCTCTCTCTCTTTTCTGATCCTGACTGCAGACCAAGATAAAGGAAGTTTTACCACATGATGCTTTTTTTATTTCTTAATGACCAGATTGTACCTGCTAGTTCTCAAAAAAAAAAAAAAAAAAAAAAAAAACCCAAAAAATAAAAAAAATTAAAAAATAAAAAAAAACCCAACTTCTCAGAAAGCTTTTAAGACACTTTCTTTGAGTGACATTTTTCATTTTGCAAAGACTACAGCCTTTTCTCAAACAGATTTTTATCATCTTTCTGGGGTTTGATGTGGAAATCTGACTAAATTCTTCCATCTAGAGTATGTCAGTATTTGATTGAAATGCGAGTTTGAAGGCTTGCCTGTTAAACCGTTTCTCCTTGCATCCTTTTAAAATTAATGCGTCCTTCTGAAACTAATGATGTATTTAATACTGAAAATAAGCTAAACCTGAGGAGAACGCGCAGGGCGTTTTCAAATAGATGCAGAAGATCGCCACCTTGTGGCCTCTGTGGGACCTGTGACTAGCCGGCGCCGCTCTGTCCTGGGCTTGGGGCCCACCGCCCCCCACAGCGAAGGGCGCCTACTGTCCCCTTTCCCTGGGCAGCTCACGTCCCAACCCTGCTTCTTTGTGGGCCAATTTGTGGAGATTTCTTGGCAGTCTGGGGAAAGGAGGCTAATCTAAGTGGCCTCAGTGGTTTCATTGAAGGAAGCCTTTTTGGTCTTCTAACTTGACCTCAGCCAAGAGAGGAAATAACTTCAGGGGAGCCCAGCTCTCCATTTTCTTCTAATCCTCTATGCTTGTCCTCTGGTATTTTTTTCTAAATGTGCCCTACGGGGATTCGTGTATCACCATCCTGAAGAAGATATTTAAAAGGCTCACGTACAGCAGGACCTCAGAACTGGAATGTCTGGGGACAGGTTGTGGGATTAGCATTTTTAACAAGTTCACTAGGTGACTTTTGCACACACTAAATTGTTAATCCTGCATTTTTGTCTATGCAAAGAAGAAATTAGACAGAAACCTCCCAAATAAACTGGGTTTGACCCTGAGGAGTTTCCCTCAGTCGCTGGGACGGAGGGAATTTGGAGCTGAAGAGAGCTCAAGACACCGATGCGGTAAGTTTCCAAAGTTCCTGCCGGCCAGAATGTTTGCTGTTGGAACAAAAAAGACGCCATAAAGACTGCAGTGAGCTGTGACAGCAGCTGACCCTCTAAACAAGAAGCTGTCATCTACCAAAAGAGTGGCCCACTTGTGCGGGTGCCTCCCTGGGCTTGCACAGGAAGCAGCAAAAGGCAAGGAGACAAAGGAGAGGCTGCCCTGCTCCTTGGGGCCAACCCTCCAGAAGCTCCTCGTCAGGTAGTCACGGGGCTGGGGCCCAGGCTGGAGCATGTGGCAGAAGACCGGCTTCCGGGCCTGACTCTCCTACTGACTACTCTGTGGACGTGGGTGGGTCTTTGGGTTCAGTTGTCCTCTACAAAATGGGAGTGGTTGGAGGACCATTACTGAATTTTCTTCCAGCTCTAACTGAATCTCTTGTCATTTTGAACTTTCAGAGGAAGAAGGGGCTCTTCATGAGGAGTGATCTTGAGAGTTCTTGTTCATTCCAAGCTCAGGACTAGGTTTTGTTAGTTTGCAGGAATCCATTCTCAGGGAGTATCATGGTGAAAGACGAGATCCTTCTGTCAACATGAAAATAACACACTTCTGCAATGTCACCTCTTTGTGGGAGAAAAACTTAGCACCAGGCCGAGAGACCTCCAAACTTTCCCACAACCCCATTATCTCATCACTTCCTCTCCCCTCCCCCTGCTATAAGCCAAAGACTTCAGCTCACCCTGTCATCCCAGACTCCCTACCCATGCCAACGCCTATGCCCCGGCCTCAGGTGTATGGACTCACTTCCTACCAGGGAGCTTATTTTAGAGGGCACGCAGATGCCTGCAAGTGACTGTCTAGTCAGACCTTATCCAGCCCATCCTTATCCTTTCAAACTCACCACCAGCAGGTGCCACTTCTCCGTGATTCCATCACTACCTGTGCATACCTGGCTCAGTTCTTAATACATGACATTATAATCAATTTACACTCCTGGTGCCCTGTATGTAAGACCTGTGTCTACCACATAGTGAATATTCAAGAAATATGTTATCGAATAAATGAAACTAAAAATGAAAAAATGAGTAAATTAAAGAATTAAGAGGATGGAAACGGATTATTATACAGAAGCCACACACCTAATCTTCAACAAGCCTGGATGAAGAAAGAAGGACTGGATCCAGACCCGATGGACCCCGGAGGATGGAAGAAACATGGTGACTTATCCTAACACTGCTTATCAAAGTGCAAGTCACAGGCCATTAGAAGGTTTTGAAATCAATTAGTGGATTCAGACCAACATTTTTTTTTAAGATTTTATTTATTTATTCATGAGAGACACACAGAGAGAGAGAGAGAGAGAGGCAGAGACACAGGCAGAGGGAGAAGCAGGCTCCATGCAGGGAGCCCGACATGGGACTCGATTCCAGGTCTCCAGGATCAGGCCCTTAGGCTGAAGGCGGCGCTAAACCACTGAGCCACCCGGGCTGCCCCAGACCAACATTTTAAAATGAAATAGAGCAGAATAGAATTAGAAAACACATCTCTTGGCAAGAGCAAGTACTGTTTTATGGAGCTTTTGTTTTATATAAATATTTGTGTGTGTACACATATATATAATCACACACATACAATGATATAAAATATACTTCTCTTCTACATGTGGTAGTCAAAAAATTTAGAAGCCACTGATTTGGGAAAGGTCATTCCTATATACTACCTTGACTCCATTTGAAAAAATAACTCACTGGCCTCATGGTATGGCTTCCATTTATTGGAATGTGGGGACCCATTTATAAGTAAATATATATGGATTCCATAACTCTTTTGAGAGATCAATGTATTTTCTAATTATATTAAAATATAATTATCTGATCTTACCTAATTTCAGTTAAGTTCCAACCAAGCAAAAATCCTTTCTAGATATTATTATTGTAAGAAATTCTCATTGAAATAACAACCTTCCTCTCTGTTTTTCCTTTGGTGTCTACTCCTGTATTACCTTTCTATACTGACAGCATCCCACTAGCTCTCCCCTCTTTCCTATCAGGGTAAAAAAAAAAAAAAAAAAAAAAAGAAAGAAAGAAAAAAGAATCCATTTTCTAACAATGGAAAGAAGTGATGAAAGCAAATTAAAAACCTTAAATTCCAAATCCAAACTTAAAACAAAATCTAAGTACCTCAGTGGGAAATCGCAGTGGAAGGTGGGATGCTAAAATTAAAATCACAAAGGAAGAAAAATAATGACTAACCTTGTTATGAACTTGAATCCAAGCACATGGGATACATACATCTTTTCTGCCATATTTTGTACTCCTCCATCGGACCAATGGCTAAGTGTTAGGCTTTCCTTGGTTTGGCTATGATACTGTTCCCACTCTTATCTGTTGACATCATGTGGTATTGTCACCATTCCTTTTATGCAAAGAGTCTCCTACAACATCTAACACAGAGGTTTCGAAATGGTGGCCAGCAGCCAACCCAACCCAGACATGTTGCTGAGGTAGACTGGCTTAATGTTTGAAAAATGTCATGTTGACACTTAAAACTCAGAAAGCCACATTTAAAAATTTGGCACTCGGCTTCTCTTAAAACATCAAAATATTTGGCACCACACCGCCCATATTTCTACACGGGTACAATTGCTTTTAAAAACTTGACCGATGAGATCCCTGTATTTTGAAATAATAGTATCCTTTGTAATCTTACATATATTATTTCATTTAAAAACCTCATCTTGAGAAGGGATCTAGAGATTTCCCCAGACTGCCAAACGGCCTGATGGCCCTATAAAGGTTAAGAACCCCTAGTCTATAGCCAGCTAGCAGCTGTCCTTTTTACCCATAACTGGCCACAGTTATCATCAGTCTTCACTTGCTCTGCGGCCATGCATCCATGCATTCACTTCCAATTTCTGCTGCACTGAAGTGCTTTTCCCGTTGTCATGAAATATTTCCCTGTATTCATGTTCTTTGAAAAGCTGGGGGGAAAAATTGAACCAAGAAGGCCTTGAAATTCTTACACTAAGCTGCCCCACTTGTTTATGCTGCCTCAGTGGTCCCTGCCCAACGGTGGTTACGTTCAACATCAGCGACCATCAGTGGAGTGTGGCCACTGACCAATCGGAATGGATGCCAATTATACGCAGACAGTTCAGGAGCGTGCCATCTGAACCTCAGCTCTGTGCCTGGAGTCTTTTTCGTCACTGCCCCAGTGGGCTTCTCTAGCTCTCTGGACATTATTCCCTGCTGCATCCTCCCTTCTTCCTGGAACATCAGGGCATCGGGGGTGCTGTCTAGCAGATACTCCGGAGGACACTTACAGTATCCTGGGGCACAGGGAAAACCAAACCCTTTTCTGTTTCTCTTTTTCAGCAAAAGAACAGAGATGCTATCTCAGCCCTGCTGTCTGGTCTTTGGACGTGAGTGTACATGGAGCTGGTCCTAAGAAAGCCCACACTTGTGCTGCACAGCACAATTCACACAGCTCACTCCCGGGACTCCACTTCCTCATACCAACCGTTCTAAGGAGAGGAAAGGAATCAAACCCATTCTGCAGAGGAGGACCAGTGAGGTTCAAGAAAAGTGTGATGTCAAGTCAGAAGGAGAGCACAGACTTCCTGAACTTTGCTCTAGCTGAACATCTGAGGGGGAAAACAAAACACCCACTCCTCCAGGAAAGTGGCCTTTTGGGAATTCCACAGCAAGTGTCTGGTAAGTGTTGTTTAATTGGATGCATTAATGTTTGTAGAGAGCGAGTCTAGACCTTTAGAGTTAATCTAGTCTCTTCTCAACAGCCACATTAGCCTTTAGGCTAATTACAGAAAGAAAGACAAAAAGACAGAGACCTTGGATCTTACAATGGAGCTGGGCTTTCCTTGGGGCAGTAAAATACCGTATTTTATTTTACTTTTTAAATCATTGATTTTTTTTTTTTTTTTTGGGCATATAGTTCCACGAATTTTAACATATGTATAGATTCATGTAACCACCTTCAGGAGACAGATCCATCACACCTGAAAGCTCCTTAATACTGGCCCTTTGAAATGATTTTCAAAATAGTTATCCTGGTGTACACATACATTGAAAGCCACCAAGATATTTGTAAAATGAAATACACATTTTGTTTGTAAGACAAAACTCGTGTGTGCTTTAGAGGATTTGATTTCCTTCCGCTTTGGAGGATACAAAAATTATTGAGAAAGGATCCACACAGGTCCCTCAATAATTTTTAAAAGCAAAATGATGGTTTGACTGTTTGCAGGCTGTAACAGGAGACATCAGAGCAGTATGGGCAGTGGTGGGACCATGCGAGAGGAAAGTAGCCTCTCAGGAAGGTAGGCCTCCCGGCATTCCCCTTCTCCACCACCCAGTGGAGCCTCAACCTCCACTCCTCCGATCCCACCCTACTCCCAGACCCCTTCCCCAGCAACAGCTCCTGGCATCCCTCCAGCTTCCTCTGCTCTTCCCCCCTCATGCCTCCCTCCCTATAAACCCCACCTGCTGGCCTCTTCTCTACTTCTTGCCACTCCTCTACTCTCTTCCTCCTCTCACAAGTAAGCTAGGAATGGAGCAGTCTAGGGGCACCTGGGTGAATGTCTGCCTTTGGCTCAGGTCATGATCCTAGGGCCCTGGGGTTGAGTCCTGCATAGGGCTCCCCAGCGGGAGCCTGCTTCTCCCTCTGCCTGTGACTCTTCCTCTCCCCCTCTGTGTCTCTCATGAATAAATTCTTTTAAAAAAAACCTTAATTTAAAAAAAAAAGGAATGGAAAGAGTATTGGCAACATGGAAAAGATTACCTTTTCCCTCCCACTAAGACTTTCCCCAGTACACACCTACCGCTTACCTAACCTTACCTGAAATACAAGACATGTGTCCACACTGCCCACCTTCGCTCCAGGCCGTCAGGCTTAGCAGCACACGTTCCCCAAAGACACATGGGCAACAGCCATACCTGAGCCTTGCTGCGCCTCTCCTTGACTTCTTCCCTTCGAAGCTGGGGCTGGAAGTGGAGACAGAGAGAGAACAGAGGTGCCACCGAGCACTGATAAAAAGGCAGCGAATGCTCACACAGGGGAGTCCTATGGAGGAAAAGCGGCCCAGCGCCATCATGTTCCCTGCCCTCTATAAACACTCAAACAGACAGTGTTCATGAACTCCAAGTGGTCTTCACAAGACTCCTGAATTCTGTAAATAATTGCCTTCCTGCAAATATTTTTTGAAGTGGATGTTTGATGGAGTTTGCAGAAAGCAGAACTTGCAGTGACTAAAACCCGTGTCATTTGAATAATGTTTAATGTGGCACCACAGAAAAGAAACTACTTGCTAAGTGCTTTTTATTGGTTATGACACAGTCTAGTTATTGTATGTGATTCAGTGAAAAAAAGAAGAAATAAAGAGACGAATCCTCGCTTCCTCATTTTTGGTGAGCCATTGCCATAGCCACACGAGGCCGCACACACTGTTAGGCTCAAGACCCTTCTGTGTGTATGTATATAAATACCCACAGACATAATATATATATTTAATAGACAGCAAGTATTTTCAAAGACTGTAAGCTTAAGAAGAAAAACCAAAGAAAGTGGAAAATGAACGGTTTGTTCTTTACAGAGAACTGTACAGGAGTTTGATGTAATTAGGAGATTGCAACTCAGTGATGAAACTGGCAGTAAATAAAAAGCACTTGAGTATCTTAATTAGTTTTTGGACTTAAAATTACTTCTCCATATATGGGAATGAACTCATCCCACAGGCCTAAGCCAGCTTTTGAAAGTCCAAAAACAACAGCTCAAAACCAGGTGTGGGGGGTATGAACTTTTGGTGATTTCAACACTCAGGTATACAAATATTTGACTTTCTGTGACTTTCTACAATAAGTGGTGTTAGCTTTTGAATCCTCATTTCAACCTGATGGCAGAAGTTTGAAGTTTGCCCATTTGAGGTACAGCTCTGTCCCTTCTGGAGTTAAAAATCAGTGTGTTTGGGGTAAACTGTTAATTCAAGATTCCTCCCTGTTCTCACTTCCTTCTGGAAGAGATAGAAGTACCACAAAGGCTCAGGTATTGTCTGGAGAGGTGAATTTAATCGCTTAAATATGTTGTTCTATTATTCACAAGGTACTTCTGGGTCACCTTTACAATAAAAGTGGAGAATATTTTTTAAATAAAGTTAGGGCACACTCCATAAAAGTTTTACAACTCACTTAAAATCATAGACGAGCTGTGTATTTCAAGATGAAGATTTAAACTCTGGTTATTTAGCAGGGTCTTGGGAGGCAGGAATTGCTGTGTCAACTAATGTTGTGCTCTATATTTCATTACTGCCTTTATGTTTTTTTAAATACCTCAAGAATAAAGTTTATTTAAAATGTCACACTTTGCCAGCAGCACATTATATCCATAGAATATACTGGTACCATGGCCATTACTCTTATTTATTACAGTAGATTAGTTATGGACCCTCTGCCGTAATATCCTGGCTTATT
Organism: Vulpes lagopus; assembly: GCF_018345385.1. NCBI lineage: Eukaryota > Metazoa > Chordata > Mammalia > Carnivora > Canidae > Vulpes > Vulpes lagopus. The sequence continues at coordinate 83,309,302 of NC_054834.1, read as the reverse complement.
AACATACTGCATACTAAAAAGTGTAATGAATGGCCCCATAATGAGCAGTTACAAAGTCTAGTCACTCATTCTTCTTCAGCTCTCCTTTTCGTGCAGAGGGAAAAATTGAAGAGGATTGGACTTATGCCTGAACCATCACCCACCTGATTCAGCTTGTGAGGTGAGGAGGGAAGGGGTCCCTCTCAACACATAATTAATTGAGAAATCCTTGGGCTCCCTCCAGGGTTACAGATGAGGCCTAACAATCATCAAAGCTGCCTGAGCTAATTTCAAGTTCAAATTCCACAGGAAGAAGGGATGGGCTGGGGTCATCCAGACCTAGACCTACAGCATTTGTTTATTAAACTTAATTTTCAAAAATAAAATAGCAGAAACACACCAGTGGTATACAACTCACAGCACTATCTGGTTCACAAGAATTGTTTTGGTAGCATAAGTTGCCCATCAACCTTCAAACAAGGTAAAGTCTTTAAGAGAACACCTGATCCATCCCTCCAAGGTGCTCAATGTATGCTGGAGACACTCAAAGATGGTCTTCGTGGAAAGGACTGATTAAAAATCTTTTCTCAACTAACATTAAAAAAAAAAAAAGTCATCTAAAAATTTTTTTTCATTTTGTTTTAAATGACCATAACCAAGAGGAATTCAATGATGGCCAGAAGATTCCTTACAGGATAAGAAGGCAGGTGCTCTCATGATCCATCCTGTTGCTCGCCCAAGTTTTCTGCCTCCTACAAATCAAGTTTCATTCTGAAACTCTGTATGGCCCCAGAGCCTAGGATCCTTTTGGAATACAAGCATTGTTTTCCAAAGAAGTGGTGACCCAACAGCTCATTGGCAACCAAATTTCCCTCGGAAACTCAATGGTTTGGGCATTTGGGGATGGACTTGGTGCGATTGCTTCTGGATGGGGCTGCTTTTGTGGTTTGGATAACAGAGGATGACTGGACCGTCAGGAGCAAATGCTACGAGGCGCACGTCTCTCGGTTTGGTGCCGCACAGCAACAATTTACTGCCCACAGTCCTGGTGAAATAGAGCTGCGCGGTAAAGGGAACGTTTATTATCAGAGACACATTTCTTTTCTGCCATTAAAAGGGAAGAAAGCCCGGATTCACTGTCCTTTGACGAAGGGATGGAGTGCGGGGGCGGGGGGGGGACACTTAAGGAACCCCTGGCTTCCCAGAGCAAGCCCCGAGCAAGCCTGGACCCCCGCCGGCTCCAGGCAGCCCCGAGGCCCATTCCCCAGAGCGCACAGGGGCCCCAGGACGTGGGCCAGTGGGCCCAGCCTTCCCCTGCTGGGCCCCGCTTTCCCCTCTGGTCTGTCCGCCAGGCCCGGGAGACCGGCTGCCACCGCAGCACCCCGCCCCCCACCCCGGGTCGGCTCCGGGCGAGGCCGGGTCCCCGAGGCCAGGGCCGGGTCAGCGCTGGGCTCAGGGCCGCAGCCCAGGCCCCTGGAGCTCGTTGCGGGGGGGGGGGGGGGGGGGGGCTGCAGCCAAGTGCACAGCACGCTCCCCTAAGTGGAAGGACCTGCCAGGCAGGACGGCACTGAGCAGCAGGTGGGCGGTTCGTTCCCGCAGCTCAGCTGCTCCCGCTCGGGGCCTGGGGGAGGGGGCGCTCAGGTCGAGCGCACGGCGGCCCCACGACGGTCCCCGCAGAGAACGAAGCCGTGGCCTGGGCTCCCTCGCGCCACGTGCTGCTCGCGGACGCCGAGTGTGCGCGTGCGCAGAGCCCTACAGGCCCGCGGGAGGCCGCCCCCTTCCCGGGGGAGATCGGGCATCGCCAGGCGCCCCCTGCCCCTGGGACCCTGCGCCCGAGCGCGTCCCCCGCAGCCCCCGGGCCCTCCCGCCCCAGCGCCGGCGCGCTCCCTGCGGCTGCGGAGCCCGGGACGGGCGCGGGGCACCCGGAGCCCAGGCGTTCGGCCCGCCCGTGTGCCCAGGAGCGCGGCTCGCGGCCGCGTGCGTACGTGCACCGAGAGGGACCCCAAGCTGAGAGGGGCATAAACGGGAAACAGCGCGCATGTTCGACAGGGGCCATTCGGATGGACCGCAGTGTCCGCCCAGAGGATGGACTGACGGGCCCTGAGGGATCGAGGCCGCGTCGGGCTCCCTGCGTGGGGCCTGCTCCTCCCCTGCCTGGGTCTCGGCCTCTCTCTGTGTCTCTCATGAATAAATACATAAATAATATTTTCTTAGAAATGGACCATTAAAAATTATTAATAATGTGAAAAATGTGAATTCTTGCTAGGTGAATAAATATTACTAAAGTACCTTTTTTTAAAAAAAGATTTTATTTACTTATTTATTCATAGGAGACACAGAGAGAGATGAGAGAGAGGCAGAGACACAGGCAGAGGGAGAAGCAGGCTCCATGCAGGGAGACCGACGTGGGACTCGATCCCAGGATCACACCCTGAGCCGAAGGCAGACGCTTAACCGCTGAGCCACCCGGGTGCCCCTATGGTTAAAGTATCTTTGGGGGGGAAAAAAAGTATCTTTGGGAGTTCCTGGGTGGCTCAGCGGTTAAGCGTCTGCCTTCGGCTCAGGTCAGGATCTCAGGATCCTGGGATCCAGCCCTGCAGGGGCTCCCTACTCAGCAGGGAGTCTGCTTCTCTCTCTCTCTCTCTCTCAAATAAATAAATAAAATCTTTAAAAAAATAAAGTATCTTTATAATTACTCTTCTTTAAAGTAAATGTATACATGAAAAAATAAATATCCAATAAAATTATAATAGTTGCTATTTCTGAGTAATGAGTTTATTAAGAATTATATTTATTTTCTTGCATGTATCTTTAGCATTTTTCAAACCTGCTATAACAAAGGAAAAATGAAATACATTTTTAATAAAAATATTTATATACTTTAACAATCCCATTTTTAGGAAACTCTTTAAGGAAAATCAAACACATGGTTCAAGATCTCGAGAGAACTCATCACAATGTTATTAATAATAATAAAAATTGCTAATAACTAAAATTCCAAGAACAAGGTAATAGTTACACAGTCATGGAAAAAAAATACAATAAAATATTATAAAGACCCCCCAAAAAATGCCCAAAACAAAATGTTACGGAAAAAGCAAAAGTAAACTTAAGTTATTTTAGCAACCAAACTTGTTTCAGTATTTAAATAAAACCAAAGCATTATCATGGGGGGGAAAGCTCCTTTTGATTGGGCACATCTTTAAATATCTTAAAAGGGGAAACAATTTGTTATGAAACTTCCTTCTGTTATTTTATTTTATTTTATTTTTTAATTATTATTCTATGTGGCAAGGAATGCTCAGGAAAATGAAGGTGACCCCAATGTCAGAACTAAGGACAAAACATGCAAAGGGTAAAGAAGGTATTCACTGAATCCAGTAGAGAAAAAAGCCAGGATTCTGGGTTTAAGCTCTGACGAAGAAAGCACATACGTGACCAAAGCCAACAATGGGGAAAGGCTGCAAGGCTTAATAAGGAAGAAAACGTGTGGTTTCTACAGTTCCAGAAAATAGCCAACACGCCTGTCACCCTGCCCCAGTACCACTTAATGCCTACCCTGCGGTCTTCTGCTCATGTAGTAAATCTGTCATTCATTGAGCAAATAGTTATTGGGTGACATGATAGAGACAGAACAGGGCAGGAGAGAATCTGCGGCAGGTAAGTGTGTTGAGCTATCTGCTCCCCTCCTTCTTTAGAGAAACTGCCCCTCCTCTCCCTCCCTCCAGTTCGGTGTTCCATCATTTCCCAGGACCCTACATCCTCTCCACAGTGATCGGCTGAGCCTTGGCCAATTACTCGAGCTTAGCCGATCAGTCGCTGTATCTCACTGGGCCACTGCAATGGGCCAAAGTGTGGTCCTGTTCTTCCCCAGGTCAGGCTTCTTCCCTGGCTTTTTCCAAAACTCTCTGGGAAAAGAGAGCTTCCTCCCTCCATTATATTTAATTTTTTTAAGATTTTATTTATTTATTCATGGGAGACCCAGAGAGAGAGGCAGAGACGCACAGGCAGAGGGAGAAGCTGCCTCCCCGCAGGGAGCCTGCTGTCAGACTTGAACCCAGGATCCCAGGACCCCACGTGGCCTGAGCCAAAGGCACTTGCTCCACCACTGAGCCCCCAGGGGCCCCTCTTCCCTCCGTTTAGGGAGCTGTGAAGATCTGGGCCTGGAAGATGCAATGAGCCACCTAAGAAGCAGAGTAGAAAATGGAGCAATAAGCAGAGATATTCAGATACCCAAGGTGTAGAAAAAGTCCTGCTGGCGTTCAAATCCCGGTTTCAGATCTCCCTAGTTGACCGCTTCCTCTGTTCCTCTGGCTGTTTGTTTGGTTACATGAGCCATTCCCTTCCTGCTCCTCGGAAGCTAGATCCCGCTGTGCTTCCACCACCCAAACCCAAACCCGAGTCCTCCCCAAGGGCAGCGCCGGGCTTTGCAAGGCTCGGGTTAGGTGGCAGGGATACTGAGGCGCAGAAGCGAGCCCCCTGGGGTGAGGGAAGCTGGTAGGTACTAGGTCAAACAATTTGGCAAGATAAGGAGGGAGCTGATGGTGCCTCCCCCCAGGGACATCATCGCATTTCCTCTTGGCTCTCAGCACTACTGTCCCTTCTCCCGACAGCAACTCAACCCCTATTCACTGAAGCCGACCATGTGCTCTCTCTGGTCTGTGGGCTTCTAACTGAATCGACGTGCGCTCCTTCCTCGTTCCTGCTTAATGTCACCCAGCCTACGGGGCAAATTAAAAGAGTGGATCCCACTTATGCCCGGAACTGTGAAAATGCAACATGTATTTAATGGAAAGTTTGCAAATAACCACAAGATGGGGCTGTTATGCAATGAAAGTAAAATTTTATGGGGCCGGAGAGGGGAAGCAATAGTCTCCAACATCCAGAATGGAACATTTCAATCTTTCCTCACTAAAAGAGAAGAAAGAAAATGTTTTGTGAATGCACACGCTTCTAAACTTTCTGTAAAATCAAAGCGCTGCTTGTAACAAATTTAGGAAGTGCTCCTTAAGACACAACCTACTGAAAAAAAAAAAAAAAAAAAACAACAACCTACTGATTCCTTTTGTGGGAGAAAATACATGATCACTCCATCAGATGTCTTCCTTTCAGAGATTCTGCGGCCATCCAGGTGGCTCACTGGTCTTTTCCCCATCCATTCAACTTCATTCCCCAGACTCTTTCAGTGAAAACTATACTAGACAGGCAGCCTCGGTGGCTCAGTGGTTCAGCGCCGCCTTCAGCCCAGGGCCTGATCCTGGAGACCTGGGATGGAGTCCCACGTCCTGCTCCCTGCATGGAGCCTGCTTCTCCCTCTGCCTGTGTCTCTGCTTCTCTCTCTCTGTCTCTCATAAATAAATAATAACTAAATAAATAAATAAATAAATAAATAAATAAATAAATAAATATTTAAAAATAAAATAAAGTAAATAAAAAAAGAAAACTATACTAGAAAATGGAAATGCATTGATCTGTTTTTTTGTTACAGACTTCCAGGCCCTTGTATTCAATTTCAAAAACAAATGAATGGCATTTGACACCCTCTAGCAACATGCTCTTATGTCCCGGCCTCCTTCCACCTCCGTCTTGGTGAAATCAGGTGACCTCACTACTTCCATTCCCTGCAGGTTTACAGTTTGACGATCTAGACAGCTCTTGGTTAATAAGGATTACATAAGGTTTCCACTCTCAGAAAAATCCAAGATACAAAAGCAGGAGAGCCCCAGTGTGCCTTTGCCTTCTCAGAGAGGACACCGATTGGTGGGGCCAGGGGGCCAGGCGGGGCGCCCAGCTGGAGAGAGCCAGTCCACCCAGGACCTGGGAGATGCACGAAGCAGGGAGCCCAGGGACAGAAGCCTTGGGAAGCCTCAGGGACCAGGCCACCCTCCTCCTCGCCAGCACTGTGCAGTCTGTGTTGCACTAACTCAAAACCGAGAACGTCCTGTTGAGAAATGGAAAACCTAAAAATAGGCCTGCAGCAAGTACTTTGACCTTGTCTTGAAAGTCAGCCCAGTGCTATGACAAGAAAGACCTTTTCCATGAAGATTATGTTCTTAAAAGCCATATTTCATCTGCACACAGCCTCTCAGTAAAACCACACTCAGAAAATGTGCATCTTGGCTATCCTTCAACTGTAAAATCATTATATTTGGCTCTGCTTATTCTGGACATTAGATGTCTATGTGAGGCTTTCTTTCCAAAATTCTTCATACAAAATGTTGGAGGTTATAAACTGGATTAATAGTGACATTTAAGCAAATCTGCTATTGCTGTATGTATCCAATGCTTAATGATTTTTGGAAAGAATTCAAGGACAAGGCAGGAAAAATGTTGCATTCAAGTAACACAGAATGTACACGTTTTAGAATTAACCACAATAAACTACTAACTTGCTTTGAAGAAATCTATCCAGGGTACCAAGAGAATATACTTATTTAAGTTTTAGTAATTAAATCCAAAATTAAAGGGTACTGTCTTATAATGTCTTGCATATGTTGGAATTAATAGTATATGAAAAATTTCAATATCAAAAAACTTCAGGGGACCTTCATATGTATTCCATATATATTTCAAGGATAACTTAAACCATGATAAAAAAAAAATGAAGCTATTAACAGGGGAAAAAAACACTTTTATATACTTGGGTAACTTTCTAAGGAACAGCTGCCACCAATTAAACAACACATACTTTTTAAAGACTCCTGGGGGGTTCAATGCTCCTTCAGTGGACTGAAAAATCTGGAAAAATGGACTTCATTAGCTATTACAAAATTATTGAAAGGATATTTGAAATGGCATTTAATACCTGCAAAGACAGGAACAATCAGTGGTTTAAAGTTTCACTGTAAAGATTCGTAAATAACACTGATTACAGGTCTTATTCAAACAGAAAATAATGAATATGTGATGAAAGGAGAATAATGATCCAAATTGCTCTTAATCTTGGAATTGTGCCTATTGATTGGCCTAGAAATAATGGTGCTAAGCGTATGGCAAGAAAGCCAAATGCTTGAGAAAGTCATTAACTTTGGAGGAACAGGGCACCCATTTCATCGTACAAGTACAGTATCTTCTTGAAAAAGCCCTCCAAACAACTGTGGAGTCAGGGAAAATTTTAGCGTTAACCCAAGTTAAATAATATTCTTCTCCACTCCTCTGTAACTTATAAAAGCTATTTAGATACTCCTTATAATTCACTAACATTTGCTGAACACCTACTGCATACCCGGCACACAACAGGGTCAAGCAAGCAACATAGTGCTCCAAGAGATCATCACTAGTCTCCCACGGGCTTGTTTCTAATAAGCTGAAGAAGCAATGACCTCAAATCAGTCAGTCAATTTATACTTTTGACTGGCATGCCCGAAAGGCTCCAGCAAATTTCATGAACAAACATATTTATAAGCAAGAAATCACGTTAAAGAGACACAGTGGGTTTTTTTTTTTTAATTATAATTTCTCATTTCTAGGAAAAGCCTCAAAGAATTTTGAATTTGAAATGTCCTTATTTCCCATTAACTTTTTTTTGAGGACCTGTGTATCCAATTAAATTAAATTTACATTCTTTCTAATCCGTTTTTGAGACCTTAAATGGATTCTTAGATCCTAATCTTGACAATTGATTTTGATTTAAATGGTGACACGTAGGCATCTGATTAATGAAAATAGAAGCGTGTGAGAAAGTGATGCTCTTCGTAGCCAAGGTGTTGCCCAAGGCCCTCTAGTCGTGCTAAGGCTTGCCAGGTGGGGGCGGCAGAGAGCACTTTGCAAAGACACTGGTGAGCCGAGGACCTCAAGAGCGGGTGGTTGCCAGGGAACCCTCAGGACGCCCGGGCACTGGGCAAGATCAATCTGTCGCGAGGAAGCCAGCTGAATAGCGAGGCTGGTAACAGGAAGCACGAGCCAGGAGAAACAAGGAAAGGGAGCAATAAAGGGCTGAATGCAAAGAGGAAAGAGCTCAGGCTTTGAAGTCACAAAAACCTGACTTCTGACACTCTACCAACTGTGTCACCTCAGGCAAGGGACTTAATCTCTCAGACTTGGTGCTTTTTGTGTATAAAGTGAGCATAATGATATTATATTACCACCTTGCAGAATTATTACAAGGTCGTAAGATGATGCATGTAAAGTGTTTGGCACATTGCCTAACGGTATACAGAAAGGGCTTAACAAATGTTGCGAGCCATTATAATTTACTGCTGCTGCTGCCAGAGAGGCTGGCAAAGTGGAACTGAGTGCCAGCCTCAGAGAAGGAAATGAATGGGTGCCTCAGAGAAGTCCAAGTCTGGGGGATGAGGGAAGCAAGGCAAAGGGAGCCAGGAGGGTGAGGACTTTCCTGACGACTCTTTGAGTTGAGCTGATGGCTTTTTTGGTTCCAAAAGTCTTGTACACTTAAATCTTCCCACTAGGGACGTCCACCTATCCCCACCGTGTCTTAAAGATACCTTGGAATCCAGTCATTTGTAGTAGCTGCTCTGGAAGGAAAACCTAGTGTCATATCTGATCAAGACCCAGTTATCTTACAAGCACATATATTAAATAAAAATGGAAATGGCAGGCCCCCGGGTGGCTCAGTCAGTTGGGCATCCAGCTCTTGGTTTCTGCTCAGGTCATGATCTCTGGATTGTGAGACTGACCCTGCATCAGCTCTGCACTCAGTACAGAATCTGTTTGTCCCTCTCCCTCTGCTCCTCCCTCTTCTCTCTCTCTCTCAAAATAAATAAATAAATAAAATCTTTAAAAAAGAAAAAAAGAATGGAAATGGCACACGTGGTAGGGCATCCACTGGAAATTAGTTTTTAGCTTGTTTGCCAAGTTACCATTGTTTTTTACAATTGGAAGTTACCATCATTTTTTATTTATGCGAATGGCCCCCTTATTTCCAAAACTGTGAAGCAAGCACGTCTCTCTCTTGTTTTTGGAGAAGATGGTGAGGTTCCCAGACATCTGAGTACAGATATTACAGTCTGCAAGATGTGAAGTGTTGTGCTTCTTATGGTAATTACGGACATTTTTAACTAGATTTTGTTCTTAAAGAATTCAGTAGTTCTTTTTCTGGCCATAGAATTTTATAAACTGGACTCTCCCCCCACTTATTGTACTTATTGAAGGGCCCAGTCTATGTGAAATGTACTTTGGGGTGTCTTGCTGATTGCCTTGACTGGACAGTGAAGCTGAGAACGTTGTCCGTGTGGTGAATGGTTTTTCCCATCCTTAATTGCCCTGAGGTAGAAGATAGAACTGCATTGGAATAGAAGAGAGAGAAAGTGCTTAGCTCTGTGGGCATTACCGGGTTAGGCATGGGACAGAAGCTTGAAGAGGCCTGAACACTTTGCATGTGGGCTTTGGGCTGGTCCTGGCCATGCAGAGGCCTCTGGGGACTAGGCTGGGACCCGGAGGTTTGTTTCAGGCCAGCTGTGAACCTCAGTGTACCCGTGGTCCCTGCAATGTCAAGCACTCAATTTGGGATTCCTTTGGCACTTGGGAGGGTTTTATTAGATGCCATGGGTTTTCCCCATATTTAATAAATAGCACAGCCATATAAATTTACTCAAATGTTTTGGGGCACCTGTGTGGCTCAGTAGGTTAAGCATCTCACTCTTCATTTTGGCTCAGGTCACAATCTCAGGGTTATGAAATGAAGCCCAGAGGCAATGGACACCTGCTCAGTAGGGAGTCTGCTTGAGATTCTCTCTCTCCCTCTGACCATCCCTCCTTGCACATGCACTATCTCTCTCTCAAATAAAAAATAAATTTACCCAAAAAAAATTTTTTTAAGATTTTATTTATTCATGAGAGACACAGAGAGAGAGGCAGACACAGGCAGAGGGAGAAGCAGGCTCCATACAGGGAGCCCACTGTGGGACTCGATCCTGGGACCCTGGGATTACACCCTGAGCCAAAGGCAGACACTCAACCGCTGAGCCACCCAGGTGTCCCAGCCCAAATGTTTAAACTACAAACTCCCCTATTCCTTCCCACTGCTACATAAAATCCATCAGCAAGTACTATCTATCCTGGCTTCAAACAGACCAAATGCCAAGCCCATGCTCCTTCCTAGTCCTTGCTCCCACTCCAATCCAACTTCCACATTTTCCACCTGGCTTACAGCAGCTCCAGTCTTCCTGCTTCTTCTCCTGGCTCTTCTACTCCTTTCTTTAGAGAGCAACCTGGGAATTCTTAAAATGTAAGTGAAGTCAAGTCATTCTCTTCCTAAAACCTTTCCATTTCTTCAATGTTCTTGGGATGTAGACCTAAGTATTCAGCATATTTTACAAGGCCAAATCTAAACTTGATGCTTTGAAGATTTTAGTGTAAGTCCTGGCTTCCAAGAAGAGATGCCTAAAAATCCTAATGATAGGACAGTACCAAAATGTCCATTCAAAGTGTGGACTCCTGGGTAAGTGACAAGAAACCATGACCGATTTCTTGGGATCCCTTCTGGAAGGTGACCCAATAGAATTATGGATTTCCTATCCCTGCGAGGGAGAAGTGTGAAAAGACAGTAAAGGAAATGTGACTAATTATGTAGGAACAGGTAGGTAAGTTCTGGGGATCTATCAGTGACACACCAAACCCAGGGAAGAAAACAGCTTCCCTATAAGTCAA